>NC_056732.1:1848451537-1848544083 GCF_019279795.1 Protopterus annectens | reverse complement strand
ACCAGTTAATTATCTGACCTTGTACTTACTGCTGATAGAGCTGTTAGGAAACTGACTAGTTGGGAGGCAGAGCCTAGATAGCAAACAGATAAGCAGCATTTTCAGAGCTCCACAAAACAGTACTAGAAAACAGGGACAAAATTATTTTCATTAACCTGAAATAGAAAAAAAAATATTAAGGAACTTAAGAACTACAACTCTACCAAATTTCAAGAAATATTATTGAGTTTTTCCTGTCAAAATATTCTGGAGAACAACATAGCTGTTTGGTAATGGCCATTTTAAAGAATTCTCACTCAGAAACCACTCTGAAGAAGGAGATACAACTGATGTCAACCACATTACATGAACTGTCGTTGAAAATGGACAGATTCACTGATAATTTGGAAAGTCTCAAGGAAAACTGCCAAAAGCAAACAGATGTACTAAAAGAAATACTGCAACAACAAAGTAAATTACTTGATATGGAGACATCACTACATGACATAGATGGAAGACTCAAAGAAGAGGAAAATCCGACAGAATTCTTACTTCACCAAAATAACTGGCTACTTAATAAAGTGGATGATTAAGAGAATAGGGAGAGGAGAACTAATATAAGAATATTTGGTCTTCCAGAAAAAACTGAGGGAGAAGACATCATCACCTTTTTGAATTCCTCGCTTCTTGAAGTGCTTGATTTAAAAGAGGCAGTATCAAATGGAATAGAAAGAGCTCACACAGCCATAGGAAAATCTGTCTTCATCTAATGCACCACCAAGATCTATTGTGGTAAAGTTCCTGTCCTTCTTGGATAAAGAGCTCATTTTACAAATAGCCTAGAGAAAAAGTCCCATAACATATAAACAGAGTCAGATCAGATTTGACAATGATTATTCTGCAAAAGTGTTAGAAACAAGGAAAAAAAACTTGGCCATTAGTGAAACTTCTCAAACAAAATATAATGAAAGTGCAGATGATATAGCCTGCTAGAATCAGAATTTTCTATTCAAATGAATTGAGAACCTTTAACAAAATTGAAGAAGCTTCTACCTTCAACAAGAATAATAATATCATCACAATTCCTGAAGAAGTGGACTGGACTGTTTCCACCAACTTGAAAAGATCTCCAGAAAAAAATACTAGGTCTGATGTAAGGAAAAAGAAACAAAGAACTGATTCTAAAACTACACAGTCTTCCAAATCTCTCAAAGAATCAACACAGATATAGACTTCTGGACTTTACCTCAAAATGTATGCATTTTATCTGTTATATTGCCTATTATACCCAGAGACATTTATACTTTTTCTTAAACTTATACTTTATGCAACATACTCATCACAAGTCTAGTGGTTATGTCTGACAATATTAAATGGTTTTATAACTTAGGGTGACTTCTAAAAATATGGTTACATCTCATTCATAGGCAGTGAGGAAAACCAGATTCAAATTTTATCTTTCACTTTAGGATAATTAGTTATATGTAAAGGAAGAACAGAGACAACATATACACAAATGTTTTTTCTCATCTCCCTTTTTATTAATAGTATATTTAGCTCACCTCATTGTTGCATAATAGGAAATGAAAAATTTTTATCAGTTTCTGTGGCTTCACTAAAGCCAATAACTCTGCTGGAGAAGCACTACTGTTTTGCGCCATAGCTAAATTATGGAACTCCCTCCCACCCACAATTACCTCTGTACCATCATGCACCCACTTCAAAACTTTACTAAAAGCGCACCTAAAAACATGGTGGCTATCCCCTTGCAACTTCCACTCTAATATCACCCACCCCATCCAACCACTACTTTTCTTTCCACTCCACTAACTACCTTGATTATAGCAAGCTCAGATGCTCATAAGCCAGTACTTATTATACAGCAGGAACTTCTTATTGTAACATTTGTTAATGTCTGTTATGTACTTCACAGATAAAGATTCTAGTTGTCTACTGATGTACTACGTTCTTCATCTGTAAATATGTTTGTAATTAATTGCTATGTTAATCAAATTGTTAATCGCTATGTAATCCAATGTAACTACTGTTTGTTTGTTTATTTTAACTGTGGAGCTTTTCTCCCCGGGCCTTCTCTGAAAATGGACCCACGTCCAGTCGGACACTCCCGGTCAACAAATGTAAATAAATAAATACATAAAATAAAATACTGACTTCACTACACTTCAAATTCCCATTTTAAAAGTAACATCGATATCCATATTTTTAAATGTGGAAAAAACAGTTAGAGTCACTATAAACAGAGTTCCATTACTGGGTTCTGACAAGGCTGTTATTTGAAACATTCTTGTGCACTAGTTAGAGCTTCCCTTGTCTGCTATGAAAGATTTAAGGTGGAAATAGTCAGTTAAGGAATCCCCTGCTTGTCTGTTGTTAAGGTAGCACTTGTAGTGTGATATCAGTTGCACAAGCAGTATATTTTAAGCTAATTTAACATGGTGTTTGGATTATTAAAATCTACAAACCCTGACTTCTTTTAAATAAATAAAAAGAATAGGTCTGAAATCAGTGACAGAGTAGCTGTTTTTCATGTGGGTAACACAAAAAAGAAGAATTTATAGTTGTTTGTCTTTTCGGCTTTTCCCGGTTAGGGGTCGCCACAGCGGAACTCCGGTCCGCTAATGACTGGCAGTAGATTTTTATGGTGCCGAGTTGCCAGCCCGACACCCAACCTTCAATGAAGGCACGCCCATTCAAGCATGTCTTTCGAATGCCACTCGACCGCGGGGAGGACAAGCAGACTCCACACAGAAGGCATTCCTGCTGAGAATCGAACAGGAGAACCTCTTGCTGTGAGGCAACAACGCTACCGCTGCACCACTGCGGCTTAAAAAAAAAAGAAGAATTTATAGTAACATTGAATAACATCCAATTGAAAAAGTAATAGAAGCATTACAGACTACATTGTTACACTTGAAGTAAACACAGTCCTTTCTTACTTCTGAATTATTCCTACCTAGGCTATAAGATACACTATGCTATGGTGATCCTGTAAAATGACATGTCTGATAGTTTTGTAAGCATCTGTTACAGCGTTGCAAGTGTAAATAGGAAAATGTGTGTGTGAGATGCACACATCAGCTGCAGTTGTGACATACTTTTGTGCACATAAGTAAAATTAAGACCGGTTTTAGACATATTATACTGAATACTTCATTAACCTGGTAACAGAAATCATCTAATTTCAGAAGCCACCAAGGGACTTATTACCTTGTACTTATAACTCCTGCTTATTTGAATATAATGTACACATTGCTTTATTAGATAAGACTTCCGCGGTGGTGCAGCGGTAGTGTTGTTGCCTCACAGCAAGAGGTCCTCCCGTTCAGTTCTCGGCTGGAGTGCGGGGAGTGCCTTCTGTGTGGAGTCTGCATGTCCTCCCCGTGGTTGGGTGGGCGTTCAAAAGACATGCGTAAAAGGGCGTGCCTTCGTTGAAGATTGGACGTCGAGCTGGCACCTCGGCGTTCGTGAAAATCTACTGCCAATCATTAGCAGACCGGAGTTCCGCAGTGGCGACCCCTAACCGGGAAAAGCCGAAAGACAACAGCATTGCTTTATTAGATAACATAGTAAACCCTGTACTGTGCAGTGTTATTTTCTCTGCTCACACTGCCTAGACATGTTCAATTGAATTGATTAAGCAGTAACCAAATAAATAGTGAATACAGTCGATAGTAAATTACTGATGACTCCCCTCACCTTTTAGTGCTTTCTAATCTTTGGTAAGTGGGGTTCAACTTTCAGTAAAGTGGCAAAGATGCTGGTAATTAGCCAAAATTCTTACACCAGCACACAAGCAGTTGTTTAACTGCACCACTAAACTGTGTGGGCATGTGTACTTATTTTCTATGATGAACAGTTGATTTATTGCCAGCAAAACTTTAAGCCATGATTCTATAACTCATAAAATTGGCATCTCAGACAGTCTTATGAGTGCCTGTTGATGTACTTTGGGAGTTGCCGTAATGACGGGGAAGTACTGGGAAACCTATAGTAAAATTGCACATAAATTAGCATAATAAAGTAGTTTAGATGTCATCCATTCTACCAAGAATTGTCTGAATTACACATTTACAGACATAGGTTTCTAAGAAACGCAAATCCTAAATGATATTCTGTATGCTACATATCTGGTTAAGGCAGGGATTTATAACATAAACTACCTTTAATCCTTCAGACATTAGTTGTATAGCTGACTATTATGCAGCTATTTTTACTGAATATTGACAACTGTTTAAATAACAAGGTTATCAGTTTCTTAGTGAGATGGTTGGGAAAATGAGTTCACCTTGGAAGTTCATCTTTATTTCTTTAAAGTAAAGGGCCCATGAGAAAATGTCTTCATGGTCTGCTTTCGTTACTGCTTCAAGCAGTAAAATATGACAGATTTGTAAACTGTAATTCTTGATGAGAAATTCAAGTAGAACACTAATTAAATAGATATGAGATAGAGATATTTCTTAAGGCACTGTTCAGTTTAATAGGTTTTGTATTTTTTAGAGTGTCATTACTTTTAACAATTTAAGAACAAAGAAGGGAGTCTGCCTACTCTTGTATCCTGCTGCATGACACAGTCTTTGATAAACACTCTATTATAAAGGTTCTAAGGAACTGTGGCTGTGCAGAACAGCTTCAGTAATGCTCTGTCTTGACTAGCATTTTGTTCAATATTCTGTGATATTCTCATAATATGAATTGAGATTATAACTATGCATTAGTATTAAGAAGTTTATAAACTGCTCACCCACATGGCCACTTATCAGGGCACATTGCTTCTGTTTCATCATCAGTGAGTGACCACTGTGGTCTAATGTTATCTTTCTTCATTTTTTCTTTTAATTTGTCACAACGACATTCATGGGTGGACATAAACTGAATCCGGTTATGCTTTCATTTGTCTCTAACTGAAAGCATGTGAGTGATACGTAGAGATTTATGACATGTATTATTCACTCAAACATGTTTACATTATCTACTCTAGTGAACACAACTCTAAGGGTTCATTCTATGGACTACATAGTTTTTGTAGTATGATTCAAGTGTTCTGAATAGACTTGTCCGTATTTATCTTCACTTATTGATACATTTCTAAATCTACTTCACTCAGTTATAATATATTTTTAGTATGCAGGAGAGCGTTTATCTGATATAATCATTAGTACATTGGTCATATCAGAATATTGGAGACTATTAATATGTATATATACTACTCTCAGGCTAAAGAGAACTAATGTTAAGCAACATTTACTGTGCTATAAATGAGATTTTACTTTATGAATGTTTAAGTAGTGCACGATATGATGATTATAGTCTGAAAAAAAAGTCTAATCTAATCTAAAATTAAATTGTATTACCAAATCAATACTCATTTCTATACATTATGTTAATTTATTAATAATAGTTATAAAGGGAAAATAATAACACTCTAAGGACCTAATCACCACAATAAACAGAACATGCTGGAGGGATAGATTCCTGTCCCAGAGACTTCCCATACTCTGGAACAGACTACCTATCTATGTCAAACAGAGCTCCTCATTAGCACTCTTCAAGAAAAATCTTGATGATTGGATGGGGAATGGGAAATTCACCCCAGGGATCACTTCTGTGGCTCTGCTCGACATGGGCACAGGAAAATAATTTTCTTGGGTGGCAAAAGCCAGGGTACATTTTTTGGCTAGGCTTGTATGGGCCCTAGGGCCAATAGCCTAGTACCTCCCTATGAACCTATAATATTGTTAAATCTCCAAGATAAAAGAAAAGGTGCACTGGAGCTCGAAAGGGGTTCATTTTTTTTCTTTCTTTTTTCATGAGGGAAGTTATGATAGGTAATCTGTTAGATTTCTTCTCATCTAGCAGATTGGAAGTGAATTTCACTTCATGTACATTAGAGGGTTTACAAAAATATTTATATACTTGTTGTTATACAAGCAATTTTGGCATTTTTCATTTTTTTTATTGGCCTGAACTAAACTTTATTTCAAGTTATTTGACCAAAATAAAAATATTGACTACAATGAGAATTAACAACACAGTAGTTACACATTTTACATTTGGTATAGTATTACAAAATATAATACAAAACAAAACAAATATGATGTAAAGTTAAATACTGAGAATGGACTTGACTATTTTATCCTTAAACACTAACGGTTTAAACAATCCAAGGAAAAGATCTAAATTATTAAGATATATGAAATTAAATAAAGTACAAGTAGTACTTCTTCAAGAGACAAATGTACTTCTTCAAGAGACAAATGATACCTTTAGCTGGAATCCTAATGAATATATGATCTTATCTCACTCTTCATATAAGAAAAAGACTAGGGGAACTTTAATTTTATGGAAAAAATGTCACTATGCCTCAAATCATTTGCAAACAGGTTCATAGGTAGGTACTAGGCTATCGGCCCAAGGGCCTACGTAAGCCTAGCCAACAAGGTTCCCTGGCTTACGTCACCCAAGAAAGTTATTTTCTTGTGCCACTGTCAAGCAGAGAAATATGAAGATAAAGAAGGACTCCTAGCCATAGTAATAGTAAAATATAACAATAGACTCTGGACATTAGTAAATATATATTGGTTTCCAGGTATTGGGGTTGGGACAATAAGAAAACACATGGATCTAATAACTAGAGTATACAAAGGAAATTTGATTTTGGGAGGTGACTAATTGTATACTGGATAAATCAGAGACCACAAGTAAAATAAAGAAATTTACATGGAAGTTCTATAGGAAAGCTACTTAAGAAATGAGAAGAAAGTTTAAATCTAATTGATACATTTAGTTATAAGGAGAACAATTCATTATTTTCACACCAAGACCACAGATTTGGGACACATACAAGAATTGATAAAATCTTCATATCTCAAGAGCTAAATTCAAAAATAATAAAATTTTCCATAATCCCTTGTCCATTTTCAGACCATAATTAATTAATTCTTAAAATACATACAGATTATAAGAAATTAATTTTTATGTCAAGAATTTCAGCTTACATTACAAAATTAAAACAATTTAAACCTTGGTTAGATTCAGAAGCACAATTCTTTTTAGATATAAACTACACTACTGAAATAAATGTCATTAATCTTTGAGATACCTTGAAAGCCTATCTAAATGGAAACATTCTTTCATGGTATAAAAACAAGTTAAAAGAGTGGGAATCAGAATTATGTAACATCCGAAAACAAATTACAGATCTTACTATTAATTCATCTACTTACACACAAAATAATCATAAAAAGCATTTGAAGACTTGAACAAAAGATATAATGAAATCCTAACTCACAAAACTAATATAGCTGTAGAAAGGTTAAAACTTAGTTCCTATGCATATCACCCAAACATATGCATAATTTAGCAATAAGATTAAAAAAACATTTGATTGAAAATAATATTACAAGTATTATACACGAAGGAAGGAAAAAAAACAAAAAGGTTTCGGATATAAATGATATACTAGTTGCATTTAAACATTATTTCTCTGACCATTATAATGATACTTCACATATAACTAATATAACAAACTTAGACCTGAAATTAGTAAAGGTAAAGGCCATACCAGAAAAGTTAAAGTTAGACATTCAAAAACAAATATCTCTAAAAGAAATTACTCAAAAAATCAAGGAAAGTAAAAGTAATAAAATACCAGGAATTGATGGAATAATTAATGAATTGTATAAGATATTTCCATCTTCAGTAATATCATTGTTTCACAAAACTTTGAATGAAATTCTAGCACAAAACACAACTCCAATTTCATGGAGATACTCCTTAATTACATCCATTATAAAAGAAAACAAAGACCCTTTACAGTGTAAATCTTATAGGTCAATATCTTTACTTAACAATGATTATAAAATCTTCATGTCAATATTAGTAGAATTAAAAAATCATTGTTACACATAATACATGAGGATCAAACAGGATTCATTTATAAAAGGCACACACATGACAATATACAAATAATTCGAACACTAATAGATTTTCTAAACAGAAACAACCAAGAAGCTCTAATAATAGCTTCGGATATAGAAAAAGCCTTTGATTCGTTGAGCTGGGATTTTCTTTTTAAGGCTTTAGAATTGTTTGAATTTCCTACTAATTTTATTAAGCTAATAAAGAATATTTATAAAAACAATTTGGCTTATGTAAAACTTGGGCCATTTACCTCAAAGGATATTGAAATAACCAAAGGTACAAAGCAGGGATGTCCGATGTCTCCCATCCTGTTTGCTTAGGAATTGAATTATTTGCCTCATTAGTACGCCACAACTCTAATATATCAGGCATAGATGTATATGGTCAACTCAATTCAAAAATCATGTTATTTGCTGATGATGTTTTACTGACGTTATCTGTCTTGGAGAAATCAGTACAAAAACTAGATGAAATAGTGTAAAGGTTTTATCATATTTCCGGCCTTAGATTTAACAAGGGAAACTCTAATTATATACATTTGAATAAAAGAGAGAGAGTTTACCTTAACTACAAATTGTGTGATAGGAAAACAAGTTCCCATAATAAAATATTTAGGAATAACACTATGTGATAATTTGGAATCTACGTTAGCCACAAATTATAGCAACATAATTAATAAAATAAAAATGTTAATAGTAAGCTGGAATAAAATGTTCTTGAGATTTGAAGACAGATTACAAATAATAAAAACAACAATACTTCCAAAAATTAATTGCATCGCACAAGCTATTCCTATAGTACCTAACAAGAAAATCTTGAAAGAAAGAAAGAAAATTTAATTAAACTTTCTTTGGTATCAAAAAATAAATAGAATAGCTTATACACATCATATTAGATCTTGGGAAATGGGTGGAATTAAACCTCCAGATCTTTAATCATACATAAAAGCTTCCATATTAAGAACTGTCATTAATTGGATAGATCTTAATTATTCTTCAACATAGAAAACATTGCACACTATTATTTTTCTAAATGAAAATAAAATAATTTAAAATTGTATATTAAGTGAACAAAATAATAGGACGTGGCACATATTGATTGTTAATATTCAATATAATATAACAAAACCAACAAACGTAAATTATATAAATAATATGTACAATTTATTTAGAAGATTTATATATACTAACACATATATTAAGATTTGGCTAGACTTGATAATACCCTTTAGCTCTACAAAGAATTTCTTCAATAAAATTCATAATGTTATTTTAACTAGATGGGAGGGGAAAAACTTCACTTGTTGGCAACATTGTACAAAGAATCAAGTAGTATTAGACATTCAACAAATTCAGAATAAATATGACATTCCATCAGCAGATTGGTTGATACTACCAAAGCATATTATCATATGTTAAGGATCTTAATAGTAAAATTATTAATTCTCCTTATAAAACTAGTCCAAATTTGATGTCTAATATCTGAAGTTATGACAATTATAATTGAACGAATCTAATTTCAAAATTATACGAAATATTGATAACATATAAAACTAACCCTAATGCAAGATATTGGAATTTCATAGCAAAAGGATGTCACACTAATCTATCAATTGAGATTAAAACAAATCTTTTATGTTCTGTTAACCTAACATTTAATTTACAAGTATGGAAAATATTTACATGGAAATATATTCACAGGGCATTTATTACACCTGATACACTAGCCAAATTCAATTCATTTGATAAATCCATTTGTTGGAGATGTTCTTTAAACTGTACAGCTGAATGGTCTCATATATTTTTGATTGTATTAATACAAAAAAATTCTGGGAAGAAATTACTATTTTTTTCCAAGCTATATTCACAGATACCTTTATTTTAACCAAATATTTAGTCCTCTTAAATGTTAATAATACTATTGGAATGAATAAAAAAGATATATACCTACTTTGGTCCATACTAGCTATGGCAAGGAAATGTATAACTAGAAAGTGGAAGTATTCACAAGAATCTACTCTGAAAGAATAATTGAGATTGATGGAAGAAACAGTGACATTAGAAATCAAGATGAAGGAATCGAGAATTTCACCTAAAACATGGACAAACAATCCTTGGGAAAAAACGTCAACTCTTATTGAGACATTAAAAATGAACCCTAAATAATTAATGTGTAACTTTATACTTTATTAATTGAATATTATACATTTTTGTTATTAATTTCATATATATTATTATTTTTCCCCTCCTTTGTTCAGGTCAATTGTATATAGTGTATATAAAAGTTTATAATACTTGTTTATTGATGATTGTATTGTTAAACATTATATTATTTGGAAAATAAAAAAAAGCTTGAAAAAAAAAAAGGAAACTGACCACTTAATTATCTGACCTTGTACTTACTGCTGATAAAAAAAAAAAAAAAAATTCATCTGCTTTTACTGTACTTGTGTTTCTACCTACTTTATTTTACTTTTGCATCATCTTAAAAGTACTCAATTGTATTTATTACTGCTTGGTGTAACTCATTCTAAGCCTTTTGGTTTAAACACATGGGCTTCGGACCAGTTGTTTTGCACTGAGAGGGTTTGTGGTCTGCACTGTAGTGGCAGAACAGGTAGCTTACATCCTTCTAGGTTGGGAACTGCTGAATGAGAGGGCTCAGTGTCTGTTATTCTAAAAGTGTATTAATAATGGTTTAAGCACTTGGGCTTTCAGGCCAGTTATTTTACATTAAGAGGGTTCGTGGTCTGCACTCTTATGGGAGGAGAGGCTGGACTCTGCCCTTCTGAGCTGGGAATTTCTGGTTAAAGGCTTATAGTGCATGCATATCTGAACTGCTTCTTACTGAAGTTGGTGCACCTTGTTTGCTGTGGCATAGACTGGATTCGGGCCTGCTGGATCTAGCTTTGTTTGTGTAACTTGAGCACTAATCTAGGCATTCTCTAAAGTAATCAATAGTATTTATTACTGCTTGGTAGTAACTTGATTAAAGTGTAGCTATAATTCTAAGTCTTTTGGATTAAGCACTTGGGCTTCAGACCAGTTGTTTTACATTAGGAAGGTTTGTGGCATGCACTGTGGTGGCAGGACAGGTAGCTTTCATCCTTCTAAGTTGGGAACTGCTGATTGAGAGCCCAATGTCTGTTATTCTTAAAGTGTATTAGTTCTGGTTTAAGCACTTGGGCTTCAGGCCAGTTATTTTACATTAAGAAGGTTCGTGGTCTGCACTCTTGTGGGAGAAGAGGCTGGACTCTGCCCTTCTGAGCTGGGAATTTCTGGTTAAAGGTTTATAGTGCCTGAATATTTGAACTGTATCTTACTGAAATTGGTACACCTTGTTTGCTGCAGCATAGACTAGATCCAGGCCTGCTGAATCTAGCTTTTTTTATATGCTTGTTGTTTGTTTGCTTGTTATTTCCCTGGAATGCTAATTCCACCTAATAAAGCTTCTCAGCACTTCTGTGGATCACTAGTGATATCTGCATTGCTTACTGTACTTATTTCCTTGTTTCACTTGAAAGAAAGTTACTGTTTGTCATTTTTGCATTTAAGTTACCTGTAACACATTGCACTTAAGTTACCTGGCACTTGCTCACTAAAGCAATTATATAAGTCAGCACTAAAAATTAAAAGCACTAGACCCTCACTCCCCACTGGCCCTTGTTTTCAATTATTAAGGAATTCCCAATATTATTCTAGCATGTCCAAAGGTCAGTTGTCAATCTCCTCTCCGGTCCAGCTGGTGAATCTGGGAATCTTGAGGCAATGTTACAACTGCCTCATGTACACAGACAACCCTCTCCTCCTCCCAACAAATTCCAACACATGTGAGAGATGTAACCATATAGCCAAACTGGAGGTGAAGCTCTCTCAACTCAGTACTGGCATAACCAGTCAGGAGGAGAAGGAAACCACACTCACTACAATTCCAGTCTCACATAGACCTACCACGACAGCAAACCAAACACATAATCACACAAAAACATACTCGGAGGCTCTAAATAAATATCTGCCTAAGCAGCAGAGACCTCCAAAGCAGACACCCAAGCAACCGCTACCCCAAAACAAAACACGTGCAACACATATCTCACAAAGCCAGTGTGCCAAACAGTCACAAAGCCCTTAAGACTAAACAACACACCTGATACACTTGTAATAGGTGACTCTATCGTCAGGCACACTGACGTCCTGCTCACCAGGCTGAACAAGGAGAGGGTCACGGGCGCTAGGATCCGCCACATAACACAAGCACTCAGGTCACTCCAAGGCAAGTACAAATATGACAAAGTCATTGTCCATATGACCTGAGACGTACCTCCCTGGACTACATGAAAAGAGACATAAAGGAGCTATCTGAGCATGTAGCCCAGGCCGGTATGACCCTGACCTTGAGTAGCATCTTACCCTCACCAAGAATGATGCCACAATATGAAGACAAGATGATCAATTTCAACAATTGGCTTAAGTACTGGTGTCATTCAAAGGGGATCAATGCCTGTCAGCTTGGGATGATATGCTCGACAAGCCACGATGCTTGCTAGGGACGGCTTGCACCTGTCACCCCTGGGCTTTCGGATATTGGCAAAGGCTCTTGCTACCCCCATAGTGCCTTTTTTAGGCAAGGCTCAAAAGACAAACCCACCTCCATAGGTATCACAAGGGATAAGAAACCAAGAGTAATTCTACTCAGCATGAAGTCTAAACCTCAAGATGCACACACTCGAAACTCTCCTTAGCATGGAGAACATCGATATCTGTGCAGTAACAGAAACCTGGTTCAGGGCTCCCGAGAGCACCCCAGCCCTACCAGGTTATACCTCATTCCATGCTTTTCAGCCCCAAAACTTGGACCGAACCACAAAAGGAGGGGGAGTATCGATATTCATCAAAGATACCCACACCTCCAGGTTGGTGGTAAAGCATGAAGCATCAGAGACTATCCATGTGCAACTAACAGTGGGTAAAACTGCCTTCCAGTTTATAGCCTGCTACAGACCACCCTCCCACACCCAGGAACCCCACTCGGCCTTCCTGAGAACACTGGAAAATATGAAGGTCTCTCCAAACACCATTATATTGGGCGACTTCAACTACCCAAACATAGACTGGGAGCATTACTCTAGCTCCAACACCTAGCCAAAGGTTCCTAGAATTTATAAACTCAAATGCTATGGAACAACTTGTTACCACTCCCACAAGAGGGGAAAACATACTGGACCTGATCATCACCAACATGGGGACTCTATGCTCCAGACCAGAAGTGTATCCCTCACTGGTAAGATCAGACCATAAACTAATCTCACTGGATATTCACATCCCGACCCCACCCCTGCCCAGAAAACCACAGTGAAAAACTTCTCTAAAGCAAATTTCACACTCCTCAAAACCGAGGTGGAATCCTTCAAAGCCCCGGCCTGTGGAAAATCTGCCCAGACCACAGAATCCTTTATAAGCGCATTCTATGAACACCTTCAGGAATGCTTGGATCATCGATCCCAAATAAAACCAAGACCCAATCCTCCAAAGGCAGGCGTCCTGTCTGGTGGATCCCAGCCATAAACAAACTATACAATAGAAGGAGGAAGCTACTAAATGATAGAGCAAAATCCCAAAAGGGAAGGCATCACTGATCAGTATTAGCAAAAACTACGAGCACTCATAAAATTGTCTAAGGCCAGCTTGAGAGAAAAATTGCACAGGACACTAAGGATAAACACAAGGCTTTCTTTAGTTATGTTAGGAACCTGGGTGGTAATTCCCAGATATGCTCAGAATTAGTCCAAAATGACAAAAATACACTGAACCCACAGACATTGCCAACATCCTAGCTGACAGGTTCAGTGCAAACTCCCCTCCCCAAGCGGGCAAATATCTATCCCAGCAGAGTGCTGCCCTCATGACATCTCAGATGCTCAGGTAAGAGCGCCCTCTCCAAAGCAAAAACACAGCGTCAATGGGACCAGGCGGTGTCCAGGGCTGCATCCTACATGAACTCCAAGAAGAGCTAAACCCAAACATAAAACTACTGTTCAATCTCAGCCTTACTACAGGATATGTGCCCAAAGAGTGGCGTACAGCAACAGTGGTCCCTCTCCATAAAGGTGGTGCCTCAGCGGATCCTGGAAACTATCGCCCCATAAGCCTGACTAGCTTGGTCTGCAAAGCTATGGAAAGGATCATCATGGACCTCATAAATAAAGATATTGGGGACCTACAGACACTGGATCCTACCCAGTTCGGCTTTGTTAAGGGCAGATCCTGCCTCTTAAACCTGGTTGATTTCTTTGAAACAGTCACCAAGGCCATTGGCAGGGAAGGTGGTCCATACAGCCTACCTGGACCTCGCAAAAGCCTTCAATACAATACCCCACTCGGGCATTATAGATAAGCTCTCCAGCTTAAATATAAACCCCTATGTCACTAGATGGGTTGCAAACTGGCTCAAGGACAGAACCCACATGGTTAGAATTGCTGGAGCCATGTCAGACTCCAAACCAGTTACAAGTGGTGTCCCACAAGGCTCAGTCCTGGGACCTCTCTTGTTCGGTATATATTTCTCGGAGGTACAGGCCAACACGGAAGGACTGTGGCTGACCAAGTCCTCAGATGACTGCAAACTGGGCGCCATAATCGACTCTCCAGCTGACACAAGCATCCTCCAAAAGGGCCTCATAGAAACAGACAACTGGTGCCAGAGTCATGGCCTCAAGCTAAACGCCAAAAGTGTATAGTCATCCCCTTTGGCAAAACAAAGCGCCCACAAATTACCACATAGGTGGTAATCCATTAAGTACAGAAGAAGTAATTAGGGACCTGGGGACCCAAGTTGATAGCAATCTCTCATTTGACAACCATGTGGCCAAAGTGGTTAGAAAAACATTTTATATAGCCCACCTAATCATGAAGGGATTCACATCTAGATCAGGAGGTCATCGTGCCTCTTTACTCATCCTTCATCAGGCCCATAATTGAGTACAATGCCCTTTTGGGATGTACCTTACCAGACACCTGCAGCAACTGGAAAGACCCCAAAAGTACCTCACCAAGAGGATCAAAGGGCTCAAACAGATGCCATATGCTGCCGGTTAAAGAAACTCCAGCTCTACTCAGTGGCATACTGCCTGTTCAGAGGCGATCTGTGCCTGGCGTATAAAGCCATGTCCAACCGAATTAATGGACATGCTGCACCTCAGAAAATCCAAATCCCATCGAGCTACGTGCTCGAGACTTGAACCTCAGCACTGAAATAAATAGGACATGCTGGAGGGACAGATTCATAACAGAGGCTCCCTTCACTCTGGAATAAAATCCCAGTCCAGGTTAGGCAGAGTCCCTCATTGACTCTCTTCAAGAGGAATCTTGATGAGTGGATGGGAGATCGTAGGTTTACCCCGGGTATCACTTCTGTGTCACTGTTAGACAGAGGCACAGTATACTAACCTCGAAAAAGGGCATAGCAAAATAAATTTAAAATGGGTGGCGAAAGCCAAACACATTCTGGCTAGGCTTATAAATGCCCTAGGCCAGATAGCCTAGTATGAACCTATGAACCTATAATTATCTGACCTTGTACTCACTGGTGATAATGCTATCAGGAAGCTGACCAATTAATTATCTGACCTTGTACTTAAAGCTGATACCACTGTCAGGAAGCTGACCAGTTAATTATCTGACCTTGTACTTACTGCAGATACTGCTGTCAGGAAGCTGACCAGTTAATTATCTGACCTTGTACTTACTGCTGATGTCGCCGTCAGGAATCTGACCAGTTAATTATCTGACCTTGTACTTACTGCATATACTGCTGTCAGGAAGCTGACCAGTTAATTATCTGACTTGTACTTAATGCTGATACTGCTGTCATGACGCTAACCAGTTAATTATATGACTTTGTACTTACTGCTGATGTAGCTGTCAGAAAGCTGACCAGTTAATTATCTGACTTTGCACTTACTGCTGATGTCACTGTCAGGAATCTGACCAGTTAATTATCTGACCTTATACTTACTGCTGATGCCGCTGTCAGGAAGCGGACCACTTAATTATCTGATCTTGTACTTACTGCTGATAATGCTGTCAGGAAGCTGACTAGTTGATTGTCTGACCCTGAACTCACTGGAGATACTTTTGTCAGGAAGCTGACCATAGGTTCATAGGTAGGTAATAGGCTATCGGCTCAAGGGCCTACGTAAGCCTAGCCAACAAGGTTCCCTGGCTTACGCCACCCAAGAAAGTTATTTTCCTGTGCCACTGTTGAGCAGAGACACAGAAGTGATCTCCAGGGTGTATTTTCCTATTTCCCATCCACTCATCAAGATTTTTCTTGAAGAGTGCTAATGAAGAACTTTGCTTGACATAGATTAGTAGCCTGTTCCAGAGTATGGGAAGTCTCTGGGGCAGGAATCTATCCCTCCAGCATGTCCTGTTTATTGTGGTGACAAGGTTTAGGTCCCTAGAGCATGTAGCTCAGAGGAACTGGGATTTCTTTAGGTGTAGCATGTCCAACATGCTCTGGGTTTGACATAGCTTTATATGTTAGGCAGAAATCACCTCGGAGTAGGCGATATGCTATGGAGTAAAGCTGGAGTTTTTTGAGATGGTCAGTGTAGGGCATTTGTTTTAGGCCAGTAATCCTCTTTGTGAGGTACTTCTGTGGCCTTTCCAGCTGCTGCAGATGTCTTGTGAGGTACATTCCAAAAGGGGTGTTGTACTCTATAATGGGTCTAATGAGTGTCGAGTAGAGGGGAACAATGACCTCTTTTTTCCTGGATGAGAACCCTTTTATGATGAGGTGTGCCACGTAGAAAGACTTCCTGACTACTGTGGCAATGTGACTATCAAAGGAGAGACTACTGTCCACCTGGGTCCCAAGGTCTCATCACACATTCAGTGTTAAGTAGATTTCTGCCTATGTGGTAGTTCATGGGTACAGAGTTTTTACCAAATGGGATGACACTGCAGTTTTTGGCACTGAGCTTGAGGCCATGGCTCTGACACAAGGCATCTGTCTCAGCGAGGCCCTTCTGTAGGATGTCCACATCATTTGGGGACTTGACTATGGCTTCTAGTTTGCAGTCATCTGTGAACTTCATTAGCCAGAGGCCTTCTGTGTTAGCCTGTACATCAGAGAAGTAGATACCAAACAGGAGAGGTCCCAGGACTAAACCCTGTGGTACTCCACTTGTCACTGGTTTGAGGTCAGATTTGGAGTCTGCAACTTTTACAGTGTGGGTTCTGTCAGTGAGCCAGTTGGCAACCCATCTTGTGACATAGGGATTTATACCTAGTTTAGTGAGTTTAGCTATAATTCCAGAATGGGGGATGGTGTCGAAAGCATTGGCAAGGTCAAGATAGGTTATGCGAACCACCTTACCCTCATCTACGGCTTTGGTGACTGCCTCTAAGAAGTCGATCAGGTTCAAGAGGCATGATCTGCCTTTCATAAACCTGAACTGGGTAGGATCCAGAGTTTGTAGGTTACCAATGTCTTTGTTTAGGAGTTCCATGATGATACGTTCCATTACCTTGCAGACCAGGCTCGTCAGGCTAATAGGGCGATAGTTCCCGGGATCAGTGGTGTCTCCCTCTTTGTGGAGTGGGATAACTGTTGCTGTGCGCCATTCAATGGGCATAAAGCCTGATGCAAGGTTATTATTGAACATGGTGCTTAGGTGGGGAGCCAGTTTGTTCTGAAGTTCGTGTAAAACTCAGCCTGGGATGTTGTCCGGTCCCATGGATGCTGTGTTTTTGGCTTTAGAGAGTGCAGCTTTTACCTGCATAGTTGTGGTTACAGGGACTCTGCATTCTTCCTGTATAGATATGGGCCATTTAGGGGGTGAGGGGGGGTAAAGTTAGCACTGAACCTATCTGCCAGAATGTTGGTAATATCAGTTGGTTCAGTAATTTTCGTGCCATTGTACTGTAACTCAGAGAAGATCTGGGTGTTGCCATCGAGATTCTTGACATAGCTATAGAATTCTTTGTGGTTGTCCTTAGAATTAGTGGTGATTTTGTTTTCGTAGCTAGCTTCGGAAGATCTTATAAGGGATCTCAGCTTATTACTGAGGCTAACCAGGGAGCTTCTCCACTCATCGGATTTTACTCTTTTTTGCAACAGTTGCTTCCTTCTGTTGTACAGTTTGATTATGGCAGGGGACCACCAAATTGGCTTCCTTTTTTTGGAGAATAGCATCTTGGTTCTGTCTGGGATAGCACGACCCATGCACTAGTGTAAGTGCTTATAGAGTACATTTGTGTAGGATTCAGCAGTTGTAACTGTATTGTCCATCTGCATGGGTGTCATGAAGTTCACCACTTCTGTCTTAAGAAGCATTAAGTTGGCTTTGGAGAAACTTTTTACCATGATTTCCTTAATGGGGGGGTGGGGGCAGGATGTGGATATTAAGGGTGATTAGCTTATGGTCGGATCGGACCAACGAGGAGTTGACTTCAGGTGTGGAACACCGGTCACTCATGCTGGTAATGACTAGGTCTAGGATATTGTTGCCTCTGGTGGGGGTGTGGATAAGTTGATACAAGGCATTGGTGTTTATGAATTCCAGAAAGCGTTGAGCTAAGGAGTTGGTACACGACTAGTTTTCCCAGTTAATGGGTTCATTGAAGTCACCCATTATTAGGGTGTTTGGTTGAACCCTAATATTTTTCCAGTACATCAAGAAAAAAGGAGTGGGAATCCTGGGGCATGGTGGGGGATCTGGAGCAAGCTACAATTTGGATTGCAGTTTTGCCCAGAGTTAGTTGCACTTGGATAACCTCGGATGCATTATGCTGAGCAACTAGCCTGGAGGTGTGGATATCCTTAATGAATAAGGACACAACTCCGCATTTGATGTTTCAGTCCAGGTTACATGGCCGAAAAGTGTGGTATGAGTTATAGCCTGGTAGTGCAGGGGTGCTCTCTGGAGCCTTGAACCTGGTCTCAGAACTGCTCAGATATCGATGTTCTGCATTTTAAGGAGTGCCTCAAGTGAGTGCATTTTGAGATTTAGAATTCTAGCATTGAGTAGCATTACCCTCAGTTTTTGCTTGCCTGTTCTTGTTACAGTGGTGAATTTGTTATTTGAACTTTGCCTAAAAAGGCACTATAGAGGCGGCAATAACAACCAGTTAATTATCTGACCTTGTACTTACCGCTGATACCACTGTCAGGAAGCTGACAAGTTAATTATCTGAACTTGCAATTACTGCTAATACTGCTGTCAGGAAACTGACCAGTTAATTATCTGACCCTGTATTTAATGCTGATACCACAGTCAGGAAGCTGACCAGTTAGTTATCTGACCTTGTACTTACTGCTGATACAGCTGTCAGGAAGCTGACCAGTTAATTATCTGACCTTGTACTTACTGCTATCACTGTCAGGAAGCTGACCAGTTAATTATCCGACCTTGTACTTACTGCTGATAAAGCTGACCATTTAATTATCTCACCTTGTACTTAATGCTGATACAGCTATCAGGAAGATGACCAGTTAATTATCTGAACTTGTACTGACTGCTGATACCATTGCCAGGAAACTGGTCAGTTAATTATCTGAACTTGTACTTACTGCAGATACTGCTGTCAGGAAGCTGACCAGTTAATTATCTGACCTTGTACTTACTGCTGATATCACTGTCAGGAAGCTGATCAGTTAATTATCTGACCTTGAACTTACTGCTGATAAAGCTGTCAGGAAGCTGAACAGTTAATTATCTGACCTTGTACTTAATGCTGATGTCATTGTCAGGAAACTGGACAGTTAGTTATCTGACCTTGTACTTACTGCTGATACAGCTGTCAGGAAGCTGACCAGTTAATTATCTGAACTTGTACGTACTGCTGGTACCGCTGTCAGGAAAAGTACAGTTGTGTACCTACCATAAATGTAGATGTTAGAGTGTATTCACTGTTGCAGCCATTACACTTGGGTTATCCTGCTGGCAGGCTACCCGCAGTCGGCCTGAATTCCAAAGTCCTGGTCCGGTGTCAGTTGCTGTCGCCTCTTCCCTGATGTCAGTGCTCCAGGGGTATAAAAGATGCAGCCAACGCCATTTTCTTCAGTTTTTCTTGCCCCAGATGTCAGGTGCCCCCAAAAGGGTAGGCTAAAAATTTGCTAATAAAAAAGCATACACTAACATAAACATTACCTTCCTCTACAAGCAAATACACCACATAGGTTGTATACAATAGAGAAGTACAGATAAGTCCCAGCAATGAAAGGGGGATGGTGGGAGGGTAACCTGGACTGCAACAGTGAATACACTTGAACATCTACATTTATGGTAGGTACACAACTGTACTATGTTCATCGTGTTTCACTGTTGCAGTCATTACACTTGGGTTGAATCCCAAAGCTGAGGTTGGGCGGCTGGGTCTAAATAGGATTAGGAGTGGCTATGAGGCCCTGCAGAACTGCAGTGGCAAAGCCTGCTCTGGATTTAGAGTAAAGAGGTAAGTGATAGTGCTTGGTAAAAAAGTGTGCACTGAACTCCAAGTTGCAGCCTCCAAAATTTTCTTAGTTGGTACTCCTCTGAGAAAGGCTGCTTTAGTGGCTGCTGCCCTGTTAGAATGTGGCCTAATATTATTAGGCACTGACTTGCCATGCTGTGCATAGCAGAAACGAATGCAGTGTCCTATCCATTTTGAAATAGTCTGCTTTGAAATAGCTTTCCTTGTGATCCTGCAGCGTAGGCCACAAAAAGTTGCTCAGTTTTTCTGAAAGCTTTTGTTTTGTCCCAGTAAAAGCGTAGCTGCCTGTGTATGTCCAAGGAGTGCAGAAGTCTCTCCCCTTTATTCTGGGGATTTGGATAAATGGTTGGTAAATGAATGGTTTGGTTAAGAGCCACACTGGATACTACCTTTGGCATAAATGTTGGGTTTGTCCTTAGAGAAACCCTGTCCGGATGAAAAATGATAAAAGGTTCCACTGCCATTAATGCCTGCAACTCTGAGACTCTTCTTGCTGAAGTTATTGCTAGGAGCAGAGCAGTTTTCCATGATAAGAATTTTATCTCAGCTGTATTGGCTGGCTCAAAAGGAGGCAGTGTCAGCTTTTCCAAGACAAAGTTGAGGTCCCATGTTGGAATTGGTGCTCTCCTTGGGGGTCTTATGTTTTTTGCCCCTCTGAGGTACTGTCTTAGTAGTGGATGAGAGAAAATCGGAGGTTCCGTATTCTAATGAGCTGAAATGGCAGAGGCATGGATCTTAATTGATGAGAAGGATAGGCCTTTGTCCAGCATCTCAGTTAGGTATTGTAAAATCTGAGGAATATTAGGAATAAGCAGTTCAAGCCCTTGTGACTGGTTCCAAGCACAGAATCTCTTCCATTTTTCTGCATAAAAGATTTCCTGGTGCTGGGCCTCCTGGCTTCCAAAATGACATCCATAACTGCTTTAGAGAGAGGTGTGTTCTGAGTGGCTATATTATTCGCCAAGCAGCCAGATTTAAGGTTTTGAGTTGGCTGTGCAGGATCGGACTGTTTTGTTGGGTCAGCAGATGAGGAATTTGAGGTAAAGTCCAGGCTGGTCCTTGAGACAAGGTCTTAAGGATTGGGTACCAGTGCTGGTGTGGCCAGTCTGGGGCAATCAGAATCATTTCTGGCTTCTCTTGTCTGACTTTTAGGAGTACCTTGGGGAGTAGAGGCAGTGGTGGACAGGCACAAACTTTTAGGCTTTTCCAGCTGAATGACAGAGCATCCACCTTCCATGCTTGTGAGTGATAAGTCCTTGTGCAGTATCTCTGTAGTTGGCAGTTGTGAGGGGAGGCAAACAGATCTATGTCTGGGCATCCCCATTTCTTTGTTATCATGCTGAAGACTTGTGGATCTAGTTTCCACTCGTGAGAGTCCATGAGGTTTCTGCTTAGTTCGTCTGCCAGAGTATTTTTCTTTCCTGGCAGGAATTGTGCCTGCAGATGTACTTGATAGGCCAGTGCTGTGTTCCACAAAGTCATGGCTTGCCTGCAGAGGGGGTAGGAATGTGTGCCCCCTTGCTTGTTTATGTACCACATGACTGTAGTATTGTCCGTCTTTAGTAATAGTTGTCCTAGATGTATTAGATCCTTGAAGGCTGTCAGGGCATTCTGGACAGCTAGCATCTCTTTTTGATTGATATGAAGATGCATTTGGTCTGTGGGCCACCTGCTCTGTATACATTTTCCTGCCATGTGTGCTCCCCATGCATATTCCGATGCATCTGTTGTTAGTGTCTGCCTGGCTGTGGGTAAAGTGAAAGGTTGTCCCTTGTTGTGGTGACAGGCCAGTGCCCACCATTGAAACTCTTGTTGCAGGGCAGGGAATGAGAATAATTATTGTTTCCAGGCTGTGGCAATGTTGAGTCCAAACACTTTTTAGATACCACTGTAGTTTCCTCATATGCAGTCTTGTATATGGAATAAGTAGAATGCAGGATGCCATGAAGCCCAAAGCCTGCAGAATTTTTCTTGCAGGGAGCTGGGTCTTTGTTGCCATCATTTGAAAGTAATGAGTCAGTTGCCTTTGTTTGTCTGGCATGGGATAAGCCACCTGGGTAGTTGTATTTAAGCTTGCACCCAGGAATATTATCTCTTGAGAGGGCACTAGTTTCGACTTCTTTTCGTTTACTGTGTACCCTAGGCAATTTAGTAATCTTTTTACAAACGCCAGATGCTTTAGTAGAATGTCCTTGCTATCAGCTTGAATAAGGCAGTCGTCCAAGTAGGGATATATTTGAAGTCCTTTTTGTCTGCAAAATGCAATTACTGGTGCCAGGCATTTTGTGAAGACCTTGGGCACAGTAGATAAGCCAAAGGGCAGTGCAGAGAATTGGTAATGCATTCAGCCAGCTATGAATCGGAGGTATCTTCTGCAAGATTGTCTGATTGGGACATGCAGGTATGCCTCTTTGAGGTCCAAGGTAACTAGCCAAGCCTTTTTGGCCAGCATGGGTAGAAGTTGCTGCAGTGTCAACATTTTGAATTTTGGAACGTCCAGGAAGGTATTTAGAGTAGAGAGGTCCAGTATTGCTCTCCAAGCTTTGTCCTTTCTGGGTACCAAGAAAAGTCTTGAGTAAAATCCTTATCCCTGCTCTTGCTGTGGTACTTTTTGGATAGCCCTCATGTCCATGAGAGCAGAAATTTGTTTTTGTGCCTCTGCCCATTGATTGTGTGGCAGGTCTGGCATACCTTTTGACCTTGGTAGGGTGTGAAAGTGGAACCTGTAACCCTGGGAAACAATATTCAGTACCCATTTGTCCTGGGTGATCATGTGCCAATTTTGTGAGAAAAGTGCTAGTTTTCCCCCTAAGGGTGCTGCCAAAAGGTAAGTGCTTGGCATTGGTAGAGGAAAGTCATTGGGACTGTTTCCTATAAGGTTGTGATTTGTCTTCTCCAACTTTGGGGGCTGAGGCACCCCATTGCTTAGGTCTGTATGAGCCTTGGGGCTGAGATCTGCCTCTTGGGCATCTGTATCTTCCTCTTTGTGGCCTGCCTGACACTGGAAAGAACCAATTTTTAGAAGGCCAGTTCCTGCTAAATCTGGGTGGCTGAACCTGTAAGAAATCCTTTACTGTCTGCATTGATTTTGCTTTATCCTCCATTTTCTTTAACACCTCTTCTGCCTTAACACCAAACAAAGTATCATGTTGTAATGGAGCATCCAACAATTTTGCTTTAACATGATCAGGTAAACTTTGTCCTTTTAACAAGCATGCCTTCGAATGACAGAACCTGTAACTGCGGCTCTGCAAGAAGCCTCTAATGAATCAAAACCACATTGCAAAGTAGGCTTTCCCACTTGTTCAGCTGCATGCAATAAATCCTGCATTTCCTTATTTTCAGAACATTCTGAGCTTGTAAGCATTTTCTGTTTTAGCAAAGACATTAGGTAGTGTTGATATTTAAGCATGTGAAACTGGCAGTTTAAACACTTACAGCTAAAGTAGCAGAGGTGTAAACTTTTTCCCCCATCTGTCCAGTGCTCTAGAATCCCTATCAGAGGGAACAGGGTTTTTTGCAGTGGAAGCCTTGACCCCTTTGGGACCCTGAGAAATTGTTTCTGGGTCAGCAGCAGGGTTTTTATAAAGAAATGTATGAGAATCTGGGACCCTGTAGTACCTATCTGGCTTAACTGGTGCAGTGGGTAAAGAATCAGGAGACAAACTGGATTCAGAAAATACATCATCAACAATATCTAGTACAGGAGAGACAGCAAGAGGCCTGTGCTGAGGCAATAAAAGAAAGTCTCTGAGCCTTTTCTTGGATTCTGTATAATCCTGGCTCTCCCAATGGAAATGCTCCCTCATGGTGTGCAGGGTTTCCCCAAAAGAGTAGTCCTCAGGAGGAGAGGCTGAAGGGATAGATTCTTCAGCGTCAGAGTCCTCATAGGGAGGAAGAGAATATCCCTGTTCCGAAGAGGAATCAGAAGAAATAGGAACCTGGTCAGAGGAGTCATAGTCAGTGTCTTGCCTAGGCCTTTTATCAGGTGGGAGATGGGAACCCCTGATCAGAGTAATTAGGTCCTCGGCCATTTTAAGCATCTGTTTCTTTGGCATGGATGACTGTCCAGGTGAATGCTGTACTTGTTTCTTTGTTTTTAAAGGTGTTTTGGACTTTGCCTTGGCTGCTGAAGTGGTCTTGATAGTAAGCTGCGAAGGTCTGAAAACACCCTCAGAAGCCGATGCTTGCTCAGCGGCTCGGGACCCATCTGAGGGAATAGTTTCCGTAGGCCCAATACCTTGAGTTTCCAGAGGCCTAGTTGTCTCCACGTGGGAGTCGGAGGTGGCCTGTGGCTCTGAGGTAGCGGGAGTCAGGGGCTGCAAAAGCGCCTCCACTGAGCACCGGCGAACCGGGGACTGGCCTAGAAGAGGCTTCGTCGTCGGTTTTGGACCTCGGATGCCTGTTTTTTTCTTTGTCCTTGCACTTTTTATGAACTCCGGTCATCGGTTGTTCTGACGGCAATATATAGTTTAACCTTCGGCCAAAGTAATGTAAAGCAAAATCGAACCGACGCTTAATAGTGCGTTGGTTGAATCTAGCACAAAACTGACAACTAGCAACGTCGCGGTCAGGGCCTAGGCAAGGAATAAAGTAAGAATGGAAATCCTTATGAGGTATTTGCTTCCCACAAGAAATACAATTATTAACTTTTTCTGACATCGGTCTGGAGCAAGAAAAAGTTTCCAATGGGGTACTTAGCTTTATTGAAGACTTCGGATCTGAAATTCAGTTTCGAAAATCTCAGGAGTCGGCCGACCGGCACTTGTGAACTGCTTTTGCTTCGGGCTCCGCGCAGCAAGAAAGACTGAAGAAAATGGCGTCGGCTACATCTTATATACCCCTGGCGCACTGACGTCAGGGAAGAGGCGACAGCAACTGACGCCAGACCAGGACTTTGGAATTCAGGCCGACTGCGCGTAGCCTATCAGCAGGATAACCCAAGTGTAATGACTGCAACAGTGAAACACGATGAACATCTGACTAGGTAATTATCTGTCTCTGTACTTACTGCAGATACTGCTGTCAGGAAACTGAACTTGTACTTATTGCTGATGTCGCTGGCAGGAATTTGATCATTTAAATATCTAACCTTGTACTTACTGCTGAAAGAGCTATCAGGAAACTGACCAGTTAATTATCTGACCTTGTACTTACTGCTGATACCTCTGTCAGGAAGCTGACCAGTTAATTATCTGACCTTGTACTTACTGATGTCACTGTCAGGAAGCTGACCAGTTAATTATCTGACCTTGTACTTACTGCTGATAGAGCGGTCAGGAAACTGACCAGCTAATTATCTGAACTTGTAGTTACTGCAGATATTGCTGTCAGGAAGTCACCAATTAATTATCTGACCTTGTACTTAAAGCTGTCAGGAATCTGACCAGTTAATTATCTGACCTTGTACTTACTGCTGCTACCCCTGTCAGGAAGTCACCAATTAATTATCTGACCTTGTACTTAAAGCAGTCAGGAATCTGACCAGTTAATTATCTGATCGTGTACTTACTGCTGATACCGCTGTCAGAAAGCTGACCAGTTAATTATCAGACCTTGTACTCACTGGTGATACGGCTGTCAGGAAACTGACTAGTTAATTATCTGACCTTGTACTTAATGCTGATACTGCTGTCAGGAAGCTGACCAGTTAATTATCTCACCTTGTATTTAATGCTGATACTGCTGTCAGGAAGCCGACTAGTTAATTATCTGACCTTGTACTTAATGCTGATACCGCTGTCAGGACACTGACCAGTTAATTATCTGACCTTGTACTTACTGCTGATAATGCTGTCAGGAATCTGACCAGTTAATTATCTGACCTTGTACTCACTGGTGATACCTTTGTCGGGAAGATGACCAGTTAATTATCTGACCTTGTACTTAATGCTGATACAGCTGTCAGGAAGCCGACCAGTTAATTATCTGACCTTGTACTTACTGTGGATACGACTGTCAGGAAGCTGACCAGTTAATTATCTGACTTTGTACTTATTGCTGATGTTGCTGTCAGGAATCTGACCAGTTAATTATCTGACCTTGTACTCACTGCTAATACTGCTGTCAGGAAACTGACTAGCTAATTATCTGAACCTGTACTGACTGCTGATACCACTGTCAGGGGGCTGACCAGTTAATTATATGAACTTGCAATTACTGCTAATACTGCTGTCAGGAAACTGACCACTTAATTATCTGACCCTGTACTTAATGTTGATACCACAGTCAGGAAGCTGACCAGTTAGTGATATGACCTTCTACTTACTGCTAATACAGCTGTCAGGAAGCTGACCAGTTAATTATCTGACCTTGTACTTACTGCTGATACAGCTGTCAGGAAGCTGAACAGTTAATTATCTGACCTTGTACTTAGTGCTGATGTTACTGTCAGGAAACTGGCCAGTTAATTATCTGAACTTGTACTTACTGTAGATACCCCTGTCAGGAAACTGACCAGTTAAGTATCTGACCTTGTACTTACTGATGTCACTGTCAAGAAGCTGACCAGTTAATTATCTGACCTTTTACTTACTTCTGATACTTCTGTCAGGAAGCTGACCAGTTAATTATCTGACTTTGTACTTACTGCTGATGTCGCTGTCAGGAATCTGAAAAGTTAATTATCTGACCTTGTACTTACTGCTGATAGAGCTGTCAGGAAACTGACCAGTTAATTATCTGAACTTATACTTACTGCAGATACTGTCAGGAAATTGACCAATTAATTACCTGTACTTGTAGTTACTGCAGATATTGCTGCCAGGAAGTCACCAATTAATTATCTGACCTTGTACTTAAAGCTGTCAGAAACCTGGTTCAAGGCTCCCGAGAGCACCCCAGCACTACCAGGTTATACCTCATACCATGCTTTTCGGCCCCAAAACTTGGACCGAACCACAAAAGGAGGGGGAGTATCAATATTCGTCAAAGATACCCACACCTCCAGGTTGGTGGCACAGCACGAAGCATCAGAGACTATCCATGTGCAACTAACTGTGGGTAAAACTGCCTTCCAGTTTATAGCCTGCTACAGACCACCCTCCCAAACACAGGAACCCCACTTGGCCTTCCTGAGAATACTGGAAAATATGAAGGTCTCTCCAAACACCATTATATTTGGCGAATTCAACTACCCAAACATAGACTGGGAGCATTACTCTAGCTCCAGCACCCTAGCCCAAAGGTTCCTAGAATTTATAAACTCAAATGCTATGGAACAACTTGTTACCACTCCCACAAGAGGGGAAAACATACTGGACCTGATCATCACCAACATGGGGACACTATGCTCCAGACCAGAAGTGTATCCCTCACTGGTAAGATCAGACCATAAACTAATCTCACTGGATATTCACATCCCGACCCCACCCCCTGCCCAGAAAACCACAGTGAAAAACTTCTCTAAAGCAAATTTCACATGCCTCAAAACCGAGGCAAAATTCTTCAAAGCCCGGCCTGTGGAAAATACGGCCCAGACAGAATCCTTTATAAACGCATTCTATGAACACCTTCAGGAATGCATGGATCATGCAATCCCAAATAAAACCAAGACCCAATCCTCCAAAGGCAGGCGTCCTGTCTGGTGGACCCCAGCCATAAACAAACTATACAATAGGAGGAGGAAGCTACTACATGATAGAGCAAAATCCCAAAAGGGAAGGCATCTCTGATCAGTATTAGCAAAAATTACGGGCACTCATAAAATCGTCTAAGGCCAGCTTCGAGAGAAAAATTGCACAGGACACTAAGGATAATCACAAGGCTTTCTTTAGTTATGTTAGGAACCTGGGTAGGAATTCCCAGATATGCTCAGAATTAGTCCAAAATGACAAAAATACACGAGCCCACAGACATTGCCAACATCCTAGCCGACAGGTTCAGTGCAAACTTCTCTCCCCTCTCCCCACCAAAAGGGAAAATATCTATCCCAACAGAGTGCTGCCCCCCCTGACATCTCAGATGCTCAGGTAAGAGCCGCCCTCTCCAAAGCAAAAACACAGCATCAATGGGACCAGATGGTGTCCCGGGGCCCTACATGAACTCCAAGAAGAGCTAAACCCAAACATAAAACTACTGTTCAATCTTAGCCTTACTACAGGATATGTACCCAAAGAGTGGCGACAGCAACAGTGGTCCCTCTCCACAAAGGTGGTGCCTCAACGGATCCTGGAAACTATCACCCCATAAGCCTGACTAGCTTGGTCTGCAAAGCTATGGAAAGGATCATCATGGACCTCATAAATAAAGATATTGGGGACCTACAGACACTGGATCCTACCCAGTTTGGCTTTGTTAAGGGCAGATCCTGCCTCTTAAACCTGGTTGATTTCTTTGAAACGGTCACCAAGGCCATTGAGGGAAGGTGGTCCACACAGCCTACCTGGACCTCAAAGCCTTTGATACAATACCCCACTGGCATTATAGATAAGCTCACCAGCTTAAATATAAACCCCTATGTCACTAGATGGGTTGCAAACTGGCTCAAGGACAGAACCCACATGGTTAGAATTGCTGGAGCCATGTCAGACTCAAACCACTTACAAGTGGCGTCCCACAAGGCTCAGTCCTGGGACCTCTCTTGTTCGGTATATATTTCTCGGTACAGGCCAACACGGAAGGACTGTGGCTGACCAAGTTCAGATGACTGCAAACTGGGCGCCATAATCAACTCTCCAGCCGACACAAGCATCCTCCAAAAGGGCCTCATAGAAACAGACAACTGGTGCCAGAGCCATGGCCTCAAGCTAAACGCCAAAAGTGTATAGGCATCCCTTTGGCAAAAAAAGTGCCACAAATTACCACAAAGGTGGTAATCCATTAAGTACAGAAGAAGTCATTAGGAACCTGGGGACCCAAGTTGATAGCAATCTCTCATTTGACAACCACGTGGCCAAAGTGGTTAGAAAAACATTTTATATAGCCCACCTAATCATGAAGGATTCACATCTAGATCAGGGAGGTCATCGTGCCTCTTTACTCATCCCTCATCAGGCCCATAATTGAGTACAATTCCCCTTTTGGGATGTACCTTACCAGACACCTGCAGCAACTGGAAAGACCCCAAAAGTACCTCACCAAGGGGATTAAAGGGCTCAAACAGATGCCATATGCTGCCGGTTAAAGAAACTCCAGCTCTACTCAGTGGCATACCGCCTGCTCAGAGGCGATCTGTGCCTGACGTATAAAGCCATGTCCAACCCGGAATTAATGGACATGCTGCACCTCAGAAAATCCAAATCCCATCAAGCTACGCTGAGAGACTTGAACCTCAGCACTGAAATAAATAGGACATGCTGGAGGGACAGATTCATAACCCAGAGGCTCCCTTCACTCTGGAATAAAATCCCAGTCCAGGTTAGGCAGAGTCCCACATTGACTCTCTTCAAGAGGAATCTTGATGAGTGGATGGGAGATCGTAGGTTTACCCCGGCTATCACTTCTGTGTCACTGTTAGACAGAGGCACAGTATACTAGCCTCAAAAAAAGGCATAGCAAAATTAATTTAAAATGGGTGGCGAAAGCCAAACACACTCTGGCTAGGCTTATAAATGCCCTAGGGCAGATAGCCTAGTATGAACCTATGAACCTATGAATCTGACCAGTTAATTATCTGATCTTGTACCTACTGCTGTCAGGAAGCTGACCAGTTAATTATCTGACCTTGTACTTAGTGCGGATACCGCTGTCAGGACACTGACCAGTTAATCTGACCTTGTACTTACTGCTGATGTCGCTGTCAGGAAGCTGACCAGTTAATTATCTGACTTTGTACTTACTGCTGATGTCACTGTCAGGAATCTGATCAGTTAATTATCTGACCCTGTACTTACTGCTGACACGACTGTCAGGGAGCTGACCAGTTAATTATCTGAACTTGTACTTACTGCTGATGTCACTGTCAGGAATCTGACCACTTAATTATCTGACCTTGTACTTACTGTTGATAATGCTGTCAGGAAGCTGACCAGTTAATTATCTGACCTTGTACTTAATGCTGATACTGCTGTCAGGAAGCCGACCAGTTAATTATCTGACCTTGTACTTACTGCTGATATGACTGTCAAGGAGCTGACCAGTTAATTATATGAACTTGCTAATACTGCTGTCAGGAAACTAACCACTTAATTATCTGACCCTGTGTTTAATGCTGATACCACAGTCAGGAAGCTGACCAGTTAGTTATGCGACCTTCTACTTACTGCTAATACAGCTGTCAGGAAGCTGACCAGTTAATTATCTGACCTTGTACTTACTGCTGATACCGCTGTCAGGAAGCTGACCATTTATTTATTTGACCTTGTACTTACATGATGATGATACTGTCAGGAATCTGGCCAGTTAATTATCTGAACTTGTACTTACTGTAGATACCACTGTCAGGAAGCTGACTTTGTTGCACCACCATTCCTTCTTCACTGCCATGAAATGGGACTGTCTCATCTTTATTAATAAGAAGCCAAAGACGTTCTGTTGGGATGTTGTACCCTGGAAATCAAAATCAGCAGAAATTAGAAGTTATGTACTCACCATAACGTTCCATCTGAGTAGGTAGTTCATTTGTCTGCAACCTGTGGGTTACGGATCCGATATCGGATCCGAGCCGGCAACTTGTTTCAAGCTAATGGATCCGAGCTCCTAGCTCCTCCCTTCACCCATAATCCCCTGCTAACCCTCCATGACCTCAGATCGAGTTTGCCTCTCCATATATATCCAACAAAGGATATCTAAAAACTAATAGATCCAAAGAAGGTCAGGGGGAAGGAGGGGGGATGGTTGCAGACAAATGAACTACCTACTCAGATGGAACGTTATGGTGAGTACATAACTTCTAAATCTGAAGTAGGATTGTTCATTTGTCAGCAACCTGTGGGACAGAGTCCCCAGCTACCTGTACCCTGGGTGGCCATCATGGAAGGATATTACGAAGCACCGCAGAGCCAAAGGATGCTCTCCCTCTAGAAAGCAGGTCTAGCTTGTAGTGGTTGATAAAGGTATGAGATGAAGCCCAAGTGGCTGCAGAACAAATATCATCCAAAGGAACTCTAGACTTGAAAGCCGCAGAAGTAGAAATGGAGCGAGTGGAATGAGCACGAACTCCTTCTGGTGCGGGTCTACCCGAGGCTTGATGAGCTAGTAAGATACATTGGGAAATCCAGCGAGATAAAGATACTTTAGAGATAGCTTTCCCCAAGTTAAATTTGGCAAAGGAAATGAACAGCTGGTCAGATTGTCTATGGCCAGCCGTCCTATGAGTATAAAAACGAAGCTGCCTATGAACATCCAATGAGTGCAGCTTGTATTCACCCTTATTTTGATATTTAGGGAAGAAAACCGGTAAATTTATGGATTGGTTTATGTTGGTTTCTGATGCTATCTTGGGAAGAAAGGAGGGATTGATCCTGAGGTACACTCTATCAGGGTGAAAAATCAGGTATGGAGGCTGTACAGAAAGAGCCTGAAGTTCCGACACTCTTTTCGCTGAAGTAATGGCTACAAGGAATGCTGTTTTCCATGACAAGAATTTGAGATCCACTGAAGCAGCGGGTTCAAAGGGTGGAGCAGTCAAGGCTTGAAGAACTAAAGTAAGATCCCATGGGGGTAAGGCTTCTTTTACAGGAGGTCTAAGTAAAAAGGTACCCTTGAGAAAGGTTTTACACAATTTGGCTGACATCAAGGGCCCTGTATCATGTCCCACATGATAATGAGAAATGGCTGCCAATTGCACTTTGACAGTTGAACAACTAGCGCCTTCTTGAAAGAGTTCAGTTAGGAAATCTAAAATGGATGGAAGAGGAGCCGTAAAGGGATCTAGATTGCGGCGCTCCGCCCAGATGGAAAAACGTTTCCATTTGCTGTGATACACTTTCCTGTTGGAGGGCTTATGTGCTGCCACAAGAATGGCTTTGACTGGTGAAGAGATACCGGGAGTCCTAACTAGAAGTGGAACTGGAGCAATCAAGCTGTCAGTTTCAGATTGTCCAGGTTTGGAGTTGGCAAGTCCAATGGATGGGAGATGAGATCTGGAATGGGATCTAGAATCCAAGGGTGATTCACAAGGTGAGACCACAGGTAAGGGAACCAAATTTGTCGAGGCCAGAATGGGGCAATGAGAATCATCTTGCTCCCCAACCGCGAGGCTTTCTGTAAGAGTTGTATCATCATTGGAAGAGGAGGATAGGCACAGAGTAGACCGGGTGGCCAAGCATGCACCAGAGCGTCTCTTGGAGATTCCCCTGGTGGGGGGATTAGAGCGAAGAAATTGTCGCATTTGGCGTTTGAGGGAGATGCAAAAAGATCGCAGCAGGGTTGCCCCCATGTTGCGAATATCTGCTTTGCTACTAGAGGATTGAGAGACCACTCGTAAGGGGTAAGAAGGGTGCGGCTGAGCTTGTCCACTAGGATGTTGGTCCTCCCCGGAATGTGCGTTGCAATCAGAAAGCGGTTGGTGGAGATCGCCCATTCCCACACTCTCATGGCTTCGCGGCAAAGAGGATAAGATCTGGTTCCCCCCTGTTTGTTGATATACCAGACCACTGACATGTTGTCCGAGTGAACTGCAATCGTTCCTGCAGGGAGGAAGCTCTGAAGTGCTTGCAACGCCAACAGCACCGCTCTCATCTCCAGAACGTTGATATGCAGGGAGGTCTCTGTATCGTTCCACGTGCCTTGAACTGTCCTGCCTGAGTAATGCCCCCCCCACTCAAGGCGGGAAGCGTCCGTGGTCACAGTGGTGATAGGGGGAGAGGTGCAGAAGGGACGGCCCGTATGGAAGTTCGATGCTTGGAGCCACCATAGTAGCGCCCTTCTGCAAGCCTTGCTGATAGCAATGGGATGGTGGAGAGGAAGGGATAGGAAGGACCATTGCACTAACAGAGTCCATTGCAGGACTCGCATGTTCAAACGGGCGCATGGAAGGAGTGTAATCGCTGCTGCCATGGAGCCTAGTGCCCTCAGGATCAATTCCGCTGGTGAAGCCTCTGAATGAAGTATAGCCCGCACATGAAGTTGTAGATTTCTGATTCTCTCAGCAGTTAGGAAGGCTCGCAAATCTCTGGTGTTTATTCTGGCGCCTATGAATTCTATGATCTGTGTTGGAGCCAGTAGAGATTTGCCGACATTGATAGTAATGCCTAGTTGTGGGGCTAGATGGAGAAAGAAGTCTCTGGCCGAGCAAAGTAGATGCCTTGTTGGTGCGGTCAGGAGCCAGTCGTCCAGGTACGGGAAGACCTGAATTCCCTGGAGCCTCAGGTGGGCCGCAATCACTGCTAACACTTTGGTGAACACCCTGGGGGCTGTAGTGAGACCAAAGGGAAGGACCCTGAACTGGTAGTGACTGGCTCCCAGCCAGAAGCGAAGGAACCTCCTGGATCGTTTGTCCATTAAGATGTGGTAATACGCATCCTTGAGGTCTATAGAGCACATCCAATCGTTCTCCCTCAAAAGGGGGAGGATAGATTGAAGAGTGACCATTCGGAATTTTTCCTTGGTTACTGACAGGTTCAAGCGGGAAAGGTCTAGGATGTGTCTCAGGTCCCCCGTCTTTTTTGGCACCAAAAAGAACCTGGAGTAGAACCCTAATCTGAGCTGGTCTTGGGGGACGGGTTGGATGGCTCTTTTTCTTAGCAGCTGCTGTATTTCTGCGGCTGCGGCCTCCCTCTGATCGGGTGGTACATCGGGGAGGTTCTTGGATTGGGGGACATGGAGAATTGGTATTTTGTACTCTCTGGATATGATGCGAAGCACCCAGTGGTCTGTTGTGATGGACTCCCATGCCGCTAGATGTTTCGAAAAGTGCCCCCCCAACTGCCTCCAGAGTGGAGCAGCCGGGCAACCCCTCAGGGCTGCTGCGCGGGCCGCTCAGAGAAAGGTTCTCTGGACCTGAAATTTCTCGGAGCCCCTCTGCCCCTGGGGCGACGTCCTCCCTGTCCACCTCTGCCACGGTAGGACTGGTTGTCCGGAGCTGGTTGGGAATGTTGTGATTTCCGGAACCACATCTTCTTCTGACCCTTTTGGTTCCTTGAAAAGGACCGCTGGGGAGCAGAGAAGCGGACTCCGACAGCAGACAATGTCTTCCCGTCCTTCTCACTCTGGACAAGCGTCTCGCGAACTGTTTTGCCAAAAAGGGCAGAACCATCAAAGGCGTTCGAGGGCGCTTTAAAGGGCTCCGTAAAGTCGCAATGACGGAGCCAGGCCTGGCGTCTCATGACTAGGCCTGCTCCGCTGGCCCTAGCGGCTCCCTCTGTGGCGTGGGACAACAGCCGCATAGAGGTATTTGAAATAGATCTCAGAGTGGCCATTCGGGTGGAGTACAAATGTTTATCCTCCTCCGACATGGACTCCGGGGGGGATGCAGCGTATTCTTTGATAAGATCCCGCTGCATCCTGATGACCTGTGCCATATAGTTCAGAGACCTTACTGAGAAGGTCGCTGAACTAAAGACTCGCTTCCCTAAGCAATCCATCAAATGGGACTCTTTGCTCGGTGGATGGACTGAGGGACTCTCCTGAGCCAATTCCCTCTTTGTGGCTGCCGCCGTCAACATGGCATCTACAGGGGGGTCCTTACTCCAATGTGACCGGTCTGAGGGGGGGCTAAGAATCCTATCCGGTCGCTTCGGTATTGGCTCCACGGTGTCTGGATTCTTCCATGCCCTGGTGGTAATAAGGTCCACCAGGGGATCGGCTGGAGGGGACACCCAGGAGGTAGATGGGCCTGCCTCGAATGCCTCCAGAAACACGGACTCGTCAGAGGAAGACTTGGGGGCAGACCACCCACCTCTGATTCTCAGCATCTCCATGATGTCTCCAAAGGAGACATCCTCAGGGGTGATCTTGGGAGCCTTCCCTTCCTCCAAGTCCGTGTCCTCGGTTAAGGACTCAGGGAGTCCACGTGCCTCCTTTGCACTTATGGTGGTGGGGAGCTTCCTGGGGGGGGGGGGGCTGTCTGAGGAGGCCTCGCCAGCAACATCTTGTTCCAATGGAACTGTCTGTGACATCGAAGCAGGCTGTCCCTTTGGCCGGGTGATGGAAGCCTGTCCCAGCAGAGAGGGAGTGCAGGGAGGAGTCGATGCAAGGACCGGGGGTCCGGATGCTCTCAACAGAGCCCTCTCCACAACATCAAATGCCGAGGGAGAGCCACTCTCCAATGGATCCGAAAGTCGGCTCCCACTCGGATCTGATGAAGGGATCGGAGCCGGCGCCGAGACAGTCGGATCCGAGGGACCAGTGTGCTCCGACCTGGACAGAGCCGAAGGCACACTGAATCCCCCGGATCCGAAGCTCGGACCACGGCTCCGAGAGGTCGGATCTGACAGACTCGAGGGTAGGGTCGGATCCAAAGTACCAAGTACTGTCGGCGCCAACCCACGCCCGGCTCCAAGGCTGCTCAGCTCCGAGCGCTCTGAACCCGGGTAGCGGGTCTGAGAAGGAGCAATTGGGTGGAAAAAAGGTGTTGAGCTCCCCTGAGGGGGAAGAGCACTCCCATCTGCAGCTGGGCCTGGATGAATCTTCGCATCATCCGGTCCAAGTCTGCATCTGATAAGCTGAAAGTGGATCTCGAAGAGGCCACTGAGGCAGGCCTGGAATGCCGCCTCGATGACCGCGACAGAGATCGGGTCTCCTCCTCCTCGGGCCCCGGGGAGAAAGAAGGGGATCGGAGCCGAGGAGGAGGAGACCTAGAAGCAATGGAGGGAGAAGCCCGCTTAGCTGGCGGGGCCGAAACGGAGGTCTCGGCCCGCCGCTTGTGGTGCTTCTCCCTCCGTTTCTCCCTCCTGGCCTCCCTGTCCTCCGACACTTTAGCGGGAGTCCCAGTCGGAGGCAGGGGGGGCAGGAGTGGCAACCACCACAGGCTGTGATGGAGCCACGGGAGTAGCAGAGGTAGCGGAGGCCGAAGCTGAATCCGAGGGTAGAAGTCCTGCCAGGACCAGCTTCGACCTCCGTTCTTTCAGTGCCCTGGGGTTGAACGCTGCACAGATAGTACAGCCCGAGGTGAGGTGTTCAACCGCAAGGCACCGAATGCACCGAGTGTGGCCATCAGCCGGGGAGAGCTTATGGCCACACTTGGTACATTTAGAAAATATGGCTTTTGGGGCCTCAGCCATTCCCTTTTTTTTTTTTTTTTTTTTTTTTAACTAAAAAGGAAAAGAAAAAGACAACTACACACACACACACACAGGCCCCAAAAGATAACTAAAAAGGAAAAGAAAAAGACAACTACACACACACACAGGCCCCAAAAGACACTCAACAAACACTCACACACTAGCGAACAGCGAAGGGAGGGTATTAATTAAAAAATAGGGAACCTAACTCAGACACACTTTACAAATATTAATTTAAACTAAAACAGAAATTCCTGATGAAAAAAGTTAACTTTTTTTCACTTATCTGCGGAGCTCAAGAAAAGGATCCAGCCATCACAAGCGCAGCAAACTAGATCTGGGGTCATGGAGGATTAGCAGGGGATTATGGGTGAAGGGAGGAGCTAGCAGCTCGGATCCATTAGCTTGAAAGAAGTTGCTGGCTCGGATCCGATATCGGATCCGTAACCCACAGGTTGCTGACAAATGAACAATCCTACTTCAGATCTACTGTTAAAAAAAGGATTGTGTCAGGAATATCTGTACTGTGCTTACAACAGCTTTAATCATTCACAGCTGATGGATAGTGATAATTCTGGAGTGAAATCACTACTGTACATGTTCTTGTACTGTTACCTCTCCAGTCTCTCTTGGCAGGAACAGCACTACAATTCTTAAGAGAAGCATATTCACATTGTTACTATATGTATGGAAGGTGTGTAGCACCAGGTGCTGTCTTGATGCAGAAGTTCAGAAGCCTTCAGTATAACCTACATGCATTCTTTACTTTATATTCATTAACCTGGAAAATTAAGAAATCTGTAGAGCATTTTTCCAATTACAACCCTAAGCAGAAGTAAATGCAAATTAAATGATAATCAGAACATTGGAAAGACAAGACACAAACCATAAGAATGTAAAATTTCAACACAGTAAGCTAACAACAAAACAATGTTCACCAAACTATGCTAAATACACAAATGTATAATAGATATATCTTCAGCATATGTTTAGACAGGGGGTATAGCTCTTACAATTTAACTGTTCAAATTCAGTCATCCCTCATCAATTATACAGAATGCATAGAATTACTTTAGAACAATATACAAGTTTCTTACATGGTACTATAACATGAACACTCATCTAATTTAGTAAAATGTGCATGTAATTTGACAATGAATTGAGGGACATCTGCATTAGTCCTGAAACTGCCATCAAAATGCAGATGATGGAGTAGAGAAGGAAGTGTGATGGCGACTAGTTTTGTTCTGGGGGAATATTTATGAGAAATACAGAGTCAAATGTGCCTACATAATGAAATGATTGAATCTTCTTATGCTGAACTTTGTGTACAAGTGATAGGCATGTTTTACAAGTGGTCAATCTGTGTACTAAAGACAACAAGACAGTATGTGCACATAACTCAGAGGGTGCCTGGTCAACCCTTACTGCATAAAATCTAGGGCTCTTCAGATAGATAAAGAAAAAACAGTAGTTTAGCTAATGAAGACAACAGTCCCAGTAGGTCATCAGTGCATGTAAGTTGGTTACAAACAAACATTACATGCATACATATGTACAAACAAACAAAGTATCCCACATTTCATCAGCTTAAAAGAATATACCATCCCTATGACTTGCTGTGATATGCCTCCACAAGTCAGCAGGCCTTCTCTAAGCATCAATTCAAATGAGATGTGAACTGAAGAACTGAACAAAGTCCTGCCATCAGTGTTATAGCTACTGAGATGTGACGTGTCACAGTGATGTGAAACGAAGCACTGAGCCAAGGCATATTCCAGTGATAAAGCTACTGAGGTGTGAAATGTCACAGTGATGTGAACTGAATTACTGAGCTGAGTTATCTCACCAGTGATACAGCTATAGAGGTGTGAAATGGCACAGTGATGTGAACTGAAGCAATGAGCTACGGTATGTCACCAGTGATACAGCTACAGAGGTGTGAAATGGCACAGTGATGTGAACTGAAGCACTGAGCTACGTTATGTCACCAGTGATACAACTACTGAGATGTAAAATATTACAGGGATATGACCTGAGGAACTGAGCAATGTTATGTCACCAGTGATAGAGCTACTGAGGTGTAAAATGCCACAGTGATGTGAACTGAAGAACCGAGCTTAGTCATGTCACCAGTGATACAGCTACTGATGTGTGAAATGTCACAGGGATGTGACCTGAAACACCAAGCTAAGTCATGTCACCAGTGATACAGCTACTGAGGTGTGAAATGTCACAGGGATGTGAACTGAAGAACTGAGCCAAGTCACATCACCAGCAATACAGCTACAGAGGTGTGAAATGTCACAGTGATGTGAAATTAATTACTGAGGTGAGTCATGTCTCCAGTGATACAGCTACAGAGGTGTGAAATGGCACAGAAATGTGAACTGAATTACTGAGCTGAGGTATGTCACCAGTGATACAGCTACCAAGGTGTGAAATGTCACAGTGATGTGAACTGAATTACTGAGCTGAGTTATGTCACCAGAGATAGAGCTACTGAGGTGTGAAATGTCACAGTGATCTGAACTGAAGCAATGAGCTAAGTTATGTCACCAGAGATACAGCTACAGAGGTGTGAAATGTCACAGTGATGTGAACTGAAGCACTGAGCTGAGTTATGTCACCAGAGGTAGAGCTACTGAGGTGTGAAATGTCACAGTGATGTGAACTGAAGCACTGAGCTGAGCTATGTCACCAGTGATAGAGCTACTGAAGTGTAAAATCTCACAGTGATGTGAACTGAATTACTGAGCTGTTATGTCACCAGAGGTAGAGCTACTGAGGTGTGAAATGTCACAGTGATCTGAACTGAAGAACTGAGCTAAGTTATGCCAACAACGATACAGCTACTGAGGTGTGAAATGTCTGAGGCGGTCATCTGTCTGGCTGAGTAACATGTGAAATGTCTTTACACATGTTAAGTTGAAATTAAGTACAGATGAAAAATGCAACACTTTGCTTTAACAGCTAAACTGAATGGACATTTACCAACTTTAATATGGAAAATAAAAGGCACCTTCTCCTAACTACACTTTACCCCTTATTTTCCCTCTCCATCCCTCTATCTGCCCCTCTTTTATGCTAACTGCAGTCTATTCTCATTATCAATCACCCCTCACTCTACTCATTTTACACCCTATTCCCTCTTCCTCTCACTTATCCCAGCTACCCTCTTCCACTCTCTCTCCCTTCTTTTTTCATTCTTCCCATGTTATCCACCTTTATAACTCTCTCAAACTCTCTCCTGAATTCCCTCTTCTGTCTTATGACTTTATTTTCCCCTGTCAGACCTACATTATGTATTTTCCTAGCACATCATACAGCTACTGTACATATCAAACAATCCTATACTATGTACACTTTATCCCTAGACAATGTTTAAACTGAATTATTTCTTATCCCCTGATTACTGTAGATACCAAAGCTGTGTTCCTATGCTGTACTGTTTATTTTTAAACCAATATTAAATTGCACTGATATCTACTCATGGATATTTCTTTGTCATTATTGCTTAGTGTTCTAAATTCTAAATTCATTCTAAAGACATGCATCTGGAGCGTTTCTCCCTTGGCCTCTGCTGAAAATAGTCTCTGTCTTAGTTGGACTTTCCTGGTCAACAAATGTTAAATAAATAAATAAAAATAAATAGTGTTTAGAGCGTTTCTCCCTGGGCCTCCATTGAACACAGGTAACAACCTAGTCAAAGTTTCCCAGTAAATAAATGCCAAATAAATGAAAAAATAAAGAAAGAAAAGAAAAAAATCCTTAACAAAAGTATCTAATTTTGTGTATGTTGGCACATTTCAAAAGCAGCTTTCAGCAACTGAGTCACTCATAGCACCACGTAGAGAACAGCCTCAGTGTACAGAAGGTTTTAACAGGTTAAAAATCAGGGCCATCTGAAGGTTTACACCATTAAGGAAATTAATATCACCTGTAAAAGCAACAAGAGTAAACTTTAGTGAGGTACTGATAAATATGCCTTCTGAATATCCTTGTGACAAAGGGAGATACTGCTAGCACAGCTATCTGGAAGTTTGTAAATAATTATATGCCATTGGTGAATATTGAAATGATCTGTGTAAGAAGCTTGTGTTACAAATGTATTAGAACTGCATGTCAAGTGTATATCAAACTGGCTGGTACAGACGTGTGTTAAAAAAGATATTTTATAAAGTGCTTGTACTTAAAATATAACCACAGTGTGCCCTACTGGAAAAGCACAGAAATGTAAATGCACTACTGTAACTATTTAAATGTATATATTTTAACAGTGGAAACTGGACTACAGGAGGTCAACTTCAGAAAAATAGCTGAAATTAAATTATAGTCTATGCAATAAAGAAGCTATCTTTTAGTTTTCAATGCAGCTAGAGAAAGAAAGTCTGTGCTAGGAAACTTTCTGTATTGCTTTAGGGTGAACTAATTATTAGTCGTGAAAGCATGAAGGAATGCAATTATTTTATGACTTCCAGCATCTTCCAAAGATCTCTATATATTTATAGGTAGATTCCAAATGCTGACAGCTTCTAGCAATGCCGGTTTAGCTTGGGAACCAAAGTCAGATTACAAGAAGTGATGTCATTCTGCAAGCATCTCAGGAGTAATAGTTTAGATAATATTATTTTGAGACGTCTCCGAGTTAGACAGGGCATTCTGTACACTGTCTTGGACATGACAACATCAAAGAAAACCATTCTCCATACATCTGCCTTGTTCTAATAAGTTAGTAGGGAATAGTATAACTCTCTTAGATAAGGCAGGAGTATAGTGAATCCTAGTTTAGATGTTTTTCTTTATTTATTTGAGACTGTCCTGCAATGTTGTTTCAAATATTTCCCATGGTTTTGAACTCTGATGTCACCCTGAATGTAAATTTACTATCGTCTTGTTCTTTTATTATTTATTATTAAATATATTTAAACCTTTCAATTATGTCTGATCTGTCTAAGAGATAGGTTTTGACAGTACTTGCATATTTATTTGGTGACACTGTGTGGGCCACTCCTAATAGCCTTTCTCTTGCTCAAATTACTTGTTGCGTTAATAATAATAATATTACGTTCAGTATATTGGGTACCTTTGTAAGGGCCTTAAAGTAGCTGATAAGGAGCTGGCTGGTGGCAGTGATAACTACCTTATAGTCTGGGCAAAAGGGAGTATAGCTAGTAAGTGTGTGTGTGTGTGTGTGTGTGTGTGTGTGTGTGTGTGTGTGTGTGTGTGTGTGTGTGTGTGTGTGTGTGTGTGTGTGTGTGTGTGTGTGTGTGTGTGTGTGTGTGTATCAAACCTCGAAGAGTGTGTGTGTGTCAGCTACTTGGGGAGGGACACAAAGCACTGGTTGGACAGAGAGGGTGCTGGAGAGCTTGGCTTGGCCACTCAGCTGAGATCTCAACTCTATAGCTGTGCCAGTGGGGAGTCTTACTGGGGATGTGGAGAAAGAGGGAGAAACCAGCTGACTGATTGTGGTGTGTGTGCTCTTAAGGGAAACTGTACTTGATTCAGAGAGCTGCATCTAGAAATACTGTGTGTGTATTTGCCATCCTCCCAGTGAATGACCCCCATTGCTGCCAGTGATGAGGACTGAGGCGCCTTGATTACTGGTCCAGTGGTGGGGCGTCACAATCCTCAATAAGCATATGTTCAGATTTAGAAGTAAAGTGAGCACAGAAGCAAAAGGACATGCATGCAGTAGTATATATTTTGTGATCTGAACATAGGTACAAATCTAAACAGTAACTGTCACAAGTTTGAAAATGCTTTTTACCTCATGGTGTGCACAAACCTAAACAGCAACTTTAATTTATTTGAAAATGTTTTCTATTTTTCTACTGCTCTTGGGACTTCCTTTTTTGTTGTTCTTGTTGTTAGGAGTGAAAAAGGGGGCCACACACTATCCTTCTAGCTTGACTAATAACCCACACCCATACCGATTACATCAGCCCCTTAAATCATCTAACTCCACCCTAGGCCCCATGGTACCAACCCCTCTCTAAGGAGACTGGCTTGCTGCCCTTCCACCTGATCCCTCCCAGTATCCCGCCCTTTATCTAGCTAGGCCCAGAGCTCTCTGGCTCTCTTTTGCACTGACTTCACCACTTGGAAATTGAAGACATTTAGAATCTGACAGAATAGCCCTCACTCCTCCACTCAGGAAAAAGCTTGACAGTGAGGACCCCAGAAGGAAACACCACAGAACCATGCTCTAAGTGTGAGAACATTCCCCCTATCACTGCAGCTACCCCACAGCAATCAGGTATATGTACTTTAGCCACTAGGCCTGCATTTAACAAAATTTCTTAAAATTGTTATCCGACGTTCTCAAACTTTATATTCATTTTTCCTGCTACTTGTGCACATCCATAAGCTCTGTAAAAATGAACACAGTGACTTGCTTTCACTGTGAGCTATTTCTCTGGATGCGTGTACTGTTCAAAAATGAGAGTCACCTAGCTTAGCTATAAGTGACAATCTGCCCTTACATATAAAAAGGTCAGCCATAATCAGGAAGAATGGGACCAGGTCACATTAATCATGTATATGTAAGGGGACCCATTCACAATAATCATGCATATGTAAGGGGGACTGGTACCTTAATCATGTGAATGTAAGGGGGACTGGTCACCTTAATCATGTGTATGAAAGGGGGACTGGTCACCTTAATCATGTGTATGAAAGGGGGACTGGTCACCTTAATCATGCGTATGTAAGGGATCCTGCCACATTAATTGTGTATATGTAAGGGGACCCATTAATCATGCATGTGTAAGGGGGACTAGTACCTTAATCATGTATATGTAAGGGGGACTGGTCATCTTAATCATGTGAATGTAAGGGGGACTGATCACCTTAATCATGTGTATGAAAAGGGGACTGGTCACCTTAATCATGTGTACGTAACGGGACCTGGTCACTTTATGTGCCTGTAAGGGGGACTGGTCACATTAATAATGTGTATGTACGGGGGACTGGTGACAATCATGTATATGTACGGGGGACTGGTGACAATCATGTCTATGTAAGTGGACGTGGTCACATTAATGATGTGTATGTAAGGGCACCTGGTCACATTAATCATGTGTATGCAACGGGATGTAGTCACCTTAATCATGTGTATGCAAGGGGACGTGGTCACCTTAATCATGTGTATGCAAGGGGACGTGGTCACCTTAATCATGTGTATGTAAGGGGACGTGGTCACATTAATCATGTGCATGCAAGGGGACGTGGTCACATTAATCATGTGCATGTAAGGGGACGTGGTCACATTAATCATGTGCATGTAAGGGGACATGGTCACATTAATCATGTATATCTAAGGGGACATGGTCACATTAATCATGTATACGTAAGGGGACCTGGTCACAATATTCACGTATATGTAAGGGGGACCGGTCACCTTAATCATGCATATGTAAGGGGGACCATCACATTAATCATGTGTATGTAAGGGGGACCGGTCACATAAATCATGTCTATGTAAGGGGACCCGGTCACCTTACTCATGTCTATGTAAGGGGACATAGTCACATCAATCATGTATATGTAAAGGGACCGGTCACACTAATCATGTATATGTTAGGGGACGTGGTCACATTAATGTGTATGTAAGGGGACGTGGTCACATCATGTATGTGTAAGGGAACTGGTCACATTAATCATGTGTATGGAAGGGAAGGGAACCTGGTCACATTAATCATGCATATGTAAAGGGATGTGGTCACATTAATCATGTGCATGTAAGGGGACATGGTCACATTAATCATGTATATGTAAGGGGACTGGTCACATTAATCAGGTGTATGTAAGGGAGACTGCTCACACATATGTGTATGTAAGGGGGACTGGTCACACTAATCATGTGTATGTAAGGGGACTGGTCACATTAATCATGTGTATGTAAGGGGACATGGTCACATTAATCATGTATATGTAAGGGGGACTGGTCACACTAATCATGTGCATGTAAGGGGACCTGGCACATTAATCATGGGTATGTAAGGGGGACTGGTCACATTAATCATGCACATGGAAGGGGAACACGGTCACATTAATCATGTGTATGTAAGGAGGACCAGTCACATTAATAATGTATATGTAAGGGGACCTGGTCACATTAATCATGTGTATGTTAGGGGGACTGGTCACATTAATTATGTGCATGTAAGAGGAGCTGGTCTCCTTAATTGTGTATATGTAAGGGGGACTGGTCACCATAATCATGAGTATGTAAGGGGACGTGGTCAGATTGATCATGTATATGTAAGTGGACTGGTCACATTAATCATGCATTTGTAAGGGGACGTGGTCACATTAATCATGTCTATGTATGTGGACCTGGTCACATTAATCACGTATATGCAAGGGGGACCGGTCACCTTAATCATGCATATGTAAGGGGGAACGTTCACATTAATCATGTATATGTAAGGGGGACTGGTCACAATAATCATGTATTTGAAAGGGGATGTGGTCAAATTAATCATGTCTATGTAAGGGGACCTGGTAACATTAATCATGTCTAAGTAAGGGGACCTGGTAACATTAATCATGTCTATGTAAGGGGACCAGGTCACATTAATAATGTCTATGTAAGGGGACACGGTTACATTAATCATGTATATGTAATGGGGACCGGTCACATTAACAATGTATATGTAATGAGGACTGGTCACATTAATCATGTATAAGTAAGGGGATGTGGTCACATTAATGATGTATACGTAAGGGGAATGGTCACAGTAATCATGTATATGTAACATGACCCAGTCACATTAACAATGTGTATTTAAGGGGCCTTGTCCCATTAATCAGGTATATGTAAGGGGGACCGGTCACATTAATCATGCGTATGTAAGGGGGACCAGTCACATTAATCATGTCTATGTAAGGAGACGTGGTCAAATTAATCATGTCTATGTAAGGGGACACGTTCACATTAATCATGTATATGTAATGGAACTGGTCACCAGGTTAATCATGTATATGTGAGGGGGACCGGTCACATTAATAATGTAGATTTAAGGGGGACCGGTCATATTAATAATGTATTTGTAAGGGGACGTGGTCACATTACTTATGTATATGTAAGGCGGACCGGTCACATCAATCATGTACATGTAAGGGGACCTGGTCACATTAATAATGTCTATGTAAGGGGACCTGGGCACATTACTCCTGTATATGTAAGGAGGACCCGTCACCTTAATCATGTGTATGTAAGGTGATGTGGTCACATTAATGTGTATGTAAGGGGATGTGGTCACATCATGTATGTGTAAGGGGACCTGGTCACATTAATCATGTGTATGGAGGGGAACCTGGTCACATTAATCATGCATATGTAAGGGGATGTGGTCACATTAATCATGTGTATGTAAGGGGACGTGGTCACATTAATCATATATATGTAAGGGGACTGGTCACATTAATCAGGTGTATGTAAGGGAGACTGCTCACACATATGTGTATGTAAGGGGGACTGGTCACACTAATCATGTCTATGTAAGGGGACACGGTCACATTAATCATGTATATGTAATTGGGACCAGTCACATTAACAATGTATATGTAATGAGGACTGGTCACATTAATCATGTGCAAGTAAAGGGATGTGGTCACATTAATGATGTATACGTAAGGGGAATGGTCACAGTAATCATGTATATGTAACATGACCCAGTCACATTGATGATGTGTATGTAAGGGGCCTTGTCCCATTAATCATGCATATGTAAGGGGCACTGGTCACATTAATCATGTGTATGCAAGGGGGACAGGTCACCTTAATCATGTCTATGTAAGGGGACATGGTCACATTAATCATGTATATGTAAGGGGGACTGGTCACACTAATCATGTGTATGTAAGGGGACCTGGTCACATTAATCATGCACATGTAAGGGGAACACGGTCACATTAATCATGTGCATGTAAGGAGGACCAGTCACATTAATAATGTATATGTAAGGGGACCAGGTCACATCATGTATATGTAAAGCGGACCAGTTACATCAATCATGTACATGTACGGGTACCTGGTCACATTAATCATGTATATGTAAGGGAGGGGACCAGGTCACATTAATCATGAGTATGTAAGAGGGACTGGTCACATTAATCATGTATATGTAAGGGGACCTGGTCACATTAATCATGTGTATGTTAGGGGGACTGGTCACATTAATTATGTGCATGTAAGAGGAACTGGTCACCTTAATTGTGTATATGTAAGGGGGACTGGTCACCATAATCATGAGTATGCAAGGGGACGTGGTCAGATTAATCATGTATATGTAAGTGGACTGGTCACATTAATCATGCATTTGTAAGGGGACATGGTCACATTAATCATGTCTATGTATGTGGACCTGGTCACATTAATCGCGCATATGCAAGGGGGACTGGTCACATTAATCATGTCTGTGTAAAGGGACCTGTAACATTAATCATGTCTAAGTAGGGGGACCCGGTAACATTAATCATGTCTATGTAAGGGGACCTGGTCACATTAATAATGTCTATGTAAGGGGACACGATCGGATTAATCATGTATATGTAATGGGGACCGGTCACATTAACAACGTATATGTAATGAGGACTGGTCACATTAATCATGTACAAGTAAGGGGCTGTGGTCACATTAATGATGTATACGTAAGGGGAATGGTCACAGTAATCATGTATATGTAACATGACCCAGTCACATTGATGATGTGTATGTAAGGGGCCTTGTCCCATTAATCATGTATATGTAAGGGGAACTGGTCACATTAATCATGTGTATGTAAGGGGGACAGGTCACATTAATCATGTCTATGTAAGGGGACAGGTCACATTAATCATGTCTATGTAAGGGGACGTGGTAACATTATTCATGTCTATGTAAGGGGACACGTTCACATTAATCATGTATATGTAATGGAACCGGTCACCACATTAATCATGTATATGTGAGGGGGACCGGTCACATTAATAATGTAGATTTAAGGGGGACCGGTCACATCAATCATGTACATGTAAGGGGAACTGGTCACATTAATTATGTATACGTAAGGGGAACTGGTCACATTAATCATGTATATGTAAGGGGACCTGGTCACATTAATCATGTATATGTAAGGGGGACCGGTCACCTTAATCATGCATATGTAAGGGGGACCGTTTACATTAATCATGTATATGTAAGGAAGACTGGTCACATTAATCATGTATATGTAAGGGGACGTGGTCACATTAATCAATGTATATGTAAGGGGACGTGGTCACATTAATCATGTATTTGTAAGGGGACATGCTCACATTAATCATGCCTATGTAAGGAGGACCTGGTCACACTAATCATGTCTATGTAAGGGGACCTGATCACATTAATCATGTCTATGTAAGGGGACCCAGCCACATTAATCATGTCTATGTAAGGGGACATGGTCACATTAATCATATATATGTAATGGGGACTGGTCACATTAACAATGTATATGTAATGGGGACTGGTCAAATTAATCATGTATAAATAAGGGGACGTGGTCACATTAATCATGTATATGTAAGGGGAATGGTCACAGTAATTATGTATATGTAACATGACCCAGTCACATTAATGATGTGTATGCAAGGGGCCTTGTCCCATTAATCATGTATATGTAAGGGGGACTGGTCACATTAATCATGTGTATGTAAGGGGGACAGGTCACATTAATCATGTCTATGTAAGGGGACGTGGTCACATTATTCATGTCTATGTAAGGGGACACGTTCACATTAATCATGTATATGTAATGGAACCGGTCACCAAATTAATCATGTATATGTGAGGGGGACCGGTCACATTAATAATGTAGATTTAAGGGGGACCGGTCACATCAATCATGTACATGTAAGGGGACCTGGTCACATTAATTATGTATATGTAAGGGGAACTGGTCACATTAATCATGTATATGTAAGTGGACCTGGTCACATTAATCACGTATATGTAAGGGGGGGACCGGTCACCTTAATCATGCATATGTAAGGGGGACTGTTTACATTAATCATGTATATGTAAGGAAGACTGGTCACATTAATCATGTATATGTAAGGGGATGTGGTCACATTAATCATGTCTATGTAAGGGGACGTGGTCACATTAATCATGTCTATATAAGGGGACACGTTCACATTAATCATGTATATGTAATGGAACTGGTCACCACGTTAATCATGTATATGTGAGGGGGACCGGTCACATTAATAATGTAGATTTAAGGGGGACCGGTCATATTAATCATGTATTTGTAAGGGGACGTGATCACATTAATTATGTACATGTAAGGTGGACCGGTCACATCAATCATGTACATGTAAGGGGACCTGGTCACATTAATTATGTATACATAAGGGGAACTGGTCACATTAATCATGTGTAGGTAAGGGGGACTGGTCACATTAATCATGTATATGTAAGTGGACCTGGTCACATTAATCACGTATATGTAAGGGGGACTGGTCACCTTAATCATGCATATGTAAGGTGGACCGTTCACATTAATCATGTATATGTAAGGGGACGTGGTCACATTAATCATATATTTGTAAGGGGACGTGGTCACATTAATCATGTCTATGTAAGGAGGACCTGGTCACACTAATCATGTCTATGTAAGGGGACCTGGTCACATTAATCATGTGTATGTAAGGGAGACTGGTCACATCAATCATGTCTATGTAATGGGACCTGGTCACATTACTCATGTATATGTAATGGGATCTGGTCGCATTAATCATGTATATGTAAGTGGATCTGGTCGCATTAATCATGTATATGTAATGGGGACTGGTCACCTTAATCATGTGTATGTAAGGGGGACCGGTCACCTTAATTATGTGTCTGTAAGGGGGACCGGTCACATTAATCATGTATATGTAAGGGGACATGGTCACATTAATCACGTATATGTAAGGGGGACTGGTCACCTTAATCATGTATATGAGCTGTTTACAAGAATGAATGAACGAAGACGAACAACAAACATGCACTGTAAACCCTTTTGCTATACAGAAGATATTTTAGGAGATATGAGCCCAGTAAAAGTAGGCACAGTCTCTCATATTCCATGTGATACAAGCATTGATAAGGACAAGTCAGACTGAAAAGGTTCTGTAATAAAGCTTTCATAATTATCTCCAAGCAACATGAGCCCCACAAAGGAAGACACAGCCTTTACATGTGTTACAAAATACGCTAATAAAGTCTGGTGATAGATCATTTGAAAATGCCTGCTTGTTCAAATGATCTAAGTGTAAACCACTCTGTTGGATGGATCTAATGAAGCTCAGGAGAAAGTCTTTTCTTAATTACAGTTCTATAGTTGCAGCTTACTGTGTGTTGTCATGTTTTGTTTGTTAAAAATAAAAATAAAAATCTTTTAACTCAGAATGAAGTTCCACAGTCTGCTGAGCTGGTAAACCCTTTTGGGTCTTTCAGTAATATTCAAATAATGTACTAAGCTCTAAACTTTGGGATTGGATTGATCCTTATTTTTCCATCTTCAAGCTTTTCCCCCAGTCAGATCCCCTGGCCCCTCGCACCATCGTCTGTAACTGTCTTTAAATAACTAACCTGTTGAATGTAATGTATTAGAAGAGGAACACTTTCCCATCTACCTACTTAACTGATTAAACTACGGGAAACTTCAACAAGGCATCTTTATTCCCACAGGGAGGGAATCAGAAAGACAGTCTCCTAGATCTGCAAGAATTTCATTTTTCCCAAATTGTACAATGTTACATTCACAATCAATACACCAACAGTATACCCATGTTAGCCCCCTTAGAAGATCCAAGTGTCTTCAGGGGAGTTGACAATGACTCCAAACTTGCAATCATTCATGAACCTCATCAGCCAGAGGATTTTAATGTCAAATTTAACATCAGAGAAATAGAAGCCATATAAAATGGGGTCCAAAACAAAGCCCCAGGGCTACAAGACTTTTGATAAGTCTATTGGAGAATAGTGTGTCTCTGACTCTGACAATGTGATATCTATCAGTGAAGCAGTTAGCAGTCTGATGGATTACATATATTCAGTTTTGCCAGTTTGCTGATGATGCCATAGTAGCATACCTGTACCTCACCTTAGAAAAACCGTTTCCAGAACATTACATAAGGATGTATATTCAGTTTGGTCAGTATGCTGATGATGCCATAGTAGCATACCTGTACCTCACCTTAGAAAAACCCTTTCCAGATCACTACCAATACACAAAGACTGACTCAGACACTGAAACACACATCAACAAACGTACAATACTAAATGTTATCACCTTACTTAACCCTTACTCAAACCAAACCCACAAACAGTTTCATAAACACAGTTACCTGTGTCTGCATTATGAAAGGTCTGCTTCCATGCATAATAGCCAATAGGTTTTTATTCTAGATGAAGACATTTTTTGAAGACATGTAGTCTGAAGCCCAGACTGTCTTTGAATGGGAAAAGGGCTTTTTCTATAGAGTTGTTTCTATACATTGCATCTTCTTTTCAGGAAATTGTCATTGATTCTACTTTTCCCAGTTTTACATAGGGTCTGGGTACCACATCAACATTAGTCATTGTGACCAAAATCAAATGTTTGACTGGAGTTTTTCACAGGATGACTAGCTCAAAATGTCAATATTTTCAAGTGTTGGGATTTTAATATATTTAGGAAATTATATTTAATTTACAAGCTAGTAAATGACTGGTAGTGATGGGCATGATGTTTACTGACATGAAGTCGGAAAGGCTTTCAATACAATTCCTCTATGTAGGTCAGAGCTCAGCATCCCTGTGCTCTGTGTTTCTGAAGTACAGCCAAACAATCCACTTGTGCTGTACTGATCAGATCACTAAAAAGGCCAAAGCATGCATGTCCACAGCTAGTAGGGACTGGCTTCATTGGGCTGAACGCAGTCATAAAAGACTTAAAATGTAAAAAGTCAAGTGGATTCAGAAGCCATGTAACACTGTATGTCCTTAAAGGACCACTATGGGAAAATAATTAAAACAGATATAATTTTTAACATTTCCTTAAGTTTGGCTCATTGGAAACCTGTATGTACCAGACAGATGTAGTCACTACTAATTTTATTCTGTTTGCACCCCTGACTGCACTCCTGGGGGCAGACATCCTGATGAGAGTTATTTTTTTTCTAAAGAAAATCTTCCCCATAATACACCACAAGTCCACTGTATCTGAGATTACAGTGCCCATAGCTGGACTGTCACATTGCTGTTCCATTCCCTTAGAATGGAATAACAGAGATGAGAAGCGACTTTTCAGAGACCTCACTAAAAGTATAATTCACTGTCATGCAGTGCCTCTTACAAATTATTTTGCTGCTGATGTTACACATTCTGTGAAACAAGCTTCCAGAACTGCCATCTCACTGATGAGATAACAGCCTTTTTTAGAAATTTAACTTTGATCTGCTTCAGTTCCTTGTAATGTCACTCCTCCCATATTCTAATGTCACTCCTCCCATATTCTGTCACTCCTCCCATATTCTAATGTCACTCCTCCCATATTCCAACCTTCAGCTAGCAAGAGTATCACATTTCCTGCCCTGCAAGGTAAGCTATTTAGTCAGCTTTGCATGACAATACACATCAAACAGATTTGCTTGCAGTCTGCCTGCTGTGTCATTAAAAGTGTTCCCTCATCTCTCTCCCTACTCCTATCATCTGAATAGCACTTTTATAGTAAATCAGGTTACAAAAACGCTTTTAGCAATCCTTGACATAAAGGTGTTTAAAGGAAAACGCCATCTTAGAGCTCAAAAAACATATTTTTTCATTGCATCTTTGTTCCGAGCTATTTTAATGCCTCAAAATCACTCTAAGTGCTTATTTTCATAGGTTCATTGGTAGGTACTAGGCTATCGGCCCAAGGGCATATGTAAGCCTAGCCAACAAGGTTCCCTGGCTTACGCCACCCAAGAAAGTTATTTTCCTGTGCCACTGTCGAGCAGAGACACAGAAGCGATCCCCGGGGTGAATTTCCTATTTCCCATCCACTCAAGATGCTAATGAAGAATTTTGCTTGACATAGATGGGTAGCCTGTTCCAGAGTATGGGAAGTCTCTGGGACAGGAATCTATCCCTCCAGCATGTCCTGTTTATTGTGGTGACAAGGTTTAGATCCCGTGCATGCAGCTCAGAGTGATTGGGATTTCTTTAGGTGTAGCATGTCCAATAGCTCTGGGTTTGACATAGCTTTATATGATAGGCAGAAATCACCTTGGAATAGGTGATATGCTACAGAGTAAAGCTGGAGTTTTTTGAGGCGGTCAGTGTAGGGCATTTGTTTGAGGCCAGTAATCCTCTTTGTAAGGTACTTCTGTGGCCTTTCCAGCTGCTGCAGATGTCTTGTGAGGTACATTCCAAAAGGGGTGTTGTACTCTATAATGGGTCTAATGCCTGTCGAGTAGAGGGGAACAATGACCTCTTTTTTCCTGGATGAGAACCCTTTTATGATGAGGTGTGCCACGTAGAAGGATTCCTGACTACTGTAGCGATGTGACTATCAAAGGAGAGACTACTGTCCGCCTGGGTCCCAAGGTCTCTTATCACGCATTTGGTGTTAAGTAGATTGCTGCCTATGTGGTAGTTCATGGGTACAGATTTTTACCAAGGGGGATGACGCTGCACTTTTTGGCTTTGAGCTTGAGGCCATGGCTCTGACACCAGGCATCTGTCTCAACGAGGCCCTTCTGTAGGATGTCCACATCATTTGGGGACTTGACTACGGCTCCTAGTTTGCAGACAGTCATCTGCGAACTTAGTTAGCCAGAGGCCTTCTGTGTTAGCCTGTACTTCAGAGAAGTAGATACCAAACAGGAGAGGTCCCAGGATGGAACCGTTTTACAATCTTAATGTGTTTCTCTCAAAATGGCGGATGATGGGTCCTGCCTTGGTAACATGATCTTATTTTCTTGCTTTCCTTCCTTCTTCCCAGAATACATTTCAAGTCCTGTTTATATGACTCATGCCAGACATAAGGAAGTGGTGCTGTTTTCTCATGCCATTAAAACATAATGGCAGGACTGTGAAGCACTGTCATCTAAACACACCTTCTGTAAGAGCTGCTTCTCTGTTTACCTGACTGAGTCTCATTTGTCTGTCTGCCAGAGCTTGTTCTGTGCTGTAAATAGCTGTTAGCTACTTGCAGCAAAAGAAAGCAGATAAAAACAGCTTTTGTAAGAAGAGTCTTTTGTAGTCCTAACAAACTTGATAAACCCTCCCCCATACTCTCATGCTGAGGTGTGAAAACTCTCACTGCAGTAAATAATCTTTGCTGTACATTTACAAGTGACAAGTAGTAAGTAAGGCTCTAAACTTAGTCTGTCTTCTACTTCCCAATGCCTTTAGTGGGAGGATTTTTCTCTCTCATGAATGATGCAGACTTAAAATGTGCTTTACTAGTTCCTCAATTACTTCTGTCATGTTCTCCCTCCTTTTTTCTATTTCATATTTATTTATACTTTGGTAACCAGGAAAGTGAACTGGTCCCAGGACCCTTTTCAGCCACAACATAAGCTACACTGGCAAAGATAATAACAGTTATTAAATGCACTTATCAATACAAATAAAAAATACTGACAGAAAGGCACTGACCAAGATTGCATGTGGAACACACAGCCAGTGTGTGACAGTGACCAAGTAAATCATTGAGCAACATTTACTAGAATGTATATATTAATAATGCTTAACTATACTATGTTTATTATAAATAATTAATTGTATGCTCACATACTGCACACACACGTGTGTGTTTGTGTGTGTGTGTGTGTGTGTGTGTGTGTGTGTGTGTGTGTGTGTGTGTGTGTGTGTGTGTGTGTGTGTGTGCATTTAAACACAATTAAGTACTTCTGATTTCCTTTTCTTAGTGTTCTTAATGCAAGGGCACATAGTAAATGTTTGTTAAAGTAAATTCAGCTGTATATTAAAGACCCGCGGTGGTGGTGCTGCGGTAGCGTTGTTGCCTCACAGTAAGACGCTGTCTGGTTCGATTCTCAGCTAGAGCGTCTTCTGCGTGGAGACATGCGTGAATGGGCGTACCTTCATTGAAGCTTGTGCATCAGGCCTAGCAAGCCGGTACGTAAAAATCAACTGCCAATCATTAGCGGACCGGCGTCTAACTGGGAAAAGCCGAAAGACACAAACAATTATTGCTGCTCTCTGACAATGCAAGGACTGACTCAGTCAATGGGAATCTCTTACAATAGATCTGCATGTACCAGATATGCATCATCCTCTGAACGGATGTCACACAAAGCATAAAAGACCTTTTTATGAACAGTATCAGTGCACCTAGTTGATAGGGCTGCCACCTGACTCTCTTTCTGCAGTTCTGGCCTGTGTGTGTGTGTGTGTGTGTGTGTGTGTGGGGGGGCTTGAAAATGGTAAATGCATTTATACTTTACAAGAAAAAATATTTACTGACTTTTCCTCTACATGTCACAGAAATCTTTGCTACTACTCTTAAGTTATCTTAACACAAACTATTATAAATAACATTTAAAGCTTAGAATTTCAATACTAGGTTGCTGCTTGTGTAAATCTGTCAGAAGAGTTGACAACTGCCTTTAAACCCCTGACTGATGTAATTGGTTTGTTTTGCTATGAAAGGGGAGAGTTAAGTTCTCCTACCCTCTGCAATAAAAACAGTGGAAAACAGTTCCACAGCTTTCTGTCTTTTTTTATATCAGCTGCTGTGTTCCTGACATTGTTTGTTTGTTTGTGTCTTTCGGCTTTTCCCGGTTAGGGGTCGCCACCGCGGAACTCCGGTCCGCTAATGATTGGCAGTAGATAACTGTGTCTATGATATGCCATACAGGTGGAGATGAATTTCTCTGCAAAGTATGTGAGAAACTAAGTTTAAAAAAAGTAGGTGGGCTTTCCCTTCCTTTGACGCCAATGCAAGAAAATAAAAGTTTTAAAAACTACAAACAGGTTTCTGCTACATACACAATGCTGGAACCATACTGTAGGGAGAAAAGAAACCTAACGATTGAGTTAAACTGTATGAGGGGGTGGAGTTTTCCTTTAAGTATTCTTCTAAACATGCCTGTAACATACACAGATTACAATTCATCATGGCCGCTAACAGATAGGGCTGCGTGTGCAAATAATGCTCTACTCAAAGAATATTCATATTTGCTTTGCAGAGAATTTCAGTCTTCTGCCTTATCTCTTCTGCATACTACTTATGTCTCCTTATATGCTGCTGTCTGCACATATTTATTGGTGTTATGTTTACTTTTTAGTTAACTTAAAATATTATTTCCTACATGCTTTGCACTGCCTACTCTCACTGTTGTGAACAGTGTGCATGCTGTTCTTCCTCAATCTCAATATTGTTGTCCATTGCAAGCTGCCAATAAAAGTTTCTCTATTCTCTGATATCCAAAATTTCATACATTTCCTCAAGAAGCTAGATAAATCAGACTCCCACCAACAGTCTGTTTCATACTACAGTTTTTTACAAACTTGTGACTGTTGCATTTCTATAAATGTATGAATATACTTACAGCAGGAATCCAGCTTGAAAGGCCATTTAGCCATGAACATCAATGAAGCAAACGTGATGACAGCACTTAGGATGATACATAATCATCAGCTCATATGTACCACAGGGATGGGCTATGGCTTCAGAAAAATAAAAAAGTGCAAAGGTCAAAGTTTGGGTGTTGAATAGCTGTGCTGTAACATCAAAGTACAGGCAAGCCAGCTAATGTACAAACTGCCCATGGCATGAACAAACAAACATTAAATTAACTTCTATAAAGTCAGAAGCCAGAGAAATCATGTGCACAAGACACCTTTCAGTTGTCTTAGCATCTACAAGTGCATAACCAGTGAAGCCAGATGAAGAACAATGGCTCTGGCCTTCAGTACAGCAAGGGGCAAGCTGAGCTAACAGGTATCATGTTGAGAGATGATTCCATTATGCAGACATCATGACTCCTCAGTGTAACTTCAATCCACTGTTCAGCACCAGAGGATAGAGGTGTGATGCATAAACATGTGAACCCGAAGTCACAGACAATGGCTTATCATTTTCACATAGAATCCTAACAATAGCATCAGATAAGGCTGGAGAAGTACCACAGATGGAACCAGTTTTTAAACTGAAGATACTCTTCAATATTCACATGGTACGTGGGTCACAAAACTGTTACATCTAAATATGGACTGGACACCAGATAGTAGCTTAAAAAGATGCACATTCAAACTTGTGCGATCTCTAATCCACTGTACCATCTGGCTATCACTCGTTCCCTTACATGTGTACCATACAGACTGCTTTTGCATGTCACATAAAAAAGGCACATCACCAAATGGAAGGCAGGCATAACTGGTGATACTGACTCTTGTTCACAGCATACTGTGGCAGTTATATACACCTGTGAATTATACTACAGTACAGTAAACAGAATACTCCACTCCCTGCAGCAACTCGCACAGCAGTATCATTCTGGTGTACAACTGTGAATTATACTACAGTACAGAAAACAGAATACTCCACTCCCTGTAGCAGAGCAGTATCATTCTGGTATACAACTGTGAATTATACTACAGTACAGAAAACAGAATACTCCGCTCCCTGCAGCAGAGCAGCATCACTCTGGTATACAACTGTGAATTATACTACAGTACAGTAAAGAGAATACTTCACTTCCTGCAGCAGAGCAGTATCATTCTGGTATACAACTGTGAATTATACTACAGTACAGTAAACAGACTACTCCACTTCCTGAGGCAGAGCAGTATCATTCTGGTATACAACTGTGAATTATACTACAGTACAGTAAACAGAATACTCCACTCCCTGCAGCAACTCACACATCAGTATTATTCTGGCTTCCTGATACAGTTTAAAACAATATGTAATCCAACTGATATGCACACTTGGTGAGAAATTCATCTTCTAGAAACTGAATACACAGACAGAAATATCTGACCCATCAGAAAATGTATGAAAAAGTGAAGCCACTGCTGTGTGTTCAAGCACCCTTATCAACTATGATGCATACCTGACTTGGACCATTACTTGCAGTGTAACAATGTTGCAGTAGGATCTCTAATCTTACTGACAATCGGACGGATACTGTGGGGGCAGGTGATATGACCCTATTTGACCCCATCTTACGTGTCAGCTGTTCACCTCCCGTTTTCTACTTCCTCTCTGTTCAGTAGATATTTTCTAGAAATGCCTCCTTTTAGATATTACTATGCTTTATGTTTTTAGGGATGGGAACAAAGATAAGAACATGTTAAATATGAATTGTACTGCTTACTCCTTTTACTTTTCATCTACTAGCAAAAATATCCCCCCAAAACTGTCCCTCACCGATTGTAATCTTACTTTTCTGCATTTTACTGGTTTAATTTCTGTTTAGTGTTAGCTGTGTTTGACATATTAACTAATTATTATGCACTTTTATACGGCCTCTTCTCTAAAAGTCATCACCCTGACTGTATTTTTAACTTCGTATCTTCTTCTCTTTCGGCTGTTCCTGTTAGGGGACCCCACAGCGGATAATCTGTTTCCATTTCTTCCTGTCCTCTGCATCTTCCTCTACTACACCAACCACCTGCATGTCCTCTCTCACCATGTCCATAAACCTTATCTTAGGCCTTCCTCTTTTCCTCTTACCTGGCAGCTCCATCCTTAGCATCCTTTTCCCAATATAACCAGCATCCCTCCTCAGCACATGTCCAAGCCAACGTAATCTCGCCTCTCTGACTTTGTCTCCAAACCATCCAACCTGAGCTGACCCTCTAATATACTGATTTCTAATCCTGTTCATCCTTGTCACACCCAGTGCAAATCTTAACATGTTTAACTCTGCCACATCCAGCTCTGACTCCTGCCTTTTTGTCAATGCCACCGTCTCCAACCCATGCAACATAGCTGGTCTCACTACCCTCTTGTAGACCTTCCCTTTCACTCTTACTGGTACCCGTCCGTCACAAATCACTCCTAACACTCTTCTCCACCCATTCCATCATGCCTGTACTCTCTCCTTCACCTCTCTTCCACACTCACCATTACGTACTCTCTTCTTCACCTCTCTTACGCACTCTCCATTACTCTGAACTGCTGATCCCAAGTACTTAAACTCATCCACGTTCACCAAGTTTACACCTTGCATCCTCACCACTCCTCTAGCCCCCCTCACATTCACACACACATATTTTGTCTTAGTCCTGCTGACCTTCATTCCTCTCTTCTCTAGAGCATATCTCAACCTCTCCAGGGTCTCCTCAACCTGGTCCCTACTCTCACTACAGATCACGTCATCTGCAAACATCATAGTCCATGGGCCTCCTGTCTGATCTCATCTGTCAACCTGTCCATCACCATTGCAAATAAGAAAGGACTTAGAGCTGATCCTTGATGTAATCCCACCTCCACCTTTAATGCATCTGTCACTCCCAATGCAGATTTCATCACTGTCACACTACCCTCGTACATATCCTGTACCACTCTTACATACTTGTCTGCCACTCCTGACTTCCTCATACAATACCACAACTCCTCTCTAGGCACCCTATCATATGCTTTCTCCAAGTCCACAAAGACACAATGCAACACCTTCTGACCTTCTCTATATTTATCCATCAACTGGTGTCATTCAAAGGGGATCCAGTATCTGTCTGCCTGGGATGACATGCTGAAGTCTCAATCTCAAAATGCCTTCTCAGTATGGAGAACATCCCTAATATAGACTGGGAACACTCCAAAAGTTCCTGCATGGGAGCACAATGTTCAACACCGAAGTATACCCCTCACTGGTGAGATCAGATCACAAAAGACCACAGTAAAGAACTTCTCACCAGCACCTGCAGGACTGCATGGATAAGGCAATCCCAAACAAAACAAAGACTAAAACTAAGAGCTCTCATAAAATCATCAAAATAGCTAAAGACTCAAAAGACAATCATAAGGCCTTCTTTAGCTATGTTAGACACCTAGGAGGAAACTCCCAGATATGCTCAGAACTAGTTCAAAATGATGTGAAGATTACTGATCCTACAGAGATTGCCAACATACTGGCTGACAGGATCAGTGCAAACAAAAGGAGAGATATCTATACCAAACGATTGCAGCCCCCAAACATCTCCAGCGCCCAAGTGAGAACTGCTCTCTCCAAAGCAAAAACACAGCATCCATGGGACCTGATGGTGTGAATTAAACCCACAGCTAGGACAGCTGTTTAATCAAAGTCTTACCTCTGGACTGCAACTGTGGTCCCAGGATCATAATGGACCTCATAAATAAAGACATAGGGAATTTGCAGACTTTGGATCCAACCCAGTTTGGCTTTGTCAGTCACCAAAGCCATTAAAACTCATCAGCTTAAATGTTAACCCATACATCACAAGATGGGTTGCAAACTGGCTGAGTGACAGAACCCACAGGGTCAGAGTTGCTGGCGCCATGTCAGACTCAAAACCTGTCACAAGTGGTGTCCCAGACAAAGTTTGCAGATGACTGCAAAAGTTAAATGCCAAAAATGCATAGTCATAAAAACAAGGTTACTAGCTACCAAATAGGTGGCAATCCACTGGACCTGGGGACCCAGGTTGATAGTAGTCTGTCATTCCATTGCCCACCTTATCATGAAGGGATTCTCATCTAGATCAAGGGAGGTCATAGTCTCCTTTACTCATCACTCATCAGACCAATGATTGAGTACAATGCCCCATTTGGGATGTATCTGACCCGACACCTGCAGCAGCTGGAGTGCTCAGAGGTGACCTTTGCCTAACATACAAGGCCATGTCAAACCCAGATTTGATGAATATGAAAATCTAGATCCATCAGAGCCACAAGGATAGATTCATTACCCAAAGACTCTGGCCTTGTTCAAGAGAAATCTTGACCAATGGATGGGAGGGATTACCTCAGTGTCACTGCTCGACAGAGGCACAGCAAAATAATGGGTATAGTTGGCAGATAGCCTAGTATAAACCTATGAACCTATGAACCTATGAACACTCTCAGAGTAAACATTGCATCTGTAGTGCTCTTTCCCAGCATGAAACCATACTGCTGATAACTAATCATCACGTTCCTCCTTAACCTAACTTCCACTACTCTTAACTTCATGCTGTGACTGATCAGTTTAATCCCTCTGTAGTTACTACAGCTCTGCAGATCACCCTTATTCTTAAAAATAGGTACCAAAACACTTTCTCCACTCCTCAGGCATCCTCTGACTTTCCAAGATTTCATTAAACAATCTGGTTAAAAACTCCACTGCCATTTCTCCTAAGCATCTCCATGCTTCCACTGGTATGTCATCTGGACAACAGCCTTTCCATTCTTCATCCTCTTCATAGCTGTCCTTACTTCCGCCTTACTAATCTGCTTCAATTCCTGATTCACTATCCCCACATCATCCAACCTTCTCTCTCTCTCATTCTCTTCATTCATCAGCCTCTCAAAATACTCTTTTCATCTACTCAACACACTCTCCTCTCTTGTGAGTACCTTTCCCTCACTATCCTTTATCACCCTTACCTGCTGCACATCTTTCCCAGCTCTGTCCCTCTGTCTATCCAATCAGTACAGGTCCTTTTCTCCCTCTTTAGTGTCCAATCTCTCATACAACTCTCCATATGCCTTATCCTTAGCCTTCGAGAACTCTCTCTTTGCCATGCTCCTCATCTCCTTATACTAGTCTACTTTCTTCATCTCTCTGACAATCCCACTTCTTCTTCACCAGCCTCTTCCTCTGTATACTCTCCTGTACTTCCTCATTCTACCACCAGGTCTCCTTGTCCTCCTTCCTCTGTTCAGATGTCACACCAGACACCTTTCTAGCTGTCTCCCTTACCATCTCTGCTGTATTTACCCAGCTATTTGGTAACTCTTCACTCCCCCCAAGTTCCTGTTTTAACTCTTCCCTGAACTCTACCTCACAATCCCCCTTTTTCAACTTCCACCATTTGATTCTTGGCACTGCTCTCGCAATTGTCCTCCTCTTCTTGATCACCAACATCATCCTACAGACCACCATTCTATGTTGCCTAACTACACTTTCTCCTGTCACCTGTAACTTGGCATCAACAAGAGATTACATTTCTGGATGTTTTGGTCACATGTACTCCTTTTAATACTTTAGAAACACAGGTGTTCCGCAAATTTCCTCAATATAACGCTCTACTACATGCGTCTAGCTTCCACCCCAACATGTCATCAGGAATATCTCAAAGTCTCAATTTCTCAGAGCCAAAAGAATATGTTCTAGCACTGCCACTCACGAGCTCTTTAAATCGGATTTATGTGCCAGATTTAGAGCCCGAGGATACAGGGTTGGTGACATCCATGTGGCCAATCAATATGCGGAATCACAGGATAGATCTGAATTATTAAGATATAAGGAACGGGTTTCTGCTCAGGGGTCACAGACTAGGCTAGTTACTACTTATGGCAAAAATACCAAATCCTTTATGGATATTATTTCCAGACACTGGAACATTTTTGGGAGGGTCCCTTTATGGACATCTTGGATGATAAATGTGCTTTTTCTTTTCGTAGGGGCAGATCCTTGGGGTCTTTGTTTAGCCATTATAAAAGGGCTCGGTGTGATAAAATATTGACACAAAGAACGATCACTGGGCAGAAGTTAATAGGTTGTCATCCATGTGGTCATTGCTCAAGTTGTTCACACATATAAAACCACTTGTTTTTCTAGTAGAAACACTTTGAATGTTTATGACATAGATTTTTTTGGCAATTGCAGCTCAGTTTGGATTATTTACTTGGCTAGTTGCTCTTGTCCAACTTTTTATGTGGGACAAACGTCTAGGCCTTTCCGGCTTAGAATTAGTGAACACTTGAGTGACATTAGGACACATAAGCAAACCAGTGCACTATATAAGCATACGTGTAACCATCAGACTGGTCTGTTTAGATTCACTATTATTGATTGTATTGTGCATAAAAACAGTGATCCAGCTGGTTTACATCAAGTTTTAGACATCAAAGAAAAAAAGTGGATTGCTAAACGGGGTGGGCTTTTTCCACCAGGTTTAAATGAACAGTTTTGATTATCTAATTTGTGTATTATTTTCATTGGTCTCTATCCTAATTGTATGCCTATATATTTATGGGCTGCTTCTGAATGCAATGGTCTTTACTATTTTTGTTACACTGAGGAAGGCTGTTTAGCCGAAACCGGTCTGTGTAATTTGTTTTTTTGCATATGCATATGCAGTCTGTTATTATGGTGTATATTATGTGTATTTTTTTAATACACTTATTTTCCAACAGGATTTGTGCTGGCTCTTTTTTGGTTTGATTCCACATAGAGCTCCACATAGGTTTGCCCACAGCAATAAGGGAGAGGTCATTCGAGAACTCTGTCTGACAAATGGCATGATAGGAGCTAACGCATGCTTAGGAAAGACAGCCCGTCACAAGTTCACATCCAAGAGTGGCCAATATGCAACTCAGGTAGACTTCTCCTAGTAAGAAAAGTGTACAAGGTTATAATCAATGATTTCAAAGCCATTCCCAAGAGAAACAGTTGGCCCACAGCATAAACCCCCGGTTGTCACACTCAGATACAAGCAGTGTTGAAAGAGGGCTCCAAGGTCAACAGAGATCAGACTCCAGTCCTGGAAGCTGACTGCACAGAAGTTACAACAGTTCGAGGATGTACTGAGGGCTCTAGCACTCCAAGTAGAGGAGGAAATGGGGGAAGCTGAAGAAGAGTGGCAGCACCTCAAGTGCTTACTTAATAAACGTTTTCTTGGATTTATGCTTCGGCTTCTTAATGAAGAGTGTTTCTAGAGGAGAGCCTACTTTCTACTGGTTTGGTAGCCTTTTTCTGTATTCTTTTGTCATAGACTACACCTGACACTATATGCCACTTGGCTCCAGCCCTTCTGACTCTAGTTCTGACCTCTTCATTCAGACTTCCCTTCTACTCAACCACCTCTCCCAGATACGTGAAGCTATAAGTCTGTTCCACTATCTTCCCTTCTATCTCAATTCTCATCTTCTTCGGATTTCCCCAATCTGCTTCCATTAACACTGTTTTAGCTGTACTTAGTTTCATGCCACATGCCTTCAGTTTTGCTTTCCATTCCCCTGTCCTTTGCTGAAGTTCTTGCTCAGAGAGTCTGCCTGTAATGCCACATCACCTGCATACAGCAACCTTGTTGCTCTGTCCTCTTTGACCTGTTAGCAAATGTAGTCCATCCCCAGTATGAACAGCAGTGGGCTCACAGCTGGACCTTGGTGCATACCCACTCCCACTGGAAACCCCTCTGTGAGACTGAACACTGTTCGTACTTAAGTCGTTGAGCCCTTGGACATAGCTTTAACTAATTCTACCAATGTTTCTGGGAATTTGAACGACTGCAGGACTGCCCAAAGCAGCTTTCTTAGGACCTTGTCACATGCTTTCTCCAAGTCTAGGAATGCCCAGTTACACACTTTTCTCATGTTTAGCCTCTTCTCAAGTATCTGTCTCATTACAAACATCTGGTCTGTTGTGCTGCATCCTTACCTGAATACGAACTGCTCATCTCCCATCTTACTTCCTAACACTGCATATTCATTATCACCTCTCTCTATAACTTCCAAGCCGTGTGATATGAGTTTGATACTTCTATACCGCCCCCAGTTGTGAACGTTAAGTTTGTTTTTGGATGGTTGAGTGTCTTGAACTGGAGACACTCACCATCCAACTCAATATCACATTCATGGATGACTTTAATTACCCCACTATTAACTTGAAATCACATACAGTAAATCAAACATACCCGCAGACTGCTGAACATTGTCAACACAAAACAGGGAACCAAACATACTGTACCTGGTTCTCACTAATATGGCAATGTTCTGTATATCCCCTAGTGTAATGTCCTCTCTGGTAAGGTCAGACCACCGAACGATATCCTTTTAAGTAAGAATTAAAAATCCAGAACACCAGTTATCCCTATAACATTCAGGGACAACTCTAAGGCTAACATTCTGCTAATGAGTAACACCTGGAAAAATATCAAACCCCACTCCCAAACCCCGACAGCACAGCTGCCTGTGCAAAACTGCTCCAAAAAATCCTATATGAGCATGTTAATAGCTGCATAGAGGCAGCTGTACCCAGCAGGAATAAGTACAGAACCAACTTAAAAATAAACCACCCCGCTGGAGCCACAACACCAAAGGCTGTATAACATAGAAAGAAAATCATGGCAATAATTAGGAGGTGTAGCACCCAGAAGGATTAAACCACTATCAAATGAAACAAAACTTAGAGGGGAAATAAAATCTACCAAAGCCAAATATGAAGCAAGTCTGGCCTCCCAGGACAAAGATAACCACAAAGAAATGAAGGTGTTCTTAGCTATGTCAGCCACCTCAAAGGCAATACATAATTATGTGCAATACTCATTGTTTATGGAGCCACCTACACTGAGCCAGAAGATACAGCAAACCTACTTGGCAGACAAATTCATCTCTAACTTCACCCCCAGCCTCTCCTCTGGAATAACCAAATACAACTTCCTTAGCTATCACCAAGGAACAAGTTCTCAATGCTCTCTCTAAGACCAAGAAAACTGCATCAATGGGCCCAGACAATATCCCAGGCTGCCTTCTAAACAGCATGAAACATGACCCATCAGGTACTCTGGAATCAATACTTAACCAGAGCCTCTAAACAGGCTTCATGCCTCATGAATGAACAATTGCAATGGTCATCCTTGTGCACAAAGATGGGCCATCTACAAACTTGGGGACACGTAGACAGTAATTCAATCTTTACCTCACTCAAGCAGACACATGATGGTTAATCATTCAATGTTGCGCAACTCATAAACAAAGGTATGAAATACAAGTCAAAGGAGGTCATTCTTCCACTATATTTGACACTCTAGTTTGTACCTAACAAGGCACATCCAATAACTGGAACGTTCAAAGAGGTTCCACAATAAAATAGAAAGCATATATAACATGTTCTAAGCAGACTGAACCAAAGCCCGATCTCTATATTCTATCTCTTTACATACTATTATGGGGAGATCTAGGTCAGACATGCAACACATAGTCAGAACCCACTCTGATGGACATTCTGTACATCAGCAAAACAAACACCACCAGAATTATCCATTCTAAACTCAAACCTTATAAAGGTTCTGCTTGTATTGTCAGGCTCTGGATTGCATTGCATAAGTGGAAATTCCTTAAGATTCCAAGAGTAGTCCAAGTTACTTCTTACACTTATTTCACTGAATTGCACTTCTGAAACGCTTATAATTGTACTATACAGTTGATCTACTATATTTTTGCACTGTTATAAAGCTTTTTTTATTGTTTCACTGCATTTATGTACTGCTTTAAACTGTTTTAACATTACTTAAGTGTAAACTGCTTTTTCATACTGAGAGTTGCATTTTCTGTTTGTGAGTGCTCTATCCGAACTTTTCTGTGCATTTTTGTCTGTTAAAAGCATTCTCGAGTCTGCTCCTTGATCTGTTTAAAACTTTCATTTAGTGGCTACAGCTAGCAACTGTAATTTTTCCCTACCCACCCACCCTAGTGTTTTGTGTTGTTATACTTGGTGGCTTTGCAGTTGCCCGCCCATACTGTATATTTGATCTGTAACACTCCTCCCAGTCTAGTGTCATTAGTTCACTCAGTCTAATAGAGAACATTTGTGAAGGCCAACCCACTCAGATTCTTAACATTGAAGTAACTTCTGTTCCAGCTGTCTCCATTTCCACTTTACTGGAAAAAAAAATTCTAAGCTTGCTTCCCCCCTTTCCTGTGGCAGGTCAGATACGGATTTGCTGTGTCCAGGACTGTTTGTGAGCTCCTAAGCCCCCCCACCCACACTTAACTGGGGTTAAACTACTCCTGGCGCCATAAAGTCTGTTTTTCAAAATTTCCCTTGCAACTAGCCAGCTTTTTAGTTTTAGCACTCGTCTGTTTCTTTGATCTCAGCACTTGTTCAGAACTCATTGTAAGCACTAAATAAGGTACAAATTACTACAGCACTCAACTTTCCCCACTTTTTAGTACTTAATAAATAAGCACCTATTCAGGCATGTCTAAAGGTCAGCTCCAGGTGTTTTCTCCTGTCTACCTGATGAATCTGGGCATCTTGGGACAATGCAGCAATTGCCTCATGTACACAGACAACCCGCTTCTCCTACCACACAACACTACGACCTGTGAGAGATGCACTTATATAGCCAAACTGGAAGCAAAGCTCTATTTACCAAAGACTGGCCTAGACAGTCAAGAGGAGAAGGTAAACACTTGCACCGCACCACACTCATCACATAGTTCCTCAAAACCTACACCACCAAAACACACACACAGAACCACAAAACACACACCTACATTCACGGAGGCTCTCAGTACTAATCTGCCCAAACAACAGAGACCTCCAAAGCAGAAATGAAAGCAACCTCCACCCCCCAACACAACCAAAATGACACATAGCCCACATACTCAGTGTACCACTCAACTACAGCCCATAAGGCATAACGTACCCAACACACTAGTCATAGGTGACTCTATAGTCAGGCACACTGATGTTCCACTCAACAGGCTAAACAAGGAAAAAGTTACTGTTAGCTGCCTGTCAGGTGCCAGGATCCGCCACATAACGCACACACTCAGGTAACTCCACAACAAGTACAAATATGACTCAGTCATTGTCCATGTTGGTGTGAATGACCTGAGATGTACCTCCATGGACTACATGAAAAGAGACATGGAGGAGCTCTCTGATCTTGTAGCCCAGGCCGGTATGACCCTAGCCCTGAGTAGCATCCTGCCATCACCCGGAATGACACCACAGTACAAGGGCAAAATGATTGACTTTAATAATTGGCTAAGCTTCTGGTGTCATTCTAAGGGAATCCAGTATCTGTCTGCCTGGGATGACATGATCGACAGACCATGCTGCTTTGCCAGAGATAGCCTGCACCTGTCACCCTTGGGATTCCAGATACTGGCAAAGGCTCTTGCCACCCCTATAGTGCCTTTTTTAGGCAAGGTTCAAATGAAAAATTCACCACCGTAACAAGTACAAGCAAGCAAAATCTGAGGGTAATGCTACTCAATGCTAGAAGTCTAAACCTCAAAATGCACTCACTCGAGGCACTCCTTAAAATGGAGAACATTGACATTTGTGCAGTGACAGAGACCTGGTTCAAAGCTCCAGAGAGCACCCCTGCATTACCAGGCTATAATTCATACCACACCTTTCGGCCACCAAACCCGGACCGAAACACTAAAGGTGGAGGCGTGTCCATATTCATTAAGGATATCCACACCTCCAAGCTAGTTGCTCAGCATAATGCATCCGAGATTATCCAAGTTCAACTAACTCTGGGCAAAACCACAATCCAGATTGTAGCTTGCTACAGACCCCCCACCATGCCACAGGATTCCCACTCCTCTTTTCTTGATACACTGGAAAATATTGGGTACAACCCAACATTCTAATAATGGGAGATTTCAACTACCCTACCATTAACTGGGAAAACTACTCATGTACCAAATCTTTTGCTCAACGTTTTCTGGAAATCATCAATTCCAATGCCTTGGATCAACTTATCCACACCCCCACTAGGGGCAGCAGTATCCTAGACCTGGTCATCACCAACATGGGTGACTGGTGTTCCACACCAGAGGTCATCTCCTCGTTGGTCAGATCTGACCACAAGCTAATCACCCTAGACATCCACCCCCCCCCCCAATTAGGAAAACAACCGTAAAAAAAATTTCTCCAAAGCCAACTTCACACTTCTTAAGACAGAAGTGGCAAACTTCACGACATCCATGCAGATGGACAATAGAGGTACGACTGCTGAATCCTACACAAATGCACTTTATAAGCACTTACACGAGTGCATGGATCGTGCTATCCCTAACAGAACCAATATGCTATCCCCCAAAAAAAGGAAGCCAATCTGGTGGTCTTCTGCCATAAACAAACTCTACAACAGAAGAAAGAAACTGTTGCAAAAAAGAATAAAATCCCATGACTGGAGGAACTCCCTGGTCAGCCTCAGTAAGAAGCCGAGATCCCTCATGAAATCCTCCAAAGCTAGTTATGAAAAGAAAATTGCCACTGATTCTAAAGACAACCACAAAGCATTATATAGCTATGTCAAGAATCTCAATGGCAACACTCAGATCTGCTCTGAGTTACAGCACAATGACACTAAATATACAGAACCAACTTGATATTGCCAACATCCTGGCAGATAGGTTCAGTGCTAACTTTAGCCCCCTCTCACCCCCTAAAGGGCCCATCTTTATGCAGGAAGAATGCAAAGTTCCTGTAATCACGGCTGCACAGGTAAAAACTTCACTCTCCAAAGCCAAGAACACAGCACCCATGGGACCTGACAAGATCCCAGGCTGTCTTCTACATGAACTACAGAATGAACTGGCACCCCACCTATGTACCATGTTCAATCATAGCCTCACCTCAGGCTTTGTGCCCATTGAATGGCGCACCACGACAGTTATCCCACTCCACAAAGGGGGGCCACAACAGACCGCAGGAACTACTGTCCCATTAGCCTGACGAGCCTCGTCTGCAAGGCTATGGAACGTATCATCATGGAACTCATAAACAAAGACATTGGAGATCTCCAAACCCTGGACCCCACACAGTTTGGGTTTGTAAAAGGCAGATCACATCTCCTAAACCTGACAGACTTCTTTGAAGTAGTCACCAAAACCATAGATGAGGGTAAGGTGGTTCACACAGCCTATCTAGATCTCGCCAAGGCATTCAACACCATCCCCCACTCTGGAATTATAGATAAACTCACTAAACTAGGTATAAATCCCTATGTCACAAGATGGGTTGCCAACTGGCTTACTGAAAGAACCCACACTGTGAAAGTAGCAGACTTCAAATCAGACTTTAGACCAGTGACAAGTGGAGTACCACTGGGTTCAGTCCTGGGTCCTTGCCTGTTTGGTATCTACTTCTCTGAAGTACATGATAACACAGGAGGTCTTTGGCTAACTAAATTTGCAGATGACTGCAAACTAGGAGCCATAATTGAAACTCCTAATGATGTGGACATCCTACAAAAGGGCCTCACTGAGACAGATGCCTGGTGTCTAAGACATGGCCTCAAGCTCAATGCCAAAAAGTGCATTGTCATCCTCTTTGGTACCCATGAACTACCACATAGGCAGTAGTCTACTTAACACCGAAAGTGTGATAAGAGACCTTGGGACACAGGTGGACAGTAGTCTCTCCTTTGATAATCTCATTGCCAAAGTGGTCAGGAAATCCTTCTACGTGGCACACCTCATCAAAAAAGGTTTCTCATCCAGAACAAAAGAGGGGTCATTGTTCCCCTCTACTCATCACTCATTAGACCCATTATAGAGTACAACACCCCTTTTGGTATGTACCTCACAAGACATCTACAACAACTGGAAAGGCCTCAAAAATACCTCACAAAGAGTATTACTGATCTCAAACAGATGCCTTACGCAGACAGTCTCAAAAAACACCAGCTTTATTCCATCGCAGATCGCCTACTCAGAGGCAATCTCTGCCTAACATACAAAGCTATGTAAAACCCAGAGCTATTGGACATGCTCCACTTAAAGAAATCTCAATCCCTCCGAGCTACAAGCTCTAGGGAAGTAAACCTTGTCACCACAATAAACAGAACATGCTGGAAGGGATAGATTCCTGTCCCAGAGACTATCCATACTCTGGAACAGACTATCTATCTATGTCAAACAGAGCTCCTCATTAGCACTCTTCAAGAAAAATCTTGATGATTGGATGGGTAATAGGAAAGTCACCCCAGGGATCACTTCTGTGGTTCTGCTTGACAGGGGCACAGGAAAATAATTTTCTTGGGTGGCAAAAGCCAGGGTACATTTTTGGCTAGGCTTGTATAGGCCCTAGGGCCAACAGCCTAGTACCTGCCTATGAACCATGTCTGTGATATTTATAAATGGACCTGCTAGACAGAGAGGTATGCATCCCAGAGACAACCCCTTCTCTGGAACAGACTCCTCAACCATGTGAAGCAGAGTTCCTCCCTAACCCAATTCAAGTGCAACTTGGACAACTTAATGGGTACTGGAAATTCACACCTGGTTTGGCACCTACATCATTAATGGACACTCGCTGCTTGTAAGCAGTCCATCTCCCAGGTCACTGCTCATACTACCAAGGGTACCAGAACTTGTTAGAGATTCGGGATGCATGATCAGGCTTATAAAAGCCTCAGTGGTCATTAGCTTATTACACATTAATGAACCGAGTTCCCTGTCTGTGTTACAGATCAGGTGATAACGAACAGCCTACATCATCATTACTCTTCCACATTTTTACATGGAGGACAGAGTTTTACATCATCTGTACCCACTTCTGTCTGTTCACAGGCATTTGTCTACCTTCTTAGGCAGCCAAGCCTGCCTGTCTTTGGTTTTATCTCACCCAGTTCAGTCTAGGTCTTTATTTTCCTTTTTCCTCTCTCTCCCAAACTGCCTTCTGCTTTCCTGCAGACGTGACCAAACTACCATAATCTGCTCTCCCTGACCCTTCTAATTAATTGGGACTGCTTGCCTTCTGCACTGATGCTCTCGTTTCCTCATATGTCCCATAGTGTGCATCCTGCTGCCTATGTCACATACTTAATGTTTCTTCAGCTGCTCTGTCTTCACTTCTCAGATGTCTGTGACATACACAAGCTCTGGTTTCCCTACTGTTTTGGCAACCTTATTTTTCAACTTCTTTGGCATTCTTCCATCACACACTACCCCAGACACTTTGTGCAAGCTGGCTTCTCTGCTTCTAGTTTTGACCTGTTCATTTAGACCCCCTTTCTCCTCAACCACACCCACCAAATAATGGAAGCTATTAACCTGTTCCACTAATTTATTTTATCTCGCTTTAAGCTTTTTTGGGTTCCCTCATTTGCTGCCATAACTACTGTATTGCTGTACGAAGTCTCACCACATGCTCTCTCTAAGGCCAAGAAAACTGCATTAATGGGCGCAGACAATATCCCAGGCTGCCTTCTAAACAGCATGAAGCATGCCCCATTAGCCTTCAGTTCTACAATCCAATTTCCAATCATTTGTGAAGTTCTTGCTAAGAGTCTGTTTGCAGTGCCACATTATCTGGATAGAGCAACTTTTCTGATCATTCCACTCTAACCAGTATGCCGATTCAGTCCACGGTCCACCAGTACAAACAGCAGTGGGTTCAGAGGTGAGCCCTAACGTACAATCACTTTCAATGGGAAACCCTCAGAGTCTGAAAGGGGTTTGCACTTTTATGAGTTCTTGTATATAGTTTGCATCTACTCTACCAATGTTTTCATACCAACTGGCATGCATATTAAGAATTCTTACTAGGATTCCCTCATGTATGCATTGTATGTTCTTGGAAGTTTCCCACAATAAAACTGTTTGACAAGAGCCACTTCATATATCCATGTAGTTTCTTCATTTCACTATTGTTAAAAACTCTGTCAAACTCTGCACCCTTGAAGATATGTTTTGAAAGATAATTCTGACTGATATAGGTTCTTTTATTCTACTCTACAATGGATAAAAAAGTTTGCTACTTTACAATGCCAATGCCTCTTGTTAAGCTGCACAGTATCTCCTCGGCCGTTCTTCACTGCATCCTCACAATGTGAACAAATAAGCTGATTATTTAAAAACAAATGGATTAATTTCTTTCTACAGGGCTCTCCCGAAACCCCAGATCTCATTCTCTACTCATTCTATTAGCCAGCTAGCACTACACGTACTGTACCTATGCTAACTTTCTACACAGCCACATACTTCATCAGTAGAGACTTGGCCCCTACTGCCTTTGATGTTCCTGGCAGAAAAAGGCCCATCACTCATGGTCAGTGGCCATTACACAGAATTCTGGAAAACAAAAGGGACAAGATCCAAGAGATGGGGAGGGGGTATTCTAAAAAATACTGTCGTTACCATAGCAATGGACCTGCATCAGTTTCCGTTAACCTTTAGTACTTGATGTGCTCCATAAATTTAGCTCAACAGATAGTGTCTCATGAGAATGGGTAGACAATCAGGCAGATCTACCAGGAGTCCCAAGCTAGGGTTATCTTAACCAGATTACAACTGCACCTCACCTTCCTGGGGTATTCAATGCCTCTCCTCCATTCTCCAGTTTCTGAAAACACTAATGTGAAATTAATGGATGTGGTCAGCCAGCCTTCTACCACCCAACTGGAGAGATGGGGGGAGTGTTGGCTAATTAAGTCTGACTTGTCCAAGAGACTTGGTCTTATGTTAAATACGTAACTTTCATATCTGCCTTAGGAGATTTCAGTCATCACTTACCTTTATGACCTTCTCTGACAAAGGGCCACGGTGTTTGGGTTACCCCACTCTTACAGTACCAGCGTCGTTGGATAATAATAAGGGGAGAAATCACACAGAAAGATGAACCCTGATATTTACTGTCATTCTGTTATCTTTTCTTTGGAGAGGAAATTGCCTGGGAGGGTCTTCCAACATCTGTAAATCTTTACTGAATTTCAGGTCCTCTAGATGTGAAAGTATAACTATGAACACCTCAACACCCTCACCTTACACTGGAGGATAAGGAGATAAATATTTTTCATTTTCTTCCTCAATGTTTGCTGGGAGGATTCTGTGTCTAAAGAATGAAAACTGTCTTCTAGCAGCTAAATGTCATGGGACAAAGGTCCTGCATAGGCCACTAAAGACTGCAGGGACAAGACCCCTTGAAAGCCCTGCAACTGAGCAGGGTTTAACACATGCATTGGGCCTCCGAATGCTGATGTGATCTGTGCACGAATAGCCAACATTAGTCCCTGTAAAACTGGTAGAGTCTAGGTTGGCCCCCATCAATGCTGCAGTATGTCTAAAACCAGGATAGCCTATACTAGACATTATGCATTGCCACCAGGAGGCAGCTCAAGCATCAGAACAGCCAATGCAAAATCTGAAGAAGCCAACACTGGAGCCCACAAAGGGGACAAATGTTAGGACAGGAAGGCAAGCCCACTTAGGACACACCAACATCACACCATCTGGAGGAACCATGGAACCAACCAGTGGAGTAAGGGGGTCTATCCTGGATGCACTTTTGTAAAACTAACCAATTTTGGAAACTGACTCAAAGGAAGTAATATGCTTAACATATAAAATGGGATCCCACTACTGGAAGTGTCTAACTGAATGGTATATGCAGTTGAAACAGCCATAGAGAGAAATGGGTGCTCACATCTAATCCACCTTTGTTCCTTTCATAAACTTGAGAGAGGGAAGTGATCCAGCTGTCTGCCTATGCAAACATTCCAGAAAGACCCTGGCCACCTCAAATTGGTCAGTGAGTGGAAGGAAAGGATTAATAAGGAAGAACACCAGACTGTTGGGGAAGACGCACGGTTCCTCAAGTCAGAAAGTAAACAGAGTGCTGGAGAGGATTATCCTGATGTAGAACTTTTTACATAAGAGGAGGGTACAGCAACAGCAAATGCGGAATCCTGTAGAGGGGTTGGACAAAAGAAAATATTGCCATACACCATCATAAAGTAGTAATCTGTGCATTATCAATCGCCTGTAAAGTAACTATGGGAATTAGAGCATGTGGAATTCTGTGAAATGCCCAAATTAATTACATAAATTATACTTCATATGTTGTTTCTGTTTGCACTGCAAGCAACTTTAGTCTCCATCTCTAGGGCCTACAGTACATAACAAAAAACAGTTATATCAGACTTGTTAAACCTGCTGCATGCTGGGATTATTAGGTGTGAATGGCAAATGCAGTGTCTGTTGTGTCATTTGTTAGCGTGGACGATTCCTATCGTGAAGGATTTCTGTGTTTGACAGAATAGCCACTTAGAGAAGGAGAACACAGCGTCATCTTCACTTCCTCATTAAAAGGCGTGCACTGGTGAAACAGGCAGCAAACCACAAACTAGAACATTCCCATGGTTCACGCATTCTTAAACAAGGGCATGATGGAGCATTTATATTGAATAACTCATACTACTGTGTAAATACTACACAACCCGCACTCCTATCACACTAAACACTTTTTAAATATCACCCCTACAAGCTTAGAATGCTGATAAAATAACAGAACTGGTGTTACCAGTACTTTTCTGAAGGGTATGAATTCTGAAATTATAGTGTCTGTCATTATTTTCTGAGTTCAACCCTCAACAATTTGCCAGTGATTTGACAGAAAACAATTTTATGCAAAAAATATGAGGCAGAAATCAAGACAGTCAGCATGAATCTGTACGGTTGATATTATCTGCAAGTGGTGTTTTACTACGAGCGAAACCTGAACAGCCACAAACGTATACTTCACAACTTCCCCCACCTCGGAGAAAAAGTTAACCCAAAGTCACAGTTAAACATCACATTACATGGAAAACGTACAGCCAGTTCTATTAATGAGCGGAAAGGCAGCAAATTTACGAAGGGCCTCTTAAATAGAAATTCATCAGTGCTATAACTGAGATGACAGCACTTTCCTTGCAAATTCACTAACATTCAGCAATCATGTTACAGATAAGACAAGCAAGATGAGAAAAACACTTACAGGAACAATGTGAAAAAAAAAATTTTATATTCTACAAATGCTATTGTTTAGTGGTACTTTTCATCTGTAAATCTTACTGCACAATGTTAAATGCATGAAACACTTCCTAGCAGCAAACTGTTTCTTAGAAGCCTGGCAAACCCTACTTCAAATTTTCATTAAAAAACAAACATATTCTAAAGATAGGTAAAGGCTGCCAGCCTAGCCAGATAGAATTTTGTAGATAATTCTGCCATTTGTAAATATTAATATAAGCCACAGGCTTTTTCTCTTAAATGGTAAAAAAATGGTGTTAAATGTGAAACTGAGAAAAATGTAACAACAGTGCACTGTGCTGTAACAAAGCTAATAAGTCAATTCTTCGATGTCAGGGATTGGAGCCGATATGTCTGGATGAAGAAATTCTGGCTATTGTCTGGAGACCAGAGTTAATTGCTACAATTTGCATGTATGTTGTTTGTCTTTTCGGCTATTCCCAGTTAGGGGTCGCCACAGCAGAACTCTGGTCCGTTAATGATTGGCAGTAGATTTTTATGGTGCCGAGTTGCCAGCCTGACGTCCAACCTTCAATGAAGGCATGCCCATTCACACATGTCTTTCAAATGCCGCTCGACCATGGGTAGGACATGCAGACTCTACACAGAAGGCACTCCAGCCAAGAATCAAACAGGAAAACCTCTTGCTGTGAGGCAACAACGCTACTGCTGCACCACCGCGGCTTAAATTATTTTACTGTTTTGGCTTCCTGACCAGCTGCAAGATCAAGGGCTATTAACCTCAGAGAATCTGTTAGCCTGGGAACCAGAAAGAAATGATGTAATTTGAAATGAATCAGTGGTACTGTGTTATCAATTTAAGGAGAGAAAGAATGAGGGCATGGGAGCATTTGTCTTGAGAACATCCATCACCAGCACTGCCTGTATCTATATGTAAGTAGGATCTTAGACTTTAGTGTTTCTCTTAGAAATAGCTAGGAATTAGGAATAATAGCTAGAAATTAGGAAGATTAGATGAAGTATTTTTCTGTGATGTCAGAACTTTTTCTACTGTATTTTAAACATTTCTCTGTGTTCTCTGAACTCTTGACTAGCATTGTGTAGTAAGAAGTATTGTCTTGTGTTTTTATTATTAAATATTTTTTAAACCTTTCAACTGTGGTTGTTTAGTATAGAGATAATTTAAATTCTAGAGTACACTGCATATATATAGTGATACTGTACCAAGTCACTCCAAAATAAGCTTTGCTGTTCAGTCACAATTACCATTTGGATAATAATATTGCACAGCAATAACTGGACATTCTTTAATAAGGGCCTTTGAGTAGCTGATAATTATTAGCTGGATGGTGGCAAGTGGTACTACCGTATAGTCTGGGTAAAAGGGGCACAGCTGGAGAACCTGTGCCAGCCTTCCCCCAGGAGTGTCTGTGTGGTTGTATATAACTCTTATCTCAAAGTGTGTGTGTGTGTGTGTGTGTGTGTGTGTGTGTGTGTGTGTGTGTGTGTGTGTGTGTGTGTGTGTGTGTGTGTGTGTGCTAATTACTTGGGCAGGGACAAGAAACACTGGTTGGACAAAGAGGGTGTTGTAGGTTTTAGCCTGCCCACTAGGCTGAGATCTGGACCCTATAGATATGTCAGTGGGGAGTGTTATTGGGGACCTGGAGAGAAAGGGAGAAACCAGCCCCAGACTGACTGTGATCTCCGTGGACTCCTAAGGGAAACTGTACTTTACTGCGTGTGTATTTGTTATCCTTTCCCTATATGGATGCCCCTCACTGGTGTTACTGGTGAGGATTGAGACTCCTTGATTGCTGGGCAAGTGCACAGGCATCACACACATTGTACAAGTAATAGCTATAGAGGCTATAGTTTCAACATACCTGAAATAAAGAAATGTTAATTAATTCCAGAGGAAAAAGTTAGTCCACAGTTTCACACCAGAATAGTCAGTCAACAAAACAAATGCTCCCAGCAAATCGAGAGAGACTAATAGTTCCCTCAATAGCAGGATCTCTGGCACGTTTTATTACAGGCATTGGAGGAGTTGTAAGATACTTTTAAATAACTAATTGGAAAGGGTGTTTTCAGGGCGTAAGTACTGAAGGAGAGCTTTCCTTGAGCATTTCCATACATACCTCTCAACCTCTTAGAGCAAAAAATGTGGGAAACGCCTAAAATGGTGGGGAGACAAATGGGACAGATTTTAAATATCGCCGTTACAAACTTACAACGTTGATGGAATAATAGGTTTTGCATTAGCATGAAATTTTTGAAGGATGTGGAGTCTTAAACTCAAATGGTTGCCATTATTTAATGACTTCAATCCTCAGCTATTTGCCAGAAAGAGACAGATTTTTAGGAAGAACTTACCAAAACTATGAGGCAAAAATCTGGACATTCTGTGAAAACCTGTACAGTTGTGAGGCATGTTGAAAGAAAAAGAAAACAAAGGGCATTATTACTCCTCTCTTGCAGCACCCACACAATGTATACAGCACAACGTTAATGTTTACAGGCAGGAAGATGGATGCCAGTAATGAAGCTACAGATAGGGGGATTGTTTTTCCTGCTACTACCTGGGCAACTGTCCGATCTAGCTAAACTGCAAGTATTCCTGCTTCTTGAACGGTTTTGTTTTTGCACCTGCACTTTTAAAGTTTGCCCTGTTTGTTGCATTTACCTGTTGAGGCTACACACTCAAGTGCACTAGCCTGTGTTACATATTTATTGCACTTTCCTGCTGTTTGTTGCAAAAAAAAAAAAAAAAAATTATCCTTGTTTTCCCATCTTTCATGACCTAGAGTAGTCCAAATACAGGCTTTGCTGTATTCTGGACTTTTGGAAAGTTCCTGTGTTTCCCATTTCCTTTCTTGGATAAATGGAGGCTTCTTTGTTCACCAGTGGCAGTGGGGAGCTTGGAGCAGCCTATCTATCCCTGGAGGAGTGTTCCCAGCACAATAATCTGGTAGTCTATTGGCCATTTTGGGCCAATTTCTAGCTCTTTCAAGTCCTCCTGTATAAACATACTCTGGCGCGGTTTTTGTGCTTGTTACTACTCAGCCAAGCTCCTTGTGGTCCTGCAGAGTGGTGCTAGCAGCAGAGAGGCTAAAAGAGTGACTGCTAACCTGATAAAGTGTTTGTTTTCCTGCTACTACCTAGCGACTGTCCAATCTAGCTAAACTGCAAGTATTTCCGCTTCTTGAACTGTTTTAAACTGTTTAAAGTTGTTTTTGCACCTGCACTTTTAAAGTTTGTCCTGTTTGTTGCATTTACCTGTTGAGGCTACACACTCAAGTGCGCTAGCCTGTGTTACATATTTATTGCATTTTCCTGCTGTTTGTTTCAAAAAAGAAAAAAAAAACTTTTCCTTGTTTCCCGTCTTTCCTGACCTAGAGTAGTCCAAATACAGGCTTTGCTGTATTCTGGACTTTTGGAAAGTTCCTGTGTTGCCCATTTCCTTTCTTGGATAAATGGAGGCTTCTTTGTTCACCAGTGGCAGTGGGGAGCTTGGAGCAGCCTATCTATCCCTGGAGGAGTGTTCCCAGCACAAGAATCTGGTAGTCTATTGGCCGTTTTGGGCCAATCTCTATTTCTTTCAAGTCCCCCTGTATAAAACCCGCTTTAGCGTGGCTTTACACGATTTTGTGCACAGCGCAGCATCGGGCAGCGCAGCTTAATTGGGTTTAAACCATTCTCGGCTCCACAAAGTCTGCTCTTCACTTTTTCCCTTAGAACTGATCTAGTTCTCATAATAAACACCCTATTCCCACTCTAAAGCTTGGCACTTGCTCACTAAAGCAATTATACAAGTCAGCACTAAAAAAATTAAAAGCACTACACCCTCACAAACTCCCCTTGAGTACTTTGTTCCCCATTGGCCCTTTTTTTCAATTATAAAGGAATTCCCAATACTATTCTAGCATGTCCAAAGGTCAGTTGTCAATCTCCTCTCTGGTCCAGCTGGTGAATCTGGGAATCTTGAGGCAATGTTACAACTGCCTCATGTACACAGACAACCCTCTCCTCCTCCCAACAAATTCCAACACATGTGAGAGATGCAACCATATAGCCAAACTGGAGGCTAAGCTCTCTCAACTCACTACTGGCGTAACCAGTCAGGAGGAGAAGGAAACCACACTCACTACAATTCCAGTCTCACATAGACCTACCACGACAGCAAACCAAACACATAAACACACAAAAACATACTCAAAGGCTCTAAATAAAAATCTGCCTAAGCAGCAGAGAACTCTAAAGCAGACACCCAAACAACCGCTACCCCAAAACAAAACACGTGCAACACATAGCTCACAAAGCCAGTGTGCCAAACAGTCACAGCCCTTAAGGCTAAACAACACACCTGATACACTTGTAATAGGTGACTATCGTCAGGCACACTGATGTCCTGCTCACCAGGCTGAACAAGGAGAAGGTCACGGTGAGCTACCTGTCGGGCGCTAGGATCCGCCACATAACACAAGCACTCAGGTCACTCCAAGGCAAGTACAAATATGACTCAGTCATTGTCCATGCTGGTGTGAATGACCTGAGACGTACCTCCCTAGACTACATGAAAAGAGACATAGAGGAGCTCTCTGAGCATGTAGCCCAGGCCGGTATGACCCTGACCTTGAGTATCATCTTACCCTCACCAAGAATGATGCCACAATATGAAGACAAGATGATCAATTTCAACAATTGGCTTAAGTATTGGTGTCATTCAAAGGGGATCCAATGCCTGTCAGCCTGGGATGACATGCTCGACAAGCCACGATGCTTCACTAGGGATGGCTTGCACCTGTCACCCCTGGGCTTTCGGATATTGGCAAAGGTTCTTGCTACCCCATAGTTCCTTTTTTAGGCAAGGCTCAAAAGACAAACCCACCTCCATAGGTATCACAAGGGATAAGAAACTAAGAGTAATGCTACTCAATGCCAGAAGTCTAAACCTCAAGATGCACGCACTCAAAACTCTCCTTAGCATGGAGAACATCTATATCTGTGCAGTAACAGAAACCTGGTTCAAGGCTCCCGAGAGCACCCCAACCCTACCAGGTTATACCTCATACCATGTTTTTCGGCCCCAAAACTTGGACCGAACCACAAAAGGAGGGGGAGTATCAATATTGATACCCACACCTCCAGGTTGGTGGCACAACACGAAGCATCAGAGACTATCCATGTGCAACTAACAGTGGGTAAAACTGCCTTCCAGTTTATAGCCTGCTACAGACCACCCTCCCAAACCCAGGAACCCCACTCGGCCTTCCTGAGAACACTGGAAAATATGAAGGTCTCTCCAAACACCATTATATTGGGTGACTTCAACTACCCTAACATAGACTGGGAGCATTACTCTAGCTCCAACACCCTAGCCTGAAGGTTCCTAGAATTTATAAACTCAAATGCTATGGAACAACTTGTTGCCACTCCCACAAGAGGGGAAAACATACTGGACCTGATCATCAACAACATGGGGACTCTATGCTCCAGACCAGAAGTGTATCCCTCACTGGTAAGATCAGACCATAAACTAATCTCACTAGATTTTCACATCCCGACCCCAGCCCCTGCAGAAAACCACAGTGAAAAACTTCTCTAAAGCAAATTTCACACTCCTCAAAACCGAGGTGGAATCCTTCAAAGCCCCTGGGCCTGTGGAAAATACGGCCCAGACCGCAGAATCCTTTATAAACGCATTCTAGGAACACCTTCAGGAATGCATGGATCATGCAATCCCAAATAAAACCAAGACCCAATCCTCCAAAGTTAGGCGTCCTGTCTGGTGGACCCCAGCCATAAACAAACTATACAATAGAAGGAGGAAGCTACTACATGATAGAGCAAAATCCCTCTTTACCCCTTACCTTTATACATATATATTTTTACCCTTTACAATATAAACGTGTATGTGTGTGTCACATGCATACACACACACACACACACACACACACACACACACACACACACACACACACACACACACACACACACACACTGCTCCATGTTGGTGAGTATATACTGCATCGCTTTTACAGTTTAAGTGCACAAATAAAGATGGCAGACCTGACATCTACTTACCTACAGAAACCATGATTTCATAGGTCTGTATCATGACTTCTCTGTGCAGCTCCTTCTGCTGTTCACTTAGCATCTCCCACTCCTCTCTTGAAAACTGGACAGCAACATCTTCAAAGCTTTCTGGTACCTGAAAGCAGACAGGATTTGGTTGCTTCTTATTGACTCCATTGTAGATAACAGGTGAATTTGAAAAGTTTCAACATGAATGCATGACAGATGCACAGGTTGTTAAATTGTCAAAACGAATAATCTTTCCATCCTCATTTTCATTTATTTATTAAACTTTCTTAATCAGATGGGTAGACTGGTCTAAGTACCTTTTTCAGTTCCAGTCTGAACCATTAAGTGCAGACAAGAGTAGATATAGTTGACATTTATAACACAAAGTAACGATGCACAAATGCTTTGCTATATTCACACATATTAAAAGAAGTACAATAACATATGGTACATTATCTAAAACAAGGAAAAATTAATACATTCACATAAGATAACACAGTAAGATAATACAGCCATTTAAATGCCATGGTTTACAACTGCCTTACTGTGAATGTTATGGAATCAATATTGCTGCTTTATATTTTTTTTTCCTCAAGAGGAAATGAATAGCCCAAGTCTTGTAAACAACTGCACTTACATTCCTTTTTCAGATAATTTAACAAACGTTTACAATAATGAAAGCTATTTCAGATTTTAAGTTAGTAAGAAGCGAGTTCCATGAAGATTAACTGATCTCAGCAAAAGACATTTGACCCAAGGACTTTTTTAAGGGAGTGAATGCTAGCTAGGGCTGCACTATCTGAAATGGATCAGAGGGATTAAGTGGTGGCTTTGTATTGTGGTTGAGACACACAGGGTAGACAGCAGTAGTTAAAGATAAGTTTAAACATGAGTGAGTTAAGATGAAGCCTAGTCCTAGCAATGACTGGAAGCAATTAACTTTCTGTAGTGATGTCCCCTAGTGTTGGATGACTGGAAGCAATTAACTTTCTGTAGTGATGTTCCCTAGTGCTGGATGACTGGAAGCAATTAACTTTCTGTTGTGATGATCCCTAGACTTGGATGACTGGAAGCAATTAACTTTCTGTAGTGATGTTCCCTAGTGTTGGATGACTGGAAGCAATTAACTTTCTGTAGTGATGATCCCTAGAGTTGGATGACTGGAAGCAATTAACTTTCTGTAGTGAGGTTCCCTAGTGCTGGATGACTGGAAGCAATTAACTTTCTGTAGTGATGATCCCTAGTGCTGGATGACTGGAAGCAATTAACTTTCTGTAGTGATGTTCCCTAGTGCTGGATGACTGAAGGCAATTAACTTTCTGTAGTGATGATCCCTAGTGCTGGATGACTGGAAGCAATTAACTTTCTGTAGTGATGTTCCCTAGTGCTGGAATACTGGAAGCAATTAACTTTCTGTAGTGATGTTCCCTAGTGCTGGATGACTGGAACAAGCAATTAACTTTCTGTAGTGATGTTCCCTAGTGCTGGATGACTGGAAGCAATTAACTTTCTGTAGTGATGTTCCCTAGTGCTGGATGACTGGAACAAGCAATTAACTTTCTGTAGTGATGTTCCCTAGTGCTGGATGACTGGAAGAAGCAATTAACTTTCTGTAGTGATGTTCCCTAGTGTTGGATGACTGGAAGCAATTAACTTTCTGTAGTGATGTTCCCTAGTGCTGGATGACTGGAACAAGCAATTAACTTTCTGTAGTGATGTTCCCTAGTGCTGGATGACTGGAAGCAATTAACTTTCTGTAGTGATGTTCCCTAGTGCTGGATGACTGGAAGCAATTAACTTTCTGTAGTGATGTTTCCTAGTGCTGGATGACTGGAAGCAATTAACTTTCTGTAGTGATGATCCCTAGTGCTGGATGACTGGAAGCAATTAACTTTCTGTAGTGATGTTTCCTAGTGCTGGATGACTGGAAGCAATTAACTTTCTGTAGTGATGATCCCTATTGCTGGATGACTGGAAGCAATTAACTTTCTGTAGTGATGTTTCCTAGTGCTGGATGACTGGAAGCAATTAACTTTCTGTAGTGATGTTTCCTAGTGTTGGATAGCGATGAAACAACATTGTGTTGGAGGTTGTTTGCAATTCCAAAGTGTTCAGATTGCAGTTAACAGAAGTCATTGGTAAGAAATACTCAAGTTTGGGTATAAGTGTACTGAACACTATAGCATTGCTTGCTTCAAATTGCAACAAATGTGAGAACTTGAAGGCAAATCTTTGCTGAGATTCCCCAAGAATCAGAGAGTCAGATCACTTGAAAAACAGTCAAGTGCACTGCCAGCACAGGTCCAGACTCCCTCAGTGGTTTGTTCTTAAAACTAATAAAGGAATCAATATTTATTCCTCTGCATTGTACATTTAATAGCCTATTAAAATGTGATCAAGTTTCACCAATATGAAAAAACTCTACCAGTGATCCTATTTATAAAAACGCGATAAATACTTTCTCTTTTGCGCCTTTAGGAATTAATAAGTATATCAATAACTGCAAATGCAACAGCAACACCAAGTACAGGTTAGGACTTCGATTCAATATCCACTTCCAAAAATAGTTGAAATGTTTAATAGTATTAGCACTTTCATTTTATAATCCATAAAACTTCAACAGGTACATATGTTATCCAACTCCCCCTTCTTAAATAGTTAATACAAGTCATATGACCCTCAAATGATTATCATGTGATCATTAAAAAAAAAAAAAAAATATATATATATATATATATATATATATATATATACACACACACACACAAAGACCAGCATCATACATTCAAAAGCCAAATATGTAAGCGAAAATATATGTTAAAAATATAATGGCTAATAAGAATATGTAAAAACTAAACAATAACTTCACCAGTAACAGTATATAAAAACAGGCCCTTCCTGTCATTATATTACCTAGCCAGGGATTTTAAGCTTCAATAAAGGGGCTATGCTTATACTATTATTTAACCCCAGATATTTATATGACTCTAACCTTAATTGCCAGATTAACTCTTGCTTTTCCAGCAAAACAGACCATGGACCCTCCCCTGTGGGTTTTTAAACCTTTCTAACATGCTAAATTTAAAGCAATGGTCATTATACTTGTCCAGGTGTCTATATAGGGCATTAGTAGTTTTCTCTTTTATAACATCTGCATATAACATTCTCAACAGCAGCAAAAGTTTCACCACGTTTCTGATCCCTTGTGTAAAATAAGTGTGTCTCCAATGTAACATTTGTCTGGGAGTTACACCTTTCTCTTAATTTGCTCTTTAAGCACTCAGAGTCCTCCCTGATTCAGCTGGAACAACAATATGCTGGTTCTCCCCCTCTCCTTTATATACTGCTGGTGCATACACAAATGAATGCTCTATGTCTATAGCTTCTGACCCAGCTAGACTAAGTAAAATGAATGCCTTTGTGCATGCATCTTTGTCAGAAAAAACAGCTTGTATAAAAATATCATGTTCCTGCTCGAATACTCTCCAATCCCCTGCTATATTATGATCAAACACAAGTGGAGACGGTCTGCGAAATGCTTCAGCCATGCCAACATACATACAGTAGCAAAGACTCTTGGAAATATGGACGACAATACACACACATCTGCCCAGCATTCTCTCTTTTGTCAGGACTTGTAATTATGCTCAAAAGCACTGTAAACTCTTCAAAATAACTGCACTTTGTAAAATAAGTAAAAGTCTCTGTAGCACAAGAATACTCTGACACCACTGTACGTTTGTGAAACCACACCTTAACAGCATAAGAAATATCTCAAAGCACTGTATTTTTACTTGTTCTGTGAATAAAATGTACACAGCAGAAGAAGCTCAGAGTAAGAAACACTTCGATGCAATGCACTTTGCCAAATAATGCACTTTGCTAATAAACTTGCACACAGCTTCAGAAACTTCTGGAAATATCTCTACATTGCAAAATAACTCTGTACAGGTAAAACACTTTGAATAATTGCACTCTGTGAATGAACTGTACACAGCACAAGAAACTTCTCGAAATGAGTGTACTTTATGAAATAACTGTACTTTGCCAACAGAAAACTCTTTGAAATGACCGTACTATAACAAAGCACACACTGCAAACACTTTGCAACACTTGAAATACTTCAAACAACTCTAGTTATGCTCTGAACAGCTTTAATCAATGCAAAATAGCAGCACATATAAAAAACATGGTCGTTTAATAAATAAAAATATCGTCGCTTTGCCCTTTTTACGCTCATTCTGCCCGTTTAGTGCACTCGTTATGCTTATTTGACTTTTATCATGCTTGGAATGCTTTTCTTGTGCTCATTTTACTCTTAAAATGCTCGTTATACAAGTCGGAAGTGATTTTATTTGTAAACTTTACGAATAATTCTATCAAATATTGTGGTTTTGAACATTTCGTTTAGCTACTAATGTGTTTTGTACCTTTCGTTTGCTTAGTAATACATCTTGTGCTTTGTGAATCCTTAATAATATATTTTTGGTCGTTTGTTTGCTTAATATCATTGTCTTTTGCGAAATAAATCATTTATGTGAGTTTTAGTATCTGAAATTCGAGTCTGACCTTTTCTGATTCGTCATACTCTTCTCTATGCCTCCATTTCTGATTGTGCACCGCATGGCTGATTTCTTGCTTGCTTCTGGCCGCAGGATTTACCCACATCTTAAATATGCCACTTCTGATCACCATGTCGCTTGTCGTATTCATATCAAAGAGACAAGCAAAGTGGGTTGGGTTCAAATAGCTTTATTACATACAGATACATCAGGACTGAGGCCAAGTAACTTAAATATAAATAAAGTAACAAACGGATAGACTACTGCATGCTTCAGATGTTAATTCTCTGGCTGCTCTCTCAAACTGGCACTGCTGCCTAGCACGTGCTCCCTTTTATATACACGTGCACACTTCAGGAATGCTTCTTAAAGCTACAGTACACTATATGTTCTACAAATTGGACATGCACAAATTAAATGAAGATGCTAGTAAAAGGGGTGGGATTGTTATAATGGTCAATGTCCTTACCTCACAGATACAAAATACAGAGTTTGATTCTGACCTGGGACTACTGTCTAGGCCTGAAATAATCTGCAGCCTATGAACCTATGAAGTCAAGCGCTTGCCCAAAGAAAATAGGGATTGTATTTAATATGTAAATATATGATGTCAGGGATTAAGATGCAGTAATGGTTGTGTAAGGTCATGTGATGCAGCTGTACAACAATTTAGAAATATAAAAGACTTTGGTGTTATAATAGACAACATCATGTATTTTAAGGATCATGTTAACCAAATTAGATTCCAAGCAAAGAGACAAGTGAGGGGTTTGTTTTAAAACAATGAATACCAAGGACCCTGCTCATTGTGTAGGACTACACAATATATTCATCAGACTTGTATTGGAAATTAATTCCTTTTGTAATTATTTTTGGCACAAGTTAAATTACTGGAATAAGTTGAAACAAAATGTACTAGGATAATCCTGTCATTAGCTAACAAACCATAAAAGGGAAGGTTAAAGAGACCCGTTAATTAATGGGTACAAAATGATTCGAGACAGTAGTAATGAGCTCATCTTCAAAACGAGTAACTGCAGCGTTACAAGGACAGCATTATAAATACAAAATAAATAAACGCCATAACAAGTGACATCATCTTTAAAGATCGACATTTACATTTTATAACTAACACACTCATAAAACTATACTCTACGGCTAATCCAAGCTTAAAGAACACGTCTAATCACTCCAGAAAGGTCATTGTACCACTTTGTAATCCATTAACCTAACTCATTTTGAACAAGCCATCTACAAGAACCTGAAAAGTAGTAATGATTTCTTATTAAAAAAAAAAAAAGATTAAAGGCTTGGAAAACTCAAAACTATTCAGATATATTTCAGGAACTAACAGTTTATTCCATTTCTTACAGGTTACAAAAAGTAATTTCTGCCTGATCTATATGGCAAACTCTGACCAAGTTCCTTTAAAGTCTATGCCTGGTGACTTCCAAGGTGAAGGCTGGACTGTAGGAAAACATTTTGCCTACCCTGAATTTAGAAGCCACGCCTTGTTTTATGGTTGGACTAATTTCTAATTGCCTTCTCGGACATTCCTCATCTGGGATTATTATTTAATACTGAATGCTGTAGTGCTATTCCTTACCAACAATCAAGTCTTTTTTTCTTGGATATGGATAACAAAAATATTGAAAAAAAATGAAAAAAGAAAAGTTAATCCCCCAGAAAAAGGAATAGGACTCTAGAAAAAGTGGAAAGTAAACTGTCCCAACAAAAACTCCAGTCTTATATTAAACTTCCTTTAAGTTATTTAAGGTAGGCTTTCTTTTCACTCCAGAAAACAACCAAAAATGCACAAACAACTATTACAAATAAAAAAAAAATAAGTAATGTGACTGAAAAAAATATCTGACTGTGAAGCATCACATTCTTCCAAGCTGCAACTCCAAGAAAAATAAATTTAACAACTGAATAAAAAAGGACCAGATCCTGTGGGTCCTTGCTGAAAGAGTTCCTCGTAACTTGTAAATTTCAGTTGCTAGTAACCCTCTGAGAATTATTTGCATCAACCTTTTAAATCATCAGAAGGCGGTCAAAATCTTCACCTGCCTACATACAGAACACCTACATACAGAGCACCTAACAAATTAAATTTCCAGAAAAATCTGCCATTATAATTCAAACTTTCAAGAATAAAGTTGCCTCCTTATTGTCAAATTTTCAATAATTAAGCTGTAAGATTTTAGTGTTTCCAGCAAAATTCAGTATGACACTGGATTACTATATATACAAGTTGCTAAGGTAGTATTTGAAAAGTTGTTTGTACTCACACCTGACTGACTTTATGACGCAGACATGCATATCTTTATTCACAGGTTAGTTTATCCTTCATAATGTTTCAGTAGAAGCTGCCTTGTACTGTTAGTTTTTCCCCTTAAAATTATCTTACTACGTTGTACATTCTTTGTTAGGTTAAAATCATTCTATAATATTTTATTTTAAGTATATTACTAAATTAGCTTTTTACTTCTACGCTCATGATAGGTGACTGACAGCTACAATTTACATTATAAGGTTTAACATTGACTTTATGCCCTTTTTAATACTTCATTTGGGATGTTGCAAACTTTTAATTAAAATAAATATCTGCTAAACCCTACTTTACTTTGTGCATATACCCATTTTTTCTCCTTGTATTACCAGTGGCTTTTATAAAACAGCATAAACCAGGAAATACAAACTGTAATATGTACAGTAGCTGGTGCCTGGATTCAGCCATATTGCTACTTTTGCCATATGTTAAAAAACTAAAAAAAAAAAAACTCACCAGGCGCCATACTCACAAAGCAATTTATTTACACACAAAATAAAATCAACAGTAAAAGATAAGTACCTTTATCTAATGAATAATAAACTTATTCAGATAAAGCCAATAGAAAGACTTTTAAATAATTTAAAGACACAGAATATATAATCAAAGTTTTTTTTAAGTGCAGTATATAGGACATGGGTAGACAGTAAACATTAAACCATGTATCCTATATTGTATCACTCCAAATATTAGGCTATCTTTCATATGCCCTCATCTTCAATAGGCTGTGAATACTGATGTCATTGTTTAAACCTAGGAAATGGAGGCATTAAGATAGATCTGCCACCACACCATGGTTGGGAGGGTGGCCTAATGGTTAAGGTGTTTGCCTTACAAACACAAGATGCAGGATCTGAGTCTCACAATGGATAATTGGCTAGCCTTAAAATGGTTCTCAAGAGCAGTTAGCTTAGTACTAATCTATGAACCTATTTCAGTTTGTTCCAGGATAACTGACTCAGGGCTACCCCTTGGATTATGCTCCACTTGTTCTAAAATGAAAAACCCAAAATTATGCTTATACAGTGCATTGGTAGATTTCTGATATTTTATCTCACAGGTGTGTTCATAAACTTGCTGTTTTAATTTGCTCTCTGTCCTACCAATATAGAATGCAGGGCATTGATTACAAACTGATCCTGGCAAAATGTCTAAATGAGGAGACGTAATCAGTGCCATTTTATTTATTATTTTATTGACTGTATTAGTGTGAAAGACGTGATGATCAAGGTCAAGGGACATTGTATGTTGTTCACAGAGCAGTTTGTAATCGATGTCTTGCATAGAATCACAGAATGACTTCCTCACTACTATAGACACGTGATGGTCAATGGCTAGATTACTGTCTATGAGCCAAGGGAAATTTTTGGTTAGTCCTGTTGGTTTATTAGGCTTACATGCACTAGTTACATAAGAATGCCTGCAAATAAAAACCTGTTGTATTTGAGCTGATTTGTTTAAAATGTTCTAGGAAAAAGGCACATAGCAAAATGCTACACTATTAATAATGGCAATTTTGTACCTGCAAAATTGTTAATACTAGTCAACAGGCTGTACCTGAAAACATGTCTGTGGAAAATAGTAATGCTGAACTTTTTAACTTGTAGATATGTCTAGAAATGTATTTTTACCACTGTGTTATTAGTAATCTTGTTAAATGTACTACTGAAGTGAAAGGGAAAGAGATACAGTGGTTGCTTGACTCAGGAAGCATGGCTATATCAGTTAGATCATGATACGATTACAATCATAAAAATAACTAATAAACAGGAACTCAAGCAATGCATGTATATAGAGACAAAATAGATCACCATATAACACAGATATAAATACAAACCCTTTTAGGCAAATTACATCTAATAGTTATAATGCATAACTTAACACATAATGTGATAATTGGCCAAAGAGTTACAGAATGAATTCAGCCAGCTAGATCGCCAGAAATACACATCTTCAGTAAAAAAATGGTACATGATTAGAAAACACAAAAGGAACTAAAACTTGGATCTGGATGGAAGGGTAAAATAAATCTGATACAGTCTCTTGCCAAAAGTGTCCACTAGTTAAAGCAATATGAGAGGTCAGTATGAAGACTGATGGGGAAGGGCCCACAGTTAAGAATACACTAAAAAAAAAAACCTAAAAAGGGGAAGGGGGAAAAAATTTTTTTAAGGAAAAAACCTCAGAAAAAAAAAAATAAAAAAAAAAAAAAAAAAAAAAATAAGGAAAATGTCCCCATTTTCTTAAATTTGGGAAAAATGGGGAAACTTTTTTAAAAAAAAGGGAATTCTTTAAAAAAAAAAAAAACATCCCTGATCAGTATCAGTAAGAAACTAAGGTCCCTCATAAAATCATCCAAGGCTAACTTTGAAAGAAAAATAGCCAAGGATTCAAAAGATAACCACAAAGCCTTCTTTAGCTATGTTAAGATTCTAAGTGGCAACGTGCAGATATGCACTGAACTAGTGCAAAATAGCACAAAATATACTGAACCTACTGATATTGCCAACATCCTGGCAGATAGATTCAGTGCAACTTCACCCCCCTCTCACCCCCAAAAGGGCCCACAACAATACCAGAAAAGTGTAGTGTCCCGGAAATCAGGGACGCACAGGTGAAAATAGCACTTTCAAAAACCAAAAACACAGCATCAATGGGGCCAGATGGTGTCCCAGGCTGCGTCTTGCACAAACTACGAACAAATTAACCCCCCACCTAAATACGCTGTTCAGCCTCAGCCTCTCCACAGGTTATGTGCCCATAGAATGGTGCACAGCAACGGTTATTCCACTCCACAAAGGAGGGGCCACAAATGACTCCAGTAACTATCGCCCCATAAGCCTGACTAGCCTGGTCTGCAAGGCTATGGAGCGCATCATCATGAAACTCATTAACAAAGACATTTAGAACCTCCAAACACTTGACCCGACCCAGTGAGGCTTTGTTACGGGCAGATCATGCCTACTAAACCTGGTTGACTTCTTCAAGACAGTCACCAAGGCCATGGACAAGGGAAAGGTTGTTCACACAGCCTACCTTGACCTCACCAAGGCTTTCGACACCATTCCCCTCTCGGGTATTACAGAAAAACTAACCAGCCTGAACATAAACCCGTATGTCACGAGATGGGTTGGCAACTAGCTTACAGACAGAACTCACACGGTAAGAATAGCGGACTCCAGGTCCGACTCTAAACCAGTCACAAATGGTGTCCCACAAGGCTCGGTCCTGGGACCCCTACTGTTCGGCATATACTTCTCAGACGTACAGAGAATACAGGAGGACTGTGGCTAACCAAGTTCACCGATGACTGCAAACTGTGAGCCATAATTGACTCTCCGGCTGACACGGACATCCTCCAAAAGAGCCTTACTGAAATTTATTTATTTTATTTATTTTACATTTGTTGACCGGGCTAGTCTAACTGGATACATGTCCATTTTCAGTAGAAGCCCGGGGAGATGATTTATAAATCAAGACAGAACAAAAGTCCAAAAAAAATATCTAAATACATATACATGAAGATTTTCTTCAAGAACTTGAATTATACAGAACTAAATTATACAGGCTGAAATTACTGAGTTTAACAAGGCAAAATACTATTACCATGGGAAAGTGACTGATATTCTCCATAAGTATATTGGGTAGGACGGACACCTGGTGTCAAAGTCATGGCCTCAAGCTAAATGCCAAAAAATGCACAGTCATCCAGTTTGGGAAAAACAAAACACCCACAAATTACCATATAGGTGGCAGCCCCCTTAATACAGAAAAGGTAATAAGAGATCTGGGGACCCAGGTAGATAGTAATCTCTCCTTTGATAGTCATATTGCCAAAGTAGTTAGGAAATCCTTCTATGTGGCCCATCTAATTACTAAAGGGTTCGCATCTAGAAATAAAGAGGTTATAGTGCCCTCTACTGCCACTCATCAGACCCATCATAGAGTACAATGCCCCATTTGGGATGTACCTCACAAGACACTTCCAACAGCTGGAGAGACCACAAAAGTACCTCACCAAGAGGATTACTGGCCTCAAACATATGTCCTATGCAGCCTGACTGAAAAAACTCCGGCTGTACTCAGTGGCATATCGCTTACTCAGAGGTGATCTCTGCCTGACTTACAAAGCCATGTCCAACTCAGAATTGATGGACATGCTCCACCTAAAGAAATCCAAGTCACTGCGAGCCACGCGCTCTAGTGAGCTAAACCTCGCTACAACAATAAATAGAACATGCTGGAGGGATAGATTCCTGGCCACACCTGCACTTTTTTGTTTATTTGCATTTTGTACCAGGACAGTCTGAGCTTAGTAGCCTCTTTCCAGGAGAGTTCTAGGGAGAATAGCTCCAAAATAAAGAAAGATTGCACAATACAATATACATTTTGCACAAACCGGTTGCATATCAGGCAAAATATTACAAAATGCAATTATGCAAAAAAAAAAA
>NC_056732.1:1848421544-1848451037 GCF_019279795.1 Protopterus annectens | reverse complement strand
ATTGATTTCTTATTATAGAAAAAAAGATTAAAGGCTTGGAAAACTCAAAACTATTCAGATATATTTCAGGAACTAACATTTTATTCCATTTTTTACAGGTTACAAAAAGTAATTTCTGCCTGATCTATATGGCAAATTCTGACCAAGTTCCTTTAAAGTCTATGCCTGGTGACTTCCAAGGTGAAGGCTGGACTGTAGGAAAACATTTTGCCTACCCTGAATTTAGATTAGTTTTTGCAAAAGCCACGCCTTGTTTTATGGTTGTAATAATTTCTATTTGCCTTCTCTGACTTTCCTCATCTGGAATTATTATTTAATACTGAATGGTGTAGTGCTATTCCTTACCAACAATCAAGTTTTTTTTTTCTTGGATATGGATAACAAAAATATTAAAAAAAAATGAAAAAAGAAAAGTTAATCCCCCAGAAAAAGGAAGTAAATGAAAAAGGAAAAGGACTCTCGAAAAAGTGGAAAGTAAACTGTCCCAACAAAAATTCCAGTCTTATATTAAACTTCCTTTAAGTTATTTAAAGTAGGCTTTCTTTTCACTCCAGAAAACAACCAAAAATGCACAAACAACTATTATAAATAAAAAAAATAATAAGTAATGTGACTGAAAAAAATATCTGACTGTGAAGCATCACATTCTTCCAAGCTGCAACTCCAAGAAAAATAAATTTAACAACTGAATAAAAAAGGACCAGATCCTGTGGGTCCTTGCTGAAAGAGTTCCTCGTAACTTGTAAATTTCAGTTGTTAGTAACCCTCTGAGACTTATTTGCATAAACCTTTTAAATCATTAGAAGGTGGTAAAATCTTCACCTGCCTACATACAGAGCACCTAACAAATTAAATTCCCGTAAAAATCTACCATTATAATTCAAACTTTCAAGAATAAAGTTGCCTCCTTATTGTCAAATTTTCAATAAGAAAGCTGTAAGATTTTAGTGTTTTCCTGCAAAATTCAGTATGACACTGAATTACTGTATATACAAGTTGCTAAGGTAGTATTTGAAAAGTTGTTTGTACTCACACCTGACTGACTTTATGACGCAGACATGCATATCTTTATTCACAGGTTAGTTTATCCTTCATAATGTTTCAGTAGAAGCTGCCTTGTACTGTTAGTTTTTCCCCTTAAAATTATCTTACTATGTTGTACATTCTTTGTTAGGTTAAAATCATTCTATAATATTTTATTTTAAGTATATTACTAAATTAGCTTTTTACTTCTACACTCATGATAGGTGACTGACAGCTACAATTTGCATTATAAGGTTTAACATTGACTTTATGCCCTTTTTAATACTTCATTTGGGATGTTGCAAACTTTTAATTAAAATAAATATCTGCTAAACCCTACTTTACTTTGTGCATATACCCATTTTTTCTCCTTGTATTACCAGTGGCTTTTATAAAACGGCATGAACCAGGAAATACACACTGTAATATGTACAGTAGCTGGTGCCTGGATTCAGACATATTGCTACTTTTGTCATATGTTAAAAAATAAAAAAAATAAAAACTCACCAGGCGCCAGACTCACAAAGCAATTTATTTACACACAAAATAAAATCAACGGTAAAAGATAAGTACCTTTATCTAATAAATAATAAACTTATTCAGATAAAGCCAATAGAAAGACTTTTAAATAATTTAAAGACACAGAATATATAATCAAAGTTTTTTTAAAGTGCAGTATGTAGGACATGGGTAGACAGTAAACATTAAGCCATGTATCCTGTATTGTATCACTCCAAATATTAGGCTATCTTTCATATGCCCTCATCTTCAATAGGCTGTGAATACTGATGTCATTGTTTAAACCTAGGAAAATGGAGGCAAGAGGAGCGGTCCCTGGCCCAGAAATTGTAGCTATTGGCCATTTGGGCAGTTTTTTTTCCATCTCTTTCAATATTCTGGTTTAAAAGCCGCATTTGCGCTTGTTTCCCACCTTTCCTGCAACTAGCCTAGTCCAGATACAGATTTGCTGTATCCAGGACTGTTGGTAAGCTTCTGAGCCCCGCAAGCCTTTCTGTGTTGGAGGAAAGCCTTCTAGCTTACCAGTGGGAGTGGTAAGCACTAGGTAGCCTGTCTACCACGAGAGGAGAGGTTCTTGGCCCAGAAATTGCAGTTTATTTACAATTTGGACAGTTTGTCCATCTCTTTCAACTTTTTGGTTTAAAAAAGACCACATCTGCGCTTGTTTCCCATCTTTCCTGTAACTAACCTACTGGGAAGCACTAGAAAGCCTTAAACTGATACAAGCCTTTTAGCTTAGAAGAGAGACTTTGGAGTGATTAAGTATCGGTTTTCTGTACTTTCTTGCTGTACTTAACTGTTTTCTGCCTAAACGCCGACTTTCCAGCATTTACTGTGATTCAAAAGCTTGTTTTTTATTCACATATTGTACTTATTTGACTGCCTGCACTTTTAAAAAGTCATTTTTTGTTTAAATAATTTAACTGTTGTAAGCTGCACACTAAAGTGCGATAGCCTTTTCTGGTCGTTTGTAGTCATTTAAAGCTGTTTTAAGTGTATTTTTTTACTGTTTTTCCCTTATCTTTTCAAAGAAACAAAACAAAAAAAAATTGTTTCCCACCTTTCTAAGCTAGTATAGTCCAGTTTTCAGGCTAGTGCTGAATTCAGGGCTGTGTTACAAGCTTCTGAGTTGCCCATACCTTACTTGGATAGAAGGAAGTTTCTGTGTTCATCTGTGAGAGAGGGGAGCTTTGAGCAGCCTACCTGCCCCTAGAGGAGTGGTTCCAGCCCAGAAGTTAGTAGTTTATTGGCCTTTTTGGGCTAATTTCTATCTCTTTAATTTCCCTGCTATAAAAACCGCGTTTGCACGGTTTTGTGTGGCAGGCAGTGCTGGCTAGCTAGGGTTAAATTATTCCCGGCTCCACTAAGTCTCCTCTTCAGTTTTTCCCTTGAAACTAGTCTAACTCTCAACCTAAGCACTCAAAAAGCATCCTACAGCCCAGCACTTGCTCAGACCTAATAGCAAGCACTAATATACCCCGACACTTGATTGCCCAGCAGGGCAAGGCTCTTTATTCACCCTTCACCAACCAAGTGACTAAGCAGCTCACCCTACTATTCAGGCATGACCAAAGAGCAATTTCAGGTGTACTCTCCAGTCCAGCTGGTGAATCTGGGTATCCTGAGGCAATGTTACAACTGCCTCATGTACACAGACAACCCTCTCCTCCTACCACAAAACATTAACATATGCAAGAGATGCAATTATACAGCCAAACTGGAGGCGAAGCTGTCTCCACCCAAGACTGGAACAGACAGTCAAGAGGAGAAGGTTAACACTTGCACCATACCTCCAGTCACACATAGACCTACTAAACCAGCACTGGCAAAAAATACACATAAATACACAAAATCATACTCGGAGGCTCTAAATAAAAACCTGCAAAAGCATTAGAGACCTCCAAAGCAGACACCCAAACAACCTGCACCTCCCGTCACAAACCAGACAACACATAAAACACAAAATCAGTGTGCTGCACAATCATAGCCCTTAAGGCAAAATAACATACCTGACACACTAGTAATAGGTGACTCTATAGTCAGGCACACTGACGTCCCACTCACTAGACTGGACAAGCTGAAGGTTATTGTTAGCTGCCTGTCGGGAGCCAGAATCTGCCACATAACACAAGCACTCCGGTCACTCCAGAACAAGTACAAATAGGACTCTGTCAGGATTATGCTACTCAATGTCAGGAGTTTAAATCTCAAAATGCACACTCTTGAAGCACTCTTCAGTATGGAGGACGTTGACATCTGTGCAGTAACTGAAACCTGGTTCAAGGTTCCAGAGAGCACCCCAGCACTACCGGGCTACAACTCGTACCACATGTTTCGGCCACAGAACACAGACCGAAACACAAAAGGAGGGGGTGTATCCATATTAATCAAGGATACCTACACCTCCAGGTTAGTGGTGCAGCATGATACCTCTGAGATCATCCATGTGCAACTAACATCGGGCAAATCTGCAATGCAAATAGTGGCCTGCTACAGATCACCCTCCATGACCCAGGACCACCACTCCACCTTTCTGGAGACACTGGAAAACATGAAGGTCCTACCAAACACCCTGATATTGGGCTAGTTCAAGTATCCTACCGTTAACTGGGAAAACTACTAGAGTACAAACTCCCAGGCCCAGCACTTCCTGGAATTCATCAACTCAAACACCCTGGATCAGCTGGTAAACTCCCCTACCAGAGGTGAAAACATTGGACCTGGTCATCACAAACATGGGCAACAGGTGTTCCACACCAAAGTTCAACCAGTCACTGGTTAGATCAGACCATAAACTAATCACTCTGGATGTCCACACCCCACCACCACCCCCAAAGAAGGAAACCACAGTAAAAAACGTTTCTAAACAAACGTCACCTTACTTAAGACAGAGGCAGTAAGTTTCACAGCCACCATGCTAAAGGATAACTCTGCCCAAGATGCAGAAATCTTTACAAATGCACTCAATGAGCACCTACAAGGATGCATGGATCGTGCCATCCCTAGCAAAACCAAGACTCACTCTTCTAAGAGAAGAAAACCAGTCTGGTGGATCCCTGCCATAAACAGTCTATACAATAGAAGGAGGAAACTAGTTCAGAAAAAAAGCAAATCCCAAGAAGGAAAGACATCCCTGATCAGTATCAGTAAGAAACTAAGGTCCCTCATAAAATCATCCAAGGCTAACTTTGAAAGAAAAATAGCCAAGGATTCAAAAGATAACCACAAAGCCTTCTTTAGCTATGTTAAGATTTTAAGTGGCAATGTGCAGATATGCACTGAACTAGTGCAAAATAGCACAAAATATACTGAACCTACTGATATTGCCAACATCCTGGCAGACAGATTCAGTGCAACTTCACCCCCCTCTCACCCCCAAAAGGGCCCACAACAATACCAGAAAAGTGTAGTGTCCCGGAAATCAGAGACGCACAGGTGAAAATATCACTTTCAAAAACCAAAAACACAGCGTCAATGGGGCCAGATGGTGTCCCAGGCTGCGTCTTGCACAAACTACAGAACAAATTAACCCCCCACCTAAATACGCTGTTCAGCCTCAGCCTCTCCACAGGTTACGTGCCCATAGAATGGTGCACAGCAACGGTTATTCCACTCTACAAAGGAGGGGCCACAAATGACTCTGGTAACTATCGCCCCATAAGCCTGACTAGCTTGGTCTGCAAGGCTATGGAGCGCATCATCATGAAACTCATTAACAAAGACATTTGGAACCTCCAAACACTTGACCCGACCCAGTGAGGCTTTGTTAAGGGCAGATCATGCCTACTAAACCTGGTTGACTTCTTCAAGACAGTCACCAAGGCCATAGACAAGGGAAAGGTTGTTCACACAGCCTACCTTGACCTCACCAAGGCTTTCGACACCATTCCCCACTCGGGTATTACAGAAAAACTAACCAGCCTGAACATAAACCCGTACGTCACGAGATGGGTTGCCAACTAGCTTACAGACAGAACTCACACGGTAAGAATAGTGGACTCCAGGTCCGACTGTAAACCAGTCACAAATGGTGTCCCACAAGGCTCGGTCCTGGGACCCCTACTGTTCGGCATATACTTCTCAGACGTACAGAGAATACAGGAGGACTGTGGCTAACCAAGTTCACCGATGACTGCAAACTGTGAGCCATAATTGACTCTCCGGCTGACACGGACATCCTCCAAAAGAGCCTTACTGAGATTTATTTATTTTATTTATTTTACATTTGTTGACCAGGATAGTCTAACTGGATACATGTCCATTTTCAGTAGAGGCCCGGGGAGATGATTTATAAATCAAAACCGAGCAAAAGTCCAAAAAAAATCTAAATACATATACATGAAGATTTTCTTCAAGAACTTGAATTATACAGAACTAAATTATACAGGCTGAGATTACTGAGTTTAACAAGGCAAAATACTATTACCATGGGAAAGTGACTGATATTCACCATAAGTATATTGGGTAGGATGGACACCTGGTGTCAAAGTCATGGCCTCAAGCTAAATGCCAAAAAATGCACAGTCATCCCGTTTGGGAAAAACAAAACACCCACAAATTACCATATAGGTGGCAGCCCCCTTAATACAGAAAAGGTAATAAGAGATCTGGGGACCCAGGTAGATAGTAATCTCTCCTTTGACAGTCATATTGCCAAAGTAGTTAGGAAATCCTTCTATGTGGCCCATCTAATTACTAAAGGGTTCGCATCTAGAAATAAAGAGGTTATAGTGCCCTCTACTGCCACTCATCAGACCCATCATAGAGTACAATGCCCCATTTGGGATGTACCTCACAAGACACTTCCAACAGCTGGAGAGACCACAAAAGTACCTCACCAAGAGGATTACTGGCCTCAAACATATGTCCTATGCAGCCTGACTGAAAAAACTCCAGCTGTACTCAGTGGCATATCGCTTACTCAGAGGTGATCTCTGCCTGACTTACAAAGCCATGTCCAACTCAGAATTGATGGACATGCTCCACCTAAAGAAATCCAAGTCACTGCGAGCCACGCGCTCTAGTGAGCTAAACCTCGCTACAACAATAAATAGAAAATGCTGGAGGGATAGATTCCTGGCCACAGCTGCACTTTTCTGTTTATTTGCATTTTGTTACCAGGATAGTCTGAGCTTAGTAGCCTTTTTCCAGGATAGTTCTAGGGAGAATAGCTCCAAAATAAAGAAAGATCGTACAATAAAATATACATGTTTGTACAAATTGGTTGCATATCAGGCAAAATATTACAAAATGCAATTATGCATTTTTAAACAAAGACTGGATTGTATAGCAGACATTGCAGGACACACAGTAAAGGAGTAGAGCTATCTAGCCAGATGCTAAATAAAACATTATGTGTTAAAAAACAATAATCCTAGAGTTAGGATATCATGAATCATTTGGAAGTGGACTAAACATAGGATTGTCAGAGGCATTAGAATAAAAATATGTTTTCTTTTGTCAAAAGTGTTACTTGCAATTACACATGAAAACTCGCACAAAAGTTTCATACAATAGTCTTAAGGAGCTGGAAATAAAATTAGAGTTTACATATTACATGGAATAAGCCACACATATGACATGAATGGTTTTACTAAAATGAAACAAATAAGTGATTTCACTTCATGTATGATCTGAAGCTAAGTGTGCTAGCATTTCTTTCTTGGGTTGTTGTATTATGCATTCCTGACATCACATCTTTGAACTAGCTGTTCTTTCCAAGTGGACATTCCTTTCCAAAACATCGTATCTCTTTCTTTGCAACATACTATTCTCAATTACGATTCATAAAACCTCTCGAGTACTTGTTGTCTAAGTTGCTTTGGTATGATTACCTTCTCCGTTTTGAGCATCAAGACTTTGCTACAACTTATTTGAATAAAAAAGCTAAATTTCTTTATTTCTTGCTGTTAATTCTTACTGAGGTCAATGCGCCATTGTAATGTTTCAGCAGCTGCATTTCTGAGTCAGTTTCAGTAACCTCTGAAACATACCTATCAACCTCTTAGCCCACGAAATCTGGACAAAGCCTGACATAATGGGGGGACAAGGAACCAAAAATAGGGACAGATTTTACATATTGCTCTTATACACTTACAAATAGCTAGAATAGCAGGATTTGTGTTAAAATGCATTTTCTAAAGGATAGGAAGTCTGAACTTCAAATGTATGTCATTATTTACTGATTTTATTCCTCAGATCATCCCAGTGATTTGCCAGAAAGCCAGCAATTTTATGAAGAACAGACCAAACTTGAGTCAAAAATCTGGACATTCTGCAAAAATCTAGACAGTTGGGATGTATGCTCTGAAATGATTTTACTTTTTCTATGTAGCGTTGTCGTCTCACAGTTAGACGTTGCCCTTCGATTCTCAGCTAGAGCGTCTTCTGTGTGGCGACATGCGTGAATGGGCATTCCTTCATTGAAGGTTGTGCATTAGGCCCGGCAAGCCAGCACATAAAAATCTACTGCCAATCATTAGCAGACCGGAGTTCTGCTGTGGCGACCCCTAACCGGGAAATGCTGAAAGACACAAACAAACAAATTTTATTCTAAGACATCTTTGGGAAATTGTTTAACAACTATTTACCCTTCTCTAATCAACATACTCTGCTTGTCTCCTAAGTATAGTTCCTTGTCAGATCTACATTTCTCTTTCAGATAACACTTCTGTAGATTAAGTTAGATGTCTCTGTCGTATATCTCTAAAATTTGGAACAATATCCTCTTGCCCTTATACAACTAGCCCAGGAGAAATTTTTCAAGTCACAATTAGAACAACAGCTAATAAACATGGATGTGTTCCCGCTCAGTCCTTGGCTAGAAAAAAATCCTGTCCATCCACAGAGTACAATAGTTATGTTATCCAAAGGCCGTGATACTGATAGCTGCAGTCTGTACTTCCACGGTCCACCATCCTTTCTCCTTAAATCGCTTACATTCATTCCCCATTTCCTTATCACTCCCTACTCTTCTCCTCACATCCGCCCTGATTTTTATAACACCCTGATTTCCCCTTCATCATCTCCCGACTCACTACCTTGATATTCCCTCCCCTTTTCTTTCATTACTATCATATTACATCCCTCCTGTATCCCTCTGGCCAGCCACAAACCATACAGTGGCACATTATAGCCCCTCTTCATGACAATAACCCTACTTCTTACTCAACCTTCCGCTCGCTCATTTATTTTCATGCCAGATTATAAATGTATGCCAGATTATAAATGTATCCCAGATTATAAATGTATCCCAGATTAATGTTTGTGGTAAGACCTGACTAAGAAGTCTATATGTTACTTCATGGTTATTAAGTGACAGCTTGCATAATAACAAACCTCTCAGAAACTCTTGGTGTCCAGTTACCAACACCGTGGAGAGCTTAGCATGTCATATCCTTGTCCATTTAGCACTGACCAACACATTTCACAAACTAAATACTCTCACATGTCAGGAATGCTTTCTGACCCAAATGAGGTTGTCAGGTAACTGATAAAGTATGAGTTTATTTTTATGACAAATTATGAATAAATATCATATTTTTTAATAACTTTGCCAAGACAGCCTTGAGAGTATATGTCATATTAATATTTTTGTTAATAATTTTGCCAAGACATAATGCTGGAAGAATTCTTAATGATAACTGATGCCTGTCAACAGCTTGTTTCTAGACATTTGTACTTCCTCAGCAATAAAATATAAACCTTTCCAAAGTCAGGTCAGCACACAGTTCAGGAATGACCAGTGATGCAACTGCAGTGGTCAGTAAATGAAAAGGTGTGAGTTTTTTATAACAAAATTATGAATACGTAGCTTATTAACATTTCTGTTAATAACATGACTCAGTATAGTATATATGGTAATTCATGCTATCAAATGAAAGCCTATGTGATGCTGCATAAGTTGTCACTGCCATATAAAATGCTCTGCTTAGTATCAGTTTGCAGATATTTATACTTTAGTAATAAAATATGTGTATATGCAAAAATATCATAGTTCTGTAAATATGTCAAGTATTGTCCACCTGTACAAATTGTGAATATCATTTCAAATGCCCAGTCAACATAAAGGTCAAGAACAGCTCCTCGGACAAATAGGGTATTCTGCATTGAAGAAAATGTGAGATATTTTCCAGAAACTTTATAAATATAGGCCATATGTTAACAACTGTATTAATAACTTTAATTTGTTTATATGGTACTCCATGATTAAAAATGAAAGCAGACACAATGTTGGAAAAACTTTACACTAACAGTTTGTCTGTAATTACCAATATTTTGTAGATATTTCCATTTATTACTTCTTTTAATATGCACATATGCGAACAAATTATAATTTTGTAACTTTCCCTAAAACAGCAACATCTACAAACTTCTTTGCAAAAAACTAACAATCAGATCTGCACACACTAAAGTCACAATGAGAATTGGGGGTTTATCTGCTATGGTTAGAATGATATCAACCGTATGCCTAATTAAAATAATAAAATGCATATATTATTTAATTACTTGTTCCATATAAAATTACTGTAGTACATGGAGTGAAGTGATAATGCTCTGCTATCTGGAAAAACACAAATCAGTTAAGCGCTTCTATAGTACAAGACCTGATCTTAAATGTTAAGCACCCCTGGATTAACTTGTTATGGTCAGCTCTTGTGATAGGCAGTCAAATCTGCTAGTACTGACCAGCTAACAACAGCCACGCTGCTTCTGTCATTAACAAGTCCTTGACTTCCTTTTATAAAGCTTAGAAAGTTACTGCTGTGTTTTCTGGCATTTTCTGAAGGACAAGAAGTCTGAAACACAAATATATGTCATTATGTAGTGACTTAAATCTTCAATCTTTTGCCTGAAAACAGCAAATTTTATGAGAAATGGACCAAACAGATAAGGACAAATCTGGGCATTCTGTGAAAATCTGGACAGTTGAGAAGGAAGGTAAACAAGTGCAAACATAAGAGACAGAGTACACTCTTCTTCTTTTGGCTGCTCCCGTTAGGCGTCGCCACAGCGGATCATCTGTTTACATTTCTTCCTGTCCTCTGCATCTTGCTCTGTCACACCAACCACCTGCATGTCCTCTCTCACCATATCCATAAACCTTATCTTAGACCTTCCCCTTACCTGGCACCTCCATCCTTTGCATCCTTCTGTCAATATTCCCAGCATCCCTCCTCAACATACGTCCAAACCAATGCAATCTCACCTCTCTGGCTTTGTCTCCAAACTGTCCAACCTGAGCTGACCCTCTAATATACTCATTGCTAATCCTGTCCATCCTCATCACACACAATGCAATCTTAACATCTTTAACTCTGCCACCTGCAGCTCTGATTCCTGTCTTTTCATCAGTGTCACAGTCTCCAACCCATATAGCACAGCTGGTCTCACTACCATCTTGTAGACCTTCCCTTTCACTCTTACTAGTACCAGTCTGTCACAAATCACTCCTGACACTCTTCTCTACCCACTCCACCTTGCCTGCACTGTCCTCTTCACCTCTCTTCCACACTCACCATCACTCTGAACTGTTGATCCCAAATATTTAAATTCATCCACCTTCGCCACCTCTACTCTCTGCATCCTCACCATTCCTCTATCCTCCATCTCATTCACACACATATATTCTTAGTCCTGCTGACCTTCATTCCTCTCCTCTCTAGAGCATATCTCCATCTCTCCAGGGTCTCCTCCACCTGTTCCCTACTCTCACTACAGATCACAGTGTCATCTGCAAACATCATAGTCCATGGGGACTCCTGTCTGATCTCGTCTGTCAACCTGTCCATCACCATTGCAAATAAGAAAGGGCTCAGAACTGATCTTTGATGTAACCCCACCTCCACCTTGAAAGCATCTGTCCCTCCTACCGCAGGCCTCACCTCTTGTCACACTACCCTCTTACATATCCTGTACCACTCTTACATACTTCGCTTCCACTCCTGATTTCCTCATACAATACCACAACTCTCCAGGTACCCTGTCATACATCATCTCTAAGTCCACACAGACACAATCCAACTCCTTCTGACCCCCTCTATACTTCTCCAGCAACACCCTCAGTGCAAACATCACATCTGTAGTGCTCTTTCCCAGTATAAAACCATACTGTTGCTCACTAATCATCACCTCCCTTCTTAACCTAGCTTCCACTACTCTATCAGTTTTATCCATCTGTAGTTACTACAGCTCTGCACATCACCCTTATTCTTAAAAAAATCGGTACCAATATACTTACCCTCCACTCCTCAGACATCCTATCACTTTCAAAGATTTCGTTAAACAATCTGGTTAAAAACCCTACTGCCCTCTCTCCTAAATATCGCCTTGCTTCCACAGGTATGTCATCTGGACCAACAGCCTTTTCATTCTTCATCCTCTTCATAGCTGTCCTTGCTTCCTCTTTGCTAATCCGTTGCACTTCCTGATTCACTGTCCTCACATCATACAACCTTCTCTCTCTAAGTGCTTTATGGCTTTGAAAGCTGACAAAACACTTAGGGCTTTTTGTGTAACCATAGTACATGGGGCAGATAAAGCTCCATGAAGTACAAAGAATTATGACAGGTTCTCCTAGAATTATGACTGGTTCTCCTATCATAACCCTTAATTAATTATGTGTTCTTGACATGGGTACTGCGATTCAGCACTCAAGGTGAATTTCTTGGCATCCATGTCTCGGGCACATGATAAGCAGGTTATGATCAGTGACTCGGTCATAATCCGCTATGTTAGATCTGGCTAACATAGTAATATCAACATTGTAAAGAGGACTGTGCGTTGAAGAATTGTCAAATTTTACTGTCTTTGTAACTTATGCGATTTTATAGATAGGCAGATACAGGTTCCAATTGTTTGGTCAAAGATTGCTTTGGTCGACAGGTGAACTACACTTTTTTGGATGAACACCCATTTTACTGAATGGATGTTTTATCGGGTGTGTTTTGTCAAAACAGGTAAGTGTGATACGTAGTAGGTGTGTTTATAAATGCATGCAGTTTAGGGTTAGATTAAGGGTAAGCGGATAGATAATGTTTGTATGACTGTGAGTGTTTAGGGTTACGTTGTGTGTGTGTGTCTGTGTCAGAGCTGTCTTGTCTCGCGGTAGTATTTTTTAAGTTTTTTTTTGTTGTAGGTTAGCATTAGCATGAAGCCCCTCTGCCCACCTTAGCAATGCATGCTAACCTTACACATACATATTTATATACACATATACATACATGCACAAACTTGCTTACAGGTAGGTTGGAAAACTACATTCTCAGGAATTTTGCTTTATGTGAAAGGTATCCACCCAGGAAACTTACAGGTGTCAGGATGTATGAAATTCTACTCAGGCTAGGTGTTAATGAGTTAAGAAATGTAATGTAAATGAACCAAGTATAAAATACAAGAATGACAAATTAAAGCCTCTACTCTTTTTGACAAGTGTCACAGGATCTTTTACATCCACCTGAGCTACCACCAAAATAATCAGGTGGCCCCTTGGTTTAGTACATTATCTAAAAGACAACACCTCAGAAGTGCAGTATCGCATTATGGTACAAAACAGCTGAATCCAAGAAGCAGCAGGTGTGGAGATGTAACACACCTCCCTGGCTTTCTAATCCTCCTGGCATTAAAGAAAAATATTTACTTACACTGGTACTGCTTAAAAATCTTATGAGAATTCTTCTTACCAGTAACAGGCCACAATGTGGGGTTAGATACTGAGAGAGCTGGCCACGATGTGGGGGTAGGTGTTGAAGATCTGGCCACGATGTGGGGGTAGGTAATGAAGATCTGCCCAAGATGTGGGGTTAGGTACTGGGAGAACTGGCCATGATGTGGGGTTAGGTACTGGAAGATCTGGCCACGATGTGGGGATAGGTATTGGAAGATCTGGCCACTATGTGGGGTTAGGTACTGGGATAACTGGCCACAGTATAGGGTTAGGTACTGGGATAACTGGCCACAGTATAGGGTTAGGTACTGGAAGATCTGGCCACAGTATAGGATTAGGTACTGGAAGATCTGGCCACGATGTGGGGGTAGGTATTGGAAGATCTGGCCATGATGTGGGGGTAGGTATTGGAAGATCTGGCCATGATGTGGGGTTAGGTACTGGGAGATCTGGCCACAATGTGGGGTTAACTACTGGGATATCTGACCACAATGTGGGATTAGGTACTGGAATGAAATTGTAGTTCATTGGCCGTTTGGGCAGTTTTTCCATCGCTTTCTACTTTCTAGTTAAAAGCCCGTTTTGCGTTTGGTCCCCGCCTTTCCTATAACTAGTGCAGTCCAGGTACAGATTTGCTGTATCCAGGACTGTTGGTAAGCTTCTGAGCCCCCAAGCCCTTCTGTGATGGAGAGAAGCCTTCTAGCTTATCAGTGGGAGTGGTAAGCACTAGGTAACCTATCTACCACAGGAGGAGTGGTTTCTGGCCCAGAAATTATAGTTTATTGGCTGTTTTGGAAGCTTTTCCATCTCTTTCAACCTTTTGATTTAAAAGCCTGTGTTTGCGCTTGTTTCCTGCCTTTCTTGTCACTAAACTAGTCCAGGTACAGTTTTGCTGTATCCAGGACTCTTTCTAAGCTTCTGAGCCCCCCAAGCCTTTCCGTGTTGGAGGGAAGCCTTCTAGCTTATCAGTGGGAGTGGTAAGCATCAGGTAGCCTATCTACCACAAGAGGAGTGGTCCCTGGCCCAGAAATTGTAGCTATTGGCTGTTTGAGCAGTTTTTTTCCCCATCTCTTTCAACTTTCTGGTTTGAAAGCCGCACTTGCGCCTGTTTCCCGCCTTTCCTATAACTAGCCTAGTCTGGTTACAGAGTTATGTATCCAGGATTGTTAGTAAGCTTCTGAGCCCCCCAAGCCTTTCTGTGTTGGAGGGAAGCCTTCTGGCTTATCAGTGGGAGTGGTAAGCACTAGGTATCCTATCCTCCATGGGAAAAGTGAGTTTTGGCCCAGAAATTGTAGTTTATTTTGGCCGTTTGGGCAGTTTTCCATCTCTTTCAACTTGCTGGGTTAAAAGCCTGCATTTGTACTTGTTCCCCGCCTTTCCTGTAACTAGTCTAGTCCAGGTACAGATTTGCTGTATCCAGGACTGTTGGTAAGCTTCTGAGTCCTGCAAGCCTTTCTGTGTTGGAGGGAAGCCTTCTAGCTTATCAGTGGGAGTGGTAAGCATTAGGTAGCCTATCTACCACAAGAGGAGTGGTTTCTGGCCCAGAAATTGTAGCTATTGGCCATTTGGGCAGTTTTTTCCATCTCTTTCAACGTTCTGGTTTAAAAGCCGAACTTGCGCTTGTTTCCCACCTTTCTTGTAACTAGCCTAATCCAGATACAGAGCTACTGAATCCAGGACTGCTGGTAAGCTTCTGAGCCCCGCAAGCCTTTCTGTGTTGGAGGAAAGTCTTCTAGCTTATCAGTGGGAGTGGTAAGCACTAGGTAGCCTGTCTACCATGAGAGGAAAGGTTCTTGGCCCAGAAATTGTAGTTTATTTACCATTTGGACAGATTGTCTGCCTCTTTCAACCTTCTGGTTTAAAAGACCACATCTGCGCTTGTTTCCCATCTTTCCTGTAACTAACCTACTGGGTAGCACTAGAAAGCCTTAAACTAATACAAGCCTTCTAGCTTAGAAGAGAGACTTTGGAGTGATTAAGTATCAGTTTTCTGTACTTTCTTGCTGTACTTAACTGTTTTCTGCCTAAACACAGATTCTTTCCAGCGTTTATTGTGATTTAAAAGCTTGCTTTTTCACATATTGTACTTATTTGACTGCCTGCACTTTTAAAAAGTTGTTTTTGTTTAAATAATTTGTTTAACTGTTGTAAGCTACACACTAAAGTGTAACAGCCTTTTCTGATCGTTTGTAGTCGTTTAAAAATGTTTTAAGTGTATTTTTTACTGTTTCTCTATTCACCTGTGAGAAAGGGGAGCTTTGAGCAACCTACCTGTCCCTGGAGGAGTGGTTCCAGCCCAGAAGTTAGAAGCTTATTGGCCATTTTGGGCTAATTTCTATCTCTTTCATTTGGCTACTATAAAAACAGTGTTTGCACGGTTTTGCGCAGCGGGCAGCACCGGTTAGCTAGGGTTAAATTATTCCCGGCTCCACTAAGTCTCCTCTTCAGTTTTTCCATTGAAACTAGTCTAACTCTCAACCTAAGCACTCAAAAAGCATCCTACAGCCCAGCACTTGCTCATACCTAATAGCAAGCACTAATATACCCTGACACTGATTACCCAGCATGGCAAGGCTCTTTATTCACCCCTCACCAACCAAGAGACTAAGCAGCTCACCCTACTATTCAGACATGACCAAAGGGCAATTTCAGGTGTACTCTCGAGTCCAGCTGGTGAATCTGGGTATCCTAAGTATGTTACAACTGCCTCATGTACACAGACAATCCTCTCCTCCTACTACAAAACACTAACATATGCGAGAGATGCAATTATACAGCCAAACTGGAAGCGAAGCTGTCTCCACCCAAGACTGGAACAGACAGTCAAAAGAAGAAGGTTAACACTTGCACCACACTTCCAGCCACACATAGACCTAATAAAATACCACTGGCAAAAAATACACAAAATCATACTCGGAGGATCTAAATAAAAACCTGCAAAAGCATCACAGACCTCCAAAGCAGACACCCAAACAACCTGCACTTCCTGTCACAAATCAGACAACACAAAATCAGTGTGCCGCACAATCACAGCCCTTAAGGCGAAATAACATACCTAACACACTAGTAATAGGTGACTCTATAGTCAGGCACACTGAAGTCCCAACTCACTAGGCTGGACAAGGAGTAGGTTATTGATAGCTGCCTGTCGGGTGCCAGGATCAGTCACATAACACAAGCACTCGGGTCACTCCAGAACAAGTACAAATACGACTGCCACTGTCCATGTTGGAGTGAATGACCTGAGCCGTACCTCCCTGGACTACATGAAAAGAGACATGGAAGAGCTCTCTGATCATGTAGCCCAGGCTGGTATGACCCTGACCCTGAGTAGCATCCTGCCCTCACCAAGAATGATACCGCATTATAAAGAAAAATGATCAATTTCAACAATTGGCTAAGCTTCTGGTGTCATTCAAAGGGGATACAGTGTCTGTCAGCCTGGGACGGCATGCTAGACAAGCCGCGTTGCTTCCCAAGAGATGGCTTGCACCTGTCACCCCTAGGCCTTCGAATACTGGCCAAGGCTCTTGCTGCCCCCACAGTGCCTTTTTTAGGCAAGGCTCAAAAGTCAAACCCACCCCCGTAAACAGCACAATTAACAAAAAACTGAGGGTTATGCTACTCAACGCCAGGAGTTTAGATCTCAAAATACATGCACTCGAAGCACTCCTCAGTATGGAGAACGTCGACATCTGTGCAATAACTGAAACCTGGTTCAAGGTTCCAGAGAGCACCCCAGCACTACCGGGCTGCAACTCATACCACACGTTTCGGCCACAGAACATGGACTGAAACACAAAAGGAGGGGGTGTATCCATATTCATCAAGGATACCTACACCTCCAGGTTAGTGCCGCAGCATGATACCTCTGAGATCATCCATGTGCAACTAACATCAGGCAAATCTGCAATGCAAATTGTGGCCTGCTACAGATCACCCTCCATGACCCAGGACCACCACTCCACCTTTCTGGAGACACTAGAAAACATGAAGGTCCTACCGAACACCCTGATATTGAGCAATTTCAATTACCCTACCATTGACTGGGAAAACTACTAGAGTACAAACTCCCAACTACTAGAGTACAAACTCCCAGACCCAGTGCTTCCTGGAATTCATCAACTCACATGCCCTGGATCAGCTGGTAAACTCCCCTACCTGAGGTGAAAACATATTGGACCTGGTCATCACCAACATGGGCGACAGGTGTTCCACACCGGAGGTCAACCCGTCACTGGTTAGAGCAGACCATAAACTAATCACTCTAGATGTCCACACCCCACCACCACCCCCAACTAAGGAAACCAGAGTAAAAAACGTTTCTGAAGCAAATGTCACTTTACTTAAGACAGAGGTAGTAAGTTTCACAGCCCCCATGCTAAAGGATAACGCTGCCCAAGATGGAGAAACTTTTACAAATGCCTCTATGAGCACCTACAAGGATGCATGGATCGTGCCATCCCTAGCAAAACAAAGACTCACTCACCTAAGAGAAGGAAACCAGTTTGGTGGACCCCTGCCATAAACAGGCTATACAATAGAAGGAGGAAACTAGTTCAGAAAAAAAGCAAATCCCAAGAAGGAAAGGCATCCATGATAAGTATCAGTAAGAAACTAAAGGTCCCTCATGAAATCATCCAAGGCTAACTTCGAAAGAAAAATAGCCAAGGATTCAAAAGATAACCACAAAGCCTTCTTTAGCTAAGTTAAGAATCTAAGTGGCAACTCGCAGATATGCACTGAACTAGTGCAAAATAGCACAAAATATACTGAACCTACAGATATTACCAACATCCTAGCAGACAGATTCAGTTCAAACTTCACCCCCCCCTCACCTCCAAAAGGGCCCACAACAATATTGGAAAAGTGTAGCATCCCAAAAATCACAGACGCACAGGTGAAAACAGCCCTTTCAAAAGCCAAAAACACAGTGTCAATGGGACCAGATGGTGTCCCAGGCTGCATCTTGCTCGAACTACAGAACAAACTAACCCCCCACCTAAACATGCTGTTCATCCTCAGCCTCTCAACAGGCTACATGCCCAAAGAATGGCACACAGCAACGGTTATTCTTCTCCACAAAAGAGGGGCCACAACTGACCCTAATAACTATCGCCCCATATGCCTGACTAGCCTGGTCTGCAAGGCTATGGAGCGCATCATCATGAAACTCATTAACAAAGATATTGGGAACTCCAAATACTTGACCCGACCCAGTTCGGCTTTGTTAAGGGCAGATCATTCCTACTAAACCTAGTTGAATTCTTCGAGACAGTCACCAAGGCCATAGATGAGGGAAAGGTGGTTCACACAGCCTACCTTCGCCAAGGCTTTCGACACCATTCCCCACTAGGGTATTACAGAAAAACTCACCAGCCTGAACATAAACCCCTACGTCACGAGATGGGTTGCCAACTGGCTTACAGACAGAACTCACACAGTAAGAATAGCAGGCTCCAGGTCCGACTCTAAACCAGTCACAAGTGGTGTCCCACAAGGCTCGATCCTGGGACCCCTACTGTTCGGCATATGCTTCTCTGAAGTACAGGCAAACACAGGAGGACTATGGCTAACCAAGTTCGCCGATGACTGCAGACTGGGAGCCATAACTGACTCTCTGGCTGACGTGGGCATCCTCCAAAAGGGCCTTACTGAGATGGACACCTGGTGTCAAAGTCATGGCCTCAAGCTAAATGCCAAAAAATGCATAGTCATCCCATTTGGGAAAAACACAACACCCATGAATTACCACATAGGTGGCAGTCCCCTTCATAGAGAAGAGGTAATAAGAGATCTGGGGACCCAGGTAGATAGTAATCTCTCCTTTGACAATCATATTGCCAAAGTAGTTAGGAAATCCTTCTATGTGGCCCATCTAATTACTAAAGGGTTTGCATCTAGAAATAAAGAGGATATAGTGCCCCTCTACTCATCACTCACCAGACCCATCATAGAGTACAATGCCTCATTTGGGATGTACCTCACAAGACACTTCCAACAGCTGGAAAGACCACAAAAGTAACTCACCAAGAGGATTACTGGCCTCAAACATATGTCCTATGCAGCCCAACTGAAAAACTGTGGCTGTACTCAGTGGGATATTGCTTACTCAGAGGTGATCTCTACCTGACTTACAAAGCCATGTCCAACTCTGAATTGATGGACATGCTCCACCTAAAGAAATCCAAGTCACTGCGAGCCACGCACTCTAGTGAGCTAAACCTCGCCACAACAATAAATAGAACATGCTGGAGGAATAGATTCCTGTCACAGAGACTCCCCATGCTTTGGAACAAAATTCCAAACTACATTAGGCAGAGCCCGTCACTAACACTCTTCAACAGAAACCTTGATGAGTGGATGGGTAACAGAAAATACACCCCTGGGATCACTTCATTGGCTCTGCTTGACAGAGGATCAGTTAATTAATCAATGGGGTGGCGAAAGCTGACAACACTCTGGCTAGGCTTATAAATACCCTTGGGCAGATAGCCTAGTACCTACCTATGAACTTAAGATCTGGCCACGATGTGGGGGTAGGTTTTGGAAAATCTGGCCATGATATGGGATTAGGTACTGGAAGATCTGGTTACAATATGGAGTTAAGTACTGGGATATCTGGCCACGATGTGGGATTAGGTACTGGGAGATTTTACTGCTCAAGAGGAGGAGTTTGTTGATTTTGGGTTTCCTTTGTTCAGTGTGATATCTGAAGCACAGTGTTTGGTTACATTATGCCACTGTATTTAAATTGTCATTTTCAAGTTTATCAAATGGGTTACAGCTGAACCAATCCAGGTATAAGTTTAAACTGTGAGTAATTCCAAAGGGCACTGATTTTATTCTCATGGTGTTACTTAGGACTTTATTCTTTTCAATCCATATAATAAATTTTGTGAAGTTTTCTTCCAATATTTTTAATTAAAATCTGAGAAGCAATAGGTCTTCAGAAGACAACAAAGTTGGCACAGGACAGGATTTGTACATCACAGATTGCTACTGAATGTGGATTGTTAAAGTGAGAACACGGCCAGGACAAACCCTTGGGGACCTCCCTTTACAAGAGTCAGTGATGGAGAAGTGGTGATAGTGATTTATAAATAACTTATTGTGAAAGAAACATGAAAACTGAATTCATGTAAGAGCTACATGCATTGTAAAGGACAGTGCTCTCCGGCATTTAATGGTTTAGTAGGTCAAAGGTGTTAGTGGAAATGACAAAGATGGCTCTGTACACTTGGCCAGTTTTTGGGGTCTAGATGGCATCGTGGTCATCCTGCAAACCTACAATTCTTGTTGGAATGTAAAAATACTCTCATGTTTTTCTATATATTCACAGGGTTGGGCGTATATTGCTTTGTCTAAGGTTTTACCTAATGTTGAGAAGACAGAGATAGGACATAAAATCAGCTGTACTTGCTGATGAGAGCATCCTTGGGCCTGACCATATAGGATTTTTTTTTGCCTATTTAGGGGATTTGTTCTGGAAAATAGAAAGCTTGGCCCCTTGACAGAAATGTGACTCTTTTGTGATCAATTGTGCATAACTGTGAGCAGAAAACAGCGACATTTCCAACCATGACTGAGATTTCACTATAAAAGCTAATATATAAAAAAAGCATTTTTAGGGGACCCCCCCACATGCCCCGATATGGGGACAGCATCCTCACGCTCCTCCTGACTTGGAGCTTGATGTACCTTGGTGTAAAGTAAGATCCCAGAGATATTTTTTCTCAGTCGTTAAATACACATCATGGGGGATCGCATATTAGTAATCACATGTTAGAATGACACTCGTATGCACCTGGCACTCTGAACGATTATACCCGTGTTACAGAAAATGAATGATTAGGTTTTTATGGGGAAAGGCTGTTTGATGTACCTACTTATTTGGGACGTAGTTAGTCAAGGAGTTGGTCACTTTCTGTGTGTGATTTTCTGAAAGAAAACGGGTTTAGCTGAAGCAATTGAAGGGCAGACGTGGTAAGGAAGTGTTGGCGTGTATGTAGGAGGCACAGAGAGGATTTCTGAAAATTCTACAGGGATGTTTCCTGCCAATGCTGACCTACTGTATGCAAGTAGGGATGAATAAGTTAAATTTAACTGAGCACTAGATCTGTAAATGCAGATCTGAAGAAGGCGAAAAGCTAAAAGCGCTCATCTCTTGCTTTTACTGCGTTGGAGTTTTAATAAATACGATTTGCCATGGTATCATCTTCTGTTTTCTTACACTTGAAGTCCATGAATGACATTGCTCTTAGTTTGCACAATAAAGGCCTATACATGCACCTCTTTAATCTGTACATTTTACCGGCCAGGTTTCTACAACAATGCAGCATCACTGATTCAAACAGCTTTGATACTGAGATTACAGTAGAGCCGTGTGAGAAGCAGGCCTTAGATCGCAGTCACCATTTCTGATTCTTCACTAAAATCATAAGTGTACAAGGCCAGGGAAGTGCTACAAGTCTGCTAGATACTTGCAGAGCTCTCTCAAGAATGAATACGACCCCCCCCCCCACCAGACACTAATTTTTAAGTCTGCTAGATACTTGCAGAGCTCTCTCAAGAATGAATACGACCTCCCCCCTCTGCCAGACACTAATTTGCAAGTCTGCTAGATACTTGCAGAGCTCTCTCAAGAATGAATACGACCTCCCCCCTCTGCCAGACACTAATTTGCTAGCTGGGATGCCATTCACCTGCCAGGGGTTGTGCCTGACTTTCAAGTAACTAGAGGGAGTTCCAAACAGACTTTTCATACACAAGCCCCAATTAACAATGTCATATTATTGTAAGCATGCATAAGTGTCATCTGACTTTCCCAACCATCTGACCACAATATCAGTATACAGAAATGAGTCAGACTGGAATCACTGCCAGCGCAGGAGCCACACAGAAAGGATGCTTCCTTTGTAAAATTAACTAAACAGCATCAGGAGAAGTACCCCTTTACAATGAACTGTGGCTGTACTGACCAAGATCTCTGGTACCACCAAAGCCACAATCCATCATGACAGGCACCACGCTCTTCTACCCTCAATATACAAAGACCTAACTTACTGTTGCAGCATTCTACTTTGTTTAGCCTTCAGTATATGCAGAAGCTGCCAAATCTGTCTGATCATTTAGTTCCACAAAACAAAAACAACTTACTATGCACCAAAACATAAACCCAAACTGTAACAGGATGAGAACAGAGGTAAGAGGTGAAAACACAAATTAAGTCTAATATCTATGCTATAAGGAGTTTCTAACATAAATTGCTTCACAAATTCCATGCTTTGTGTCCATTCATTTCTAACACATGAACAGAATACCAAAATATGCACCTAAGTCATGAAGGGAGACTCCAACCAAAGTTCCATGGGACAATTACAGCAAAACCTCTTCCAGCCCTAGAATGATGGGTCCAATTCTAATGTTTTCGATGGAGTACATGGGTGATGAGGCCACTGCTCCATAAATGGAAGTATAGTTGGCTCAGAGCATTAAGGAGCCATTAACAAGCTGCTTCCTGTGGTCCAGTGGTGCAAGGTTTGATTCCCTCAGCTTCCATTGCATAACTGTGTGACTGAGCAAGTCACTTAACCAGACACCACTCCCTGGATGAGTCTGAAAATGGCCCATGGAGTTCTGTGCTCTACCCTGGATTCAGATTTAAATATCTTAGGTACCTTGCCTTCAACTACTTCAACATTTTTTCTACCACTCCATTTCAGGAAGGGTCAATTGTAAAACTGCTGCTCAATGTGTCTTAAACCTGAATGTAATGTTATGTATATATAACTTTGAAAATAATGTTATGTTTTGTAAAGTGTTTTATAATAAGTTAGTCCTATATGTGCTAAATGCTGGTATTGCTTATGACTGAAATCTGCTTGAAACTAGCATTTACTAAATGTATTATTATCTTGGAGCTTTTCTCCCCGGGCCCCTGCTGAAAATGGACATATATCCAGTTGGACTATCCCAGTCAACAAATGTAAAATAAAACAAATAAAAATAAATAGATTCCACCAGCAGACAGAAGGTAGGTGTGAAATCCCTGCCTCTTTAACCATCTACATTTGGACAGATCCTCCAAAAGCTTGATACCGGCATCATAGCAAAACCCGACTGTTTATCCAAAGGGGCCACTAACTTAGAACTGTCAAATAAAAGCAAGACCTAATCACAATCAGATTTGTTACTGACTCCACTTGGAAACCTGCTGTAGCCAAATGCTGATTTTCACAACCATTTAAAACAGACTTTGTTACTCCTCCATTACTGTAAAATACAAAGCAAAATGTCATACATGCACAGCTTAAGCTGCCAGTGCAAACTAGATAATTTGTGTAGTTATTGTGTAATTATTTCTTGTAGTTATTGTGTAATTATTTCTTTTTGTCATTCCTAACTCCACATAATAAACTTTTCAGTGAAACACTCACTAGAGCTATCAAAACAAGTGCCATTACTTAGTAACACTTTGTAATACTAAATTACCAATGCTGTACGATCCAACATATGACATTAACAAATGCAGGTTTCTCTGTTACTCTGAAATGCTTTTAAATCAAACAGATCACCTAATTACAGGTTCATAGCTAGTCAATAGGCATACAATCCAAGACACCATCAGGGAGCTTACCCGAATTCCCATCTGCCCCAAACCATTGTCTGGCTAAACATCTTACTCATGGTCACACAGTAGGTAAATGTAGGTTGGAGGAACCAACCCTGCCACAGGATGTATCTTATTAACAGCTCATAGCCTTAATACACTGAACTAACTAGCAAACAAAATTCTACCACTGGACCACAAATGCACTGACACAACACCAGTTCCCACTATAAGCACTGTGTGCTTTGCGTTTCAAATATCCAGCTTTACAAACCTGACTGTGTCTCTGCCAGAATAAGCTAAAAGAAACAGAGGAACTTGCTGTTCCTGAATCTCCCTTTAATTTCAGAGATTAGAAGTATGAACTTGTATTTTTTCACACAATCTGGCCCCATTTGCAACCCACAGTTACTTAGAATTCCTTACCTGCCTCCCACCCCAAACACAGCAACACAAACTTCACCCTTCATATACAGGAGCCTTACTGCCTTTATAGGAAGGACTCAGAACAAAAGGCATCAGTCATGAAAAAGCAAGATTTCTCAACAGTGCAGAAATTCTTACCTCCAACTTCATGGTCCTCCAATTAGGCATCAAGTCCCACAAACTACACCACTCAGAAATTCAAGTTAAATAAAATACTGTATGTTTTCCACAGAAACTGATGCTCCCTTGAATAACGTCTAGTGACTTAACTCCTTTACTTCCTGTGCAGCTGAAAAATATGCCCTTCACCATGCCTGTAACCTGATTAATATTCATAAGGTAAAGTTACTAGGGAGTTGAAGGAGTGAAGGAGGGTGGGGTTTGTTTAAATATTTCATGAGATGGGCTGGGCAAATGACTTTTCACTCAGCACTGCTAGGTTACTATGGAAGGGAGTGTCACTGCAGGAATGTGTGCTGCATTCAATGCAGAGCACTCCAGGTCTCAGATGCATACACTTATGGTTTACGTCAGTCTCCCCTCTGTGTTTGTTACTGCAGAGTGTTAAACATTTGCTTGAGATTTTTGTTAGGTTTACACTCACTTTTCAGGTCTTTTACCATTTAATGTAAAGTATGACTGGATATAAGGTAGTTCCCCATATTAAAGGACCACTAAGTACAAAAGATGAAAATATGTATTTTTTTGTCTTTTCATGATTTACTTCACTTCAAGTATGCATTTTTAATTTTGTTTATTTTTGTATCCCTGAATGTCCTCATGGGGTCATACATCGTAAGGAGATTCTTTTTTCTTTGGAAAGCTAAACTACACTTCCATTCACTTAGAAGCAACTATCACACCTGACACCCCCATTCCTCCCAGCAGCAACTAGGTTAAAAAAACTTCTCCAAAGCAGATTATAACCTCTTACGGAGGGTATAAATAGCTGCACTGCACCTCCCCCCTCAGATGGAACTGACAAATATGCCGAGTCCTACACCAATGCTTCATACAAACACCTGTATAATTGCATTGATTCAGCTGTACCTGATAGGACCAAAATAAACTCTTCAAGGACAGGCAAACCTGCCTGATGGACAACTGGACAACAAAGGCTTTACAATAAGAGGAACAAATTGCTGTCTAAGAGTAAGGGGGAGTAAGCCTTAAACTGGAAACAATCCATCCTCAGTTTAAACAAACAAATAAGATGTCTTCCAAAACAAACTACGCATCCAAATTAGCTTCCTCAACTAAAGACAACCATAAGGCGTTCTTTAGTTACATCCGTAACCCAAAAGGAAAGGCGAAGATTTGCGTCAAACTGCTAGTTAATGATACCACATATAGTGAGCCTGTGGACATAGCTAACCTGTTAGCTGACAGGTTCTGTGAAAACTTCACTTCCCTGTTCCTGACACACATACATCAAAACATCCTACCCCCTACCTTGTATCTCTAAAGAGCTGGTCATAAATGCCCTCTCTTAAGGCCAAAAACGCAGCATCTATGGGACCTGATAACATCACAAGCTGTGTCCTATATGGGCTCCAACAAGAATTAGCAACAACATTAAGTCTAATCAATTGTTCATTGACTTCAACAATTGGCTAAGCTTCTGGTGTCATTCTAAGGGGATCCAGTATCTGTCTGCCTGGGATGACATGATCGACAAACCACGATGCTTTGCCAGAGATGGCCTGAACCTGTCGCCCTTGGGATTCCGGATACTGGCTAAGGCTCTTGCCACCCCTGTAGTTCCTTTTTTAGGCAAGGTTCAAATGACAAATTCACCAACGTAACAGATGAAAGCAAGCAAAATATGAGGGTAATGCTACTTAAAGCTAGAAGTCCAAACCTCAAAATGCACTCACTTGAGGCACTCCTTAAAATGGAGAACACCGACATCTGTGCAGTGACAGAGACCTGGTTCAAGGCTCCAGAGAGCACCCCTGCATTACCAGACTATAATTCATACCACACCTTTTGGCCACCTTACCTGGACCGAAACACTAAAGGCAGAGGCGTGTCCATATTCATTAAGGATATCCACACCTCCAGGCTAGTTGCTCAGCATAATGCATCCAAGATTATCCAAGTGCAACTAACTCTGGGCAAGGCCACAATCCAAATTTTAGCTTGCTACAGATCCCCTTCCATGCCCCAGGATTCCCACTCCTCATTTCTTGATACACTGGAAAATGTTAGGGTACAACCTAACACCCTAATAATGGGTGATTTCAACTACCCCACCATTAACTGGGAAAACTACTCATGTACCAAATCTTGTGCGCAACGTTTTCTGGAATTCATAAATTCCAACACCTTGGATCAACGTATCCCCACCCCCATCAGGGGCAGCAATATCCTAGACCTGGTCATTACCAAGATGGGCAACCGGTGATCCACACCAGAGGTCAATTCCTCGTTGGTCACAAAAAAGAGTAAAATCCTAAGATTGGAGGAACTCCATGGTCAGCCTCAGTAAGAAGCTGAGATCCCTCATAAAATCCTCCAAAGCTAGTTACGAAAACTAAATCTCCACTGATTTTAAAGACAACCACAAAGCATTCTATAGCTATGTTAAGAATCTCAATGGCAACACTCAGATCTGCTCTGACTTACAGCACAATGACACTAAATATAATGACCCAACTGATATTGCCAACATCCTGGCAGATAGTTTCAGTGCTAACTTTACCCCTCACTCACCCCCTAAAGGGCCCATCTCTATACCGGAAGAATGCAAAGTTCCTGTAATCACAGATGCACAGGTAAAGAACACACTCTCCAAAGTCAAGAACACAGCATCCACGGGACCTGACAACATATCAGGCTGCGTTCTACATGAACTACAGGATGAACTGGCACCCCACCTAAGTACCATGTTCAGTCATAGCCTCACCTCAGGCTTTGTGCACACTGAATGGCGCACAGCAATGGTTATCCCACTCCACAAAGGGAGAGCCACCACGGACTCTGGGAACTACCGCCCCATTAGCCTGATGAGCATGGTCTGCAAGGCTATGGAACGTATCATCATGGAACTTATAAACAATGACATTGGTAATCTCTAAACTCTGGACCCTACCCAGTTCAGGTTTGTAAAATGCAGATCATGTCTCCTAAACCTGATAGACTTCTTTGAAGCGGTCACCAAAGCCGTACTTGAGGGAAAGGTGGTCCACACAGCCTATCTAGATCTCGCCAAGGCTTTCAACACCATCCCCCACTCTGGAATTATAGATAAACTCACTAAACTAGGTATAAATCCCTATGTCACAAGATGGGTTGTCAACTGGCTCACTGATAGAACCCACACTGTGAAAGTAGCAGATTCTAAATCCAACTTCAGACCAGTGACAACTGGAGTACCACAGGGTTCAGTCCTAGGTCCTGTCCTGTTTTGTATCTACTTCTCTGAAGTACAGGCTAACACAGAAGGTCTTTGGCTAACAAAGTTCGCAGATGACTGCAAACTAGGAGCCATAATCAAAATTCCTAACGATGTGGACATCCTACAAAAGGGCCTCACTGAGTCAGGTGCCTGGTGTCAAAGCCATGGCCTCAAGCTCAATGCCAAAAAGTGCATTGTCATCCCTTTTGGTAAAAACTTTGTTCCCATGAACTACCACATAGGCGGTAGTCTACTTAACACAAAGTGTGATAAAAGACCTTGGGACACAGGTGGACAGTAGTCTCTCCTTTGATAATCACATCGCTACAGTAGTCAGGAAATCCTTCTACGTGGCACAACACATCAGAAAAGGTTTCTCATCCAGGAAAAAAGAGGTCATTGTTCCCCTCTACTCATCACTCATTAGACCCATTATAGAGTACAACACCCTTTTTGGTATGTACCTCACAAGACATCTACAACAACTGGAAAGGCCGCAGAAATACCTCACAAAGAGGATTACTGGCATCAAATAGATGCCTTATGCAGACCGTCTTAAAAAACTCCAGCTTTACTCTGTCACATATCGCCTACTCAGAGGCGATCTCTGCCTAACATACAAAGCTATGTCAAGCCCAGAGCTGTTGGACATTTCCAACATGGGTTGGAAATCCCAATCCCTCCGAGCAACACACTCTAGGGACCTAAACCTTCTCACCACAATAAACAGAGCATGCTGGAGGGATAGATTGTTGTCCCAGAGACTTCCAATACTCTGGAACAAACTACCTATCTATGTCAAACAGAGCTCCTCATTAGCACTCTTCAAGAAAAATCTTGATGATTGAATGGGAGATAGGAAATTCACCCTGGGGATCACTTTCTGTGGCTCTGCTTGACAGGGGCACAGGAAAATAATTTTCTTGGGTGGCAAAAGCCAGGGTACCATTTGGCTAGGCTTATATAGGCCCTAGGGCCAATAGCCTAGTACCTACCTATGAACCTACCTATGACCCTAAGCACCAGCTTCATTCCATCTGAATGAAAAACAACCACCATTATTCCTTTACACAAAGGTGGTGCTTCCCCTGACTCCAGGAAGTAGAGACCTATTAGCCTGACTAGACTTATCTGCAAATTCACAGAGCATATCATCATGGACCTTATCAACAAAGATACAGGTAATCTCTGAACACTTAACCCTACTCAGTTTGGATTTGTCAAAAGGAGATCATGCCTGTTAATACTGGTGGACTTCTTTGAGACAGTGGCCCTGGATGAGGGGAAATCTGTGCATACAGCCTACCTAGACATAGCCTGACATATCCCCCACTCAAGCATTATTGACACACTCACCCAGCTAGGTGTAGTGAGGGAAAGGAAGGGGAGAAATCAAATACAATCATGGAAGTATCGAATAGAGAAAACTATAAAGCAATTAAGATGAGAAGTGTCACTGTTAGAAGAGTATAAAAGAGGGAACAGATCAACAAAAATACATAGAAAGATAGACGTGATAAGAGTAATGCTCAGTATTACAACAGATCAGGATCTATTGTGCACTATCACAAATAACAAACTAAACCTCTCAGCACAGTACTAATTTCATGAACTTTAATTGTACTTTGACTTAGGAATGGGGTCCATTCCTGTCATGGTATTAGAAACCCAAAAGACTTGGAGAAATTAAACAGAACTAGGTATCAACCCTGAAATCATTAGGTGTGTCGCTAACTGGCTTACTGATAGAACCCTTACAGCAGCTGGGGTTACCTCAGAGGTTCCTCATAAAGAAAACACTGGGTGTAAACAACATGAGCTATGTGGATGGACTAAAATCCCCATCCC
>NC_056732.1:1848395939-1848421044 GCF_019279795.1 Protopterus annectens | reverse complement strand
GACTGGGAGCATTACTCTAGCTCCAACACCCTAGCCCAAAGGTTCCTAGAATTTATAAACTCAAATGCTATGGAACAACTTGTTACCACTCCCACAAGAGGGGAAAACATACTGGACCTGATCATCACCAACTTGGGGACTCTATGCTCCAGACCAGAAGTGTATCCCTCACTGGTAAGATCAGACCATAAACTAATCTCACTGGATATTCACATCCCGATCCCACCCCCTGCCCAGAAAACCACAGTGAAAAACTTCTCTAAAGCAAATTTCACACTCCTCAAAACTGAGGTGGAATCCTTCAAAGCCCCCAGGCCTGTGGAAAATACGGCCCAGACCGCAGAATCCTTTATAAACGCATTCTATGAACACCTTCAGGAATGTATGGATCATGCGATCCCAAATAAAACCAAGACCCAATCCTCCAAAGGCAGACGTCCTGTCTGGTGGACCCCAGCCATAAACAAACTATACAATAGAAGGAGGAAGCTACTAAATGACAGAGCAAAATCCCAAAAAGGGAAGGCATCACTGATCAGTATTAGCAAAAAACTACGGGCACACATAAAATTGTCTAAGGCCAGCTTCGAGAGAAAAATTGCACAGGACACTAAAGATGATCACAAGGCTTTCTTTAGTTATGTTAGGAACCTGGGTGGTAATTCCCAAATATGCTCAGAATTAGTCCAAAATGACAAAAATACACGAACCCACAGACATTGCCAACATCCTAGCTGACAGGTTCAGCGCAAACTTCTCCCACCAAAGGGCAAATATCTATCCCAGCAGAGTGCTGCCCCCCTGACATCTCAGATGCTCAGGTAAGAGCCGCCCTCTCTAAAGCAAAAAACACAGCATCAATGAGACCAGACGGTGTCCCGGGCTGCGTCCTACATGAACTCCAAGAAGAGCTAAACCCAAACATAAAACTACTGTTCAATCTCAGCCTTACTACAGGATATGTGCCCAAAGAGTGGCGTACAGCAACAGTGGTCCCTCTCCATAAAGGTGGTGCCTAAACGGATCCTGGAAACTATCGCCCCATAACCCTGACTAGCTTGGTCTGCAAAGCTATGGAAAGGATCATGATGGACCTCATAAATAAAGATATTGGGGACCTACAAACACTGGATCCTACCCAGTTCGGCTTTGTTAAGGGCAGATCCTGCCTCTTAAACCTGGTTGATTTCTTTGAAACAGTCACCAAGGCCATTGACGAGGGGAAGGTGGTCCACACAGCCTACCTGGACCTCGCAAAAGCCTTCGATACAATACCCCACTCAGGCATTATAGATAAGCTCACCAGCTTAAATATAAACCCCTATGTCACTAGATGGATTGCAAATTGGCTCAAGGACAGAACCCACATGGTTAGAATTGCTGGAGCCATGTCAGACTCCAAACCAGTTACAAGTGGTATCCCACAAGGCTCAGTCCTGGGACCTCTCTTGTTTGGTATATTTCTCGGGGGTACAGGCCAACACGGAAGGACTGTGGCTGACCAAGTTCGCAGATGACTGCAAACTGGGCGCCATAATCGACTCTCCAGCCGACACAAGCATCCTCCAAAAGGGCCTCATAGAAACAGACAACTGGTGCCAGAGCCATGGCCTCAAGCTAAATGCCAAAAAGTGTATAGTCATCCCCTTTGGCAAAAGCAAAGTGCCCACAAATTACCACATAGGTGGTAATCCATTAAGTACAGAAGAAGTCATTAGGGACCTGGGGACCCAAGTTGATAGCAACCACGTGGCCAAAGTGGTTAGAAAAACATTTTATATAGCCCACCTAATCATGAAGGGATTCACATCTAGATCAGGGGACATCATCGTGCCTCTTTACTCAACCCTCATCAGGCCCATAATTGAGTACAATGCCCCTTTTGGGATGTACCTTACCAGACACCTGCAGCAACTGGAAAGACCCCAAAAGTACCTCACCAAGAGGATCAAAGGGCTCAAACAGATGCCATATGCTGCCCCGTTAAAGAAACTCCAGCTCTACTCAGTGGCATACCGCCTGCTCAGAGGTGATCTGTGCCTGATGTATAAAGCCATGTCCAACCCGGAATTAATGGACATGCTGCACCTCAGAAACTCCAAATCCCATCGAGCTACGCGCTCGAGAGACTTGAACCTCAGCACTGAAATAAATAGGAGATGCTGGAGGGACAGATTCATAACCCAGAGGCTCCCTTCACTCTGGAATAAAATCCCAGTCCAGGTTAGGCAGAGTCCCTCATTGACTCTCTTCAAGAGGAATCTTGATGAGTGGATGGGAGATCGTAGGTTTACCCTGGGTATCACTTATGTGTCACTGTTAGACAGAGGCACAGTATACTAACCTCGAAAAAGGGCATAGCAAAATAAATTTAAAATGGGTGGCGAAAGCCAAACACATTCTGGCTAGGCTTATAAATGCCCTAGGGCAGATAGCCTAGTATGAACCTATGAACCTATGAACACCTTTCGGCCACCTAATCTGGACCGAAACACTAAAGGCAGAGGAATGTCCATATTCATTAAGGATATCCACACCTCCAGGCTAGTTGCTCAACATAATGCATCCGAGATTATCCAAGTGCAACTAACTCTGGGCAAGACCGCAATCCAAATTGTAGCTTGCTACAGATCCCCTTCCATGCCCCAGGATTCCCACTCCTCATTTCTTGATACACTGGAAAATATTAGGGTACAACCTAACACCCTAATAATAGGCAATTTCAACTACCCCACCATTAACTGGGAAAACTACTCATGTACAAACTCTTGTGCTCAACGATTTCTGGAATTCATAAATTCCAACGCCTTGGATCAACTTATCCACACCCCCACCAGGGGCAGCAATATCCTAGACCTGGTCATTACCAACATGGGCAACACCTAGTAAGACACCAGAGGTCAATTCCACGTTGGTCGCAAAAAAGAGTAAAATCCCATCATTGGAGGAACTCCGTGGTCAGCCTCAGTAAGAAGCTGAGATCCCTCATAAAATCCTCCAAAGCTAGTTACGAAAACAAAATCGCCACTGATTCTAAAGATAACCACAAAGCATTCTATAGCTATGTCAAGAATCTCAATGGCAACACTCAGATCTGCTCTGAGTTACACAACAATGGCACTATATATACAGAACCAACTGATATTGCCAACATCCTGGTAGATAGGTTCAGTGCTAACTTTATCCTTCTCTCAACCCCTAAAGGGACCATCTCTAAAATGGAAGAATGCAAAGTTCCTGTAATCACGGCTGCACAGGTAAAAAAAAACACACTCTCCAAAGCCAAGAACACAGCATGCATGGGACCTGACAACATCCCAGGCTGCGTTCTACATGAACTACAGAACAAACTGGCACCCCACCTAAGTACCATGTTCAATCATAGCCTCACCTCAGGCTTTGTGCCCGCTGAATGGTGCACAGCAATGGTTATCCCACTTCACAAAGGGGGAGCCACCACGGACCCCGGGAACTACCGCCCCATTAGCCTGATGAGCCTGGTCTGCAAGGCTATGGAACGTATCATCATAGAACTTCTAAACAATGACATTGATAATCTCCAAACTCTGGACCCTACCCAGTTCGTGTTTGTAAAAGGCAAATCATGTCTCCTAAATCTGATAGACTTCTTTGAAGTGGTCACCAAAGCCGTAAATGAGGGTAAAGTGGTTCACACAGCTTATCTAGATCTCGCCAAGGCATTCAACACCATCCCCCACTCTGGAATTGTAGATAAACTCACTAAACTAGGTATAAATCCCTATGTCACAAGATGGATTGCCAACTGGCTCACTGACAGAACCCACACTGTGAAAGTAGAAGACTCTAAATCCAACTTCAGACCAGTGACAAGTGGAGTACCACAGCATTCAGTCCTAGGTCCTCTCCTGTTTGGTATCTACTTCTCTAAAGTACAGGCTAACACAGAAAGTCTTTGGCTAACAAATTTCGTAGATGACTGCAAACTAGGAGCCATAATCAAAACTCCTAACGATGTGGACATCCTATAAAAGGGTGTCACTGACACAGATGCCTGTTGTCAAAGCCATGGCCTCAAGCTCAATGCCAAAAAGTGCATTGTCATCCCTTTTGGTAAAAACTCTCTACCCATGAACTACCATATAGGCGGTAGTCTACTTAACACCGAAAGTGTGATAAGAGATCTTGGGAGGGACACAGGTGGACAGTAGTCTCTCCTTTGATAATCACATCACCACAGTAGTCAGGAAATCCTTCTACATGGCACACTTCTTCACAAAAGCTTTCTCATCCAGGAAAAGAGAGGTCATTGTTTCCCTCTGCTCATCACTCATTAGACCCATTATAGAGTATAACACCCCTTTTAGTATGTACCTCACAAGACAGCTACAACAACTGGAAAGGCAGCAGAAATACCTCACAAAGAGGATTACTGGCCTCAAACAGATGCCCTATGCAGACCGTCTCAAAAAACTCCAGCTTTACTCTGTCACATATCGCCTACTCACAGGCGATCTCTGCCTAACATGCAAAGCTATGTCAAACCGAGAGCTGTTGGACATGCTCCACTTAAAGAAATCCCAGTCCCTCCGAGCTACATGCTCTAGGGACCTAAACCTTGTCACCACAATAAACAGAACATGCTGTAGGGATAGATTCCTGTCCCAGAGACTTCCCATACTCTGGAACAAACTACCTATCTATGTCAAACAAAGTTCCTCATTACCACTCTTCAAGAAAAATCTTGATGAGTGGATGGGAAATAGGAAATACACCTGGGGATCACTTCTGTGGCTCTGCTCGACAGGGGCACAGGAAATTAACTTTCTTGGGTTGGCGTAAGCCAGGGAACTTTGTTGACTAGGCTTACTTAGGCCCTTGGGCCGATAGCCTAGTACCTACCTATGAACCTATGAAATTACTGACCCATAAGTTTGACTAGTCTTATATGTAAGGCCATGGAAAGAGCGCAGTATACTAACCTCGAAAAAGGGCATAGCAAAATTAATTTAAAATGGGTGGCGAAAGCCATACACACTCTGGCTAGGCTTATAAATGCCCTAGGGCAGATAGCCTAGTATGAACCTACGAACCTATGAACCTATGAACCTATGAATCATGGACCTGATAAATAATGACATAGGAGAGCTCCAAACACTAGATTAGCTTTGTCAAGGGCAGGTCATGCCTACTGAATCTGGTGGATTATTTTGAAAAAGTTACTAAGGCCATGGATGAGAGGAAAACAGTACATGACACCTACCTCGACATAGCCAAGGCATTTGACACAATTCCCCACTCTGATATTATACATAAACCCACAAAACTGGACATAAATCCCTATGTTACTAGATGGATAGCCAAGTGACACAGACAGGACACTTGGTTAAAGTGGGTGAATCCAGATTCAGCAAAAGGCCATTTACTAGTGGTGTGCCACAGGGCTCAGTATTGGACCACTCCTCTTCACAATATATTTTTCTGAGGTCAAAACAAATGTGAATGGTCTCTGGGTGACAAATTTTGCTGATGACCGCAAGCTAGCGGCAGTCATTGAATCCTCCAATAATGCAGATATCCATCAGGAGGGTCTAGATCAGGCAAATTATTGGTGCCAGAACCATGGCTTAAAACTAAATGCAAAAAATACATTATTATACTCTTTCGGAAGTCAAATACCCCTGCAAATTACAACAACAGTAGCACGCCCCTTTGAGTGGATTCAGAGGTGAGAGATCTTGGTACACAAATAGTAGCCTGAACTTTGACGCCATGTGTCCACAATGGTGAGGAAATCCTTTTATGTGACACAACTTATAAGTAAAGGTGTGGCATCCAGATCCAAGGAAATTATAGTCCCACTGTACTCAACCTTCATTATAACAATAATTAAGTACAGAGTGCCATTTAATATGCACTTGACAAGGCACTTACAGCAGCTGGAGTTACCTCAGAGGTTCCTCACAAAGAAAATACTGGGTGTAAACAACATGAACTATGTGGATGGACTAAAATCCCTATTCTTTACTCTGTCTCCTACTGACTATTAAGGGGTGACCTATGTCTGACCTACAAGGCACTTACAAATGCAGCCCTGATGGAGCTGCTACACATCCATAAGTCAAACAGCATGAGGGTCACCAGACCTAGGGATCTAAACTTAATCAGCATCTCAAACAAAACATGCTGGAGAGACAGATATGTGTCTCAGAAACTGCCCCTTCTTTGGAACAGGTTTCCTATTCAGATTAAGCAGAGGATTTCCATGGTCCTCTTCAAATACAGTTTGGATCAATGGATAGGGAATCACAAATTCTCATCTGGGGTAGTGCATATGTCCCTTATGGACAGGGGCAATCTGTAAGATACTCAATGCACAGACACAAATCCATGCCATCCTCCCCCATAGAGGCCATATATTGGGTAAAATAAGGTTATATTACCTAGGCTTGTAAGGTCCCTGAAGCCATTAGCCTAGTAATCTTCTAAGACCCTATTAACTGTTCCAAAGCAAACTACATCCTATTAAGTGATAGTTTATCAAAATTCAATGCCTCTCCCAACCCTGAGTTCACAACAACCTATGTAGATTGTTCACAGAAACCCTGCACAGTCATTTAAATGGCTGTATAGAAGCTGATGTACCTACTAGAAGAAATCTGAAAACCAATTCTAAAAAAATGGTGAAATCTTAACTGTAATGGGGTATTTTAGCCAAGAAAAAAAAATCATAGCTTAAACTTAGGAAGAGCAGCTCCCATAATGATAGGATATATTCCATAATGATTAAACTAAACAAGAAACTAAAACAACTAATTAAGTACAACAAGGGCCAATCATGAGGTCAGGATAGCCTCACAGGCTAAAGACAACCATAAGGCCTTCTACAGCTATGTCCGAAATCTCAAAGGCAGCACACATCAGTGTGCCAAACTGCTGGTCAGTGGTGCCACCTTCACTGAGCAGAAGAAAATTTGCTGGCTGACAAATTCAGTTCAAACTCTTCCCCCCACCCCTTTATGAAATACTTACTAGCGCAACCCCTAACTATTAACAGGGAGCAGGTCATAGTGATGCTCTGTAAGGTCAAAAACACAGCCACAGTGGGCCCTGACAATATCCTGGGATGCCTTCTAAATAGCTGGACATATGTCCTATCAGAACCACAAGAGTCATTTTTCAACTATAGCCTCAAACAGGCTTTGTAGCATGAGACTGGATGGCTGCAATGGTTATCTCACTTTACAATGGTGGACCATTAACTGACACCAGAAACTACAGACCTATTAGTCTGACTAGTCTAATATGCAAAGCCATGGAACCAAATTGTCATGGAAATGATCAACAAAGACATAAGTAACCTTCAGACACTAGACCCAACTTAATTGGATTTGTCAAGGGAATATCATGCCTATTAGCCCAGTGGACTTCATTGACAAGGTAATTAAGGCAATGGATGAGGAGAAAATAGTGCATACCACCTACATAGACCTGGATGAAGTGTTTGATACAATACTTCACTCAGGTATAGTTGACAAAGTCACCAAACTGGGCATAAACCTGTATGTAACTTGCAGGCTTGCCAGCTGACGCATGGACAGGACCCAGGAAGTGAGGACCGGTGATGCCACCTTCACTATGAGACTGGTTACTAGTGGTGTAACTCTGTGCTGGGATTACTACTATTTGGCATCTACTTCTCAGAGGTAAAGGCTAATGTAAAGGGCCTTTGGCTGACCAAGTTTGCAGAAAACTGCAAATTGGGAGCTATCATAGATTTTCCCATGACACCAACATCTTACAAAAGGGTCTAACACAGACAAATGACCAGTGCCAAAGTCACAGACTAAAACTCAATGCCAAGAAATACATTATAGTACCTTTTGGGAAAACTACCACTCAAGCTAATTACTCTATCAATAAGACACCCCCTAAGAGTTGACCCAGTAGTCTGGGATCTGGGAACATATGTAGACAGTAATCTGGCCTTTGACTAACATGTGGCTGAAGTAGTAAAAAAATCATTGTATGTCGCTCAACTTATAAGTAAGGGTATGGTATCCAGGTTCAAGGAAGTCATAGCGTCACTTTATTAGGTCCTTATTAGACCCATCGCTGAGTATAATGCCCCGTTTGACATGTACCTGACCAAGCCTATGCAACAGTTGGAATGTCCACAAAGGTTCTGTACCAAGAGAATCCAGGGTATAAACACATTGTTCTTTACAGATTGTCTTAAAGCCCTGTCTCTATACTCTGCCTCCTACAGGGTACTGACAGGCAATCTATGCCGGGCATAGAAGGCATCCTCAGATCCAGCTCTGGTGGACCTTGTGCACATCCACAAAATGAATAACATCAAAACCACTAGATCCAAGGATTTAAATTTTGCTTGTGACATAAATAATATATGTGGTGAGACAGATACATGTCTCAGAGGATCCCCATACTCTGGAACAGGCTCCCCATCCATGCAACGCAGACCGCATGCCTAACCCTATTTAAGCGTAACCTTGACCAATGGTTGGGAAATCAGAAATTCACCCGGGTCTATTCCCCCTGTTTCTGATAGAAAGATGCAAACAGTAATGCCCATGTTAGCATACCCCCAACCCATATAACCTCTAGAAAGTTCCTAACAAACCCCTAACTAATAAACACACATGACACATAAGGACAACTGGATTTGATTACACGGCTAGGCTTATAAAGGCATTGGTGGTTGTTAGACTTGTTTATGCCTCTGATCCTGTGAACCTATGAGAAAAGTTTCAAATCAAACATTTTTCAAACAGCAATACTACTGATTTAGCAAGCTTAAAATAAGACTATTTTTATTTATTTTATTTTATTTTACATTTGTTTACAGGAAAAATTCTGACTAGGCCATTCATTTTCAGTGGAGGCCCAGGGAGAAAAGCTCCATTACAAAAAGAATTTTTAACAAAATGATACATTTTATTATACATACTTACAAGCATAGATGAGGTGATACATAATAGTTATTATAGACATAAATAGTTCACGTATAAAAGTAATAGTGTGAAACAGAAATATTAATAAGACAAATGATGACATGAATAACTAGTAATAGTGGAAGAACCACCAGAAGAAATAACCTTAGAGTCTTAAAACTAGAGCAGACAAGCATGTCGCTGTGTACTACTGCAGTTCAGTATGATTAGACTTGACATCTCATTATAAGAGGTTATTTAAGCAAAAACAATGTCTTGTCATAGACTGGTTAAGAAGACTTGAAGTTAAGAATGCTGAGAATAGGAAGAAGGGGGGTAGAATGGATATAGTCTGATAGACTTGGAACAAGAAAGAGAGGCATAGTATGGAAGTGTGAGAGGTGAGCAGATGCTTGTTCAGCCAGGTTTAGTACGTGTGCAGAACCAGTTGTTTATCAAGTGTTCCTTTAGTACTAATTTAAATTTGTAAGTAATAGTTTTTTAAAAGGGTGGTTTTGAGTATTGTTTCGGGTATGGAATTCCAGGACTTCAGTATTTGGTTAGATAGCAGGGAATCTCCACAGCTGTTGTTGGATTTGATTACTTTTAGTAAGAGTTTGTTGGTAGATTTTAGGGATCTGCAGCTGGAGTAGGGCTGAACTAAATCCTTGAGAGCAGGGCAGTTGTTCTGATGGTGGATGATGTTATGAGTGAAAATTAACTGGTTGAAGGTTACAAGATTAGGTAGTTCAAGCCATTTTTGTTGGTGCAGTGCAGTGCGATGGTGTGATCTATAAGAGAGGTATGCAGAGAATCTAATTATTTTGTAATAACAGGACTCAAATTTATTTAAATCAGTTTTTTTGAGATTTGTGAGTATTGGTGAGGCATATAATATAATCCAACCCCTTTTAAAAAACTATTACGGATTGTTACAAAAGTATGAGCCAAAATGAGGGCCACTTGAGAGGTGTGCTGATGTGCAATCCAACACTCCTACCCTTCTATTCTCCATTATGACTACGCCACATCAAATATACATGTGCATATTTCATGACACATGCACTGAAACAGTACCAGCACCTGTGGCAGCAAACACAGCTGACAACCTGACAATATACTGGCAAACACAGGACAAGCTATGTCTCAGCCAGCAGTGACCTGCTCACTCCTGATATTTGGAGGTGCTATTTATTGGGGAAGGTGGGTAAAGTAGAGTTGGTTAGCCAGAAGATTTGCTATATCTCCCAGTTCCATGAGCGTGGCTCCATTTTGTGTACTACCTTTGAGGTATCAGTCATAGCTAAAGAAGAGCTTATGGTTGTCCTTGGCCTGGGGCGCTATCTTTACCTCAAAATTTGCTTTGTTGGACTTACTTAATCCTCTTAGTTGCTGTTCATTTTGATGAGGTAGTTTTTTTTTATCTTTTCTGGCCTTACAGTTCTTATTTTAGCTATGACTTTTTTCTTTTGTTATACAACCTCACTTATCTAGAGGAAAATATTTTTTATTCAGGCATGTCCAAGGGTCAGCTCCCAGTGTTCTCTCCTGTTGATCTGATGAATCTGGGCATCTTAAGGCAATGTAGAAATTGCCTCATGTACACAGACAACCCTCTCCTACCACCCAACACTACAACCTGTGAGAGATGCACTTATCTAGCCAAACTGGAGGTAAAGCTCTCTCCAACCAAAACTGAACTTGACAGTCATGAGGAGAAGGTAAATATTTGCACCATACCACACTCATCACATAGTCTCACTAAATCTACACCACCAAAATCCACACATAGTAACACAAAAACATTTGCAGAGGCTCTCAATAATAATCTGTCTAAGCAACACAGACCTCCAAAGCAGAAACGCAAGCAACCTCCATCCCTCAACACAACCCAAATGACACATAGCCCACAGACTCAGTGTGCCACTCAACCACAGCCAATAAGGCAAAACAACGTACCCAACACACTATTTATAGGTGACTCTATAGTCAAACACACTGATGTCCCACTCACCAGGCTAAACAAGGAGAAGGTTACTGTCAGCTGCCTGTCAGGTGCCAGGATCCGCCACATAACCCATGCACTCAGGTCACTCCACAACAAGTACAAATATGACTCTGTCATTGTTCATGTTGGTGTGAATGACCTAACATGTACCTTCCTGGACTACATGAAAAGAGACATGGTAGAGCTCTCCAATCTTGTAGCCCAGGCAGGTATGACCCTAGTCCTGAGTAGCATTCTGCCATCACCCAGAATGATACAGCAGTACAAGGACAAAATGATTGACTTCAACAATCGGCTAAGCTTCTGGTGTCATTCTAAGGAGATCCAGTATCTGTCTGCTTGGGATAACATGGTCGACAGACCACAATGCTTTGCCACAGATGGCCTGCACCTGTCGCCCCTGGAATTCCGGATACTGGTTAAGGCTCTTGCTGCCTCTATAGTGCCTTTTTTAGGCAAGGTTCAAATAACAAAATTCACCACCATAACAGGAACAGGCAATCAAAAACTGAGGGTAATGCTACTCAATGCTAGAAGTCTAAATCTCAAAATGCAGTCACTCAAGGCACTCCTTAAAATGGAGAACATTGATATCTGTGCAGTGACTGAGACCTGGTTCAAGGCTCCAGAGAGCACCCCTGCACTACCAGACTATAACTCATACCACACTTTTCGGCCATGTAACCTGGACCGAAACACCAAAGGCAGAGGTGTGTTCATATTCATTAGGGATATACACACCTCCAGGCTAGTTGCTCAGCATAATGCATCCGAGGTTATTCAAGTGCAACTAAATCTGGGCAAAACTGCAATCTAAATTGTAGCTTGCTACAGATCCCCCACCATGCCCCAGGATTCCCACTCCTCTTTTCTTGATGTACTGGAAAATATTAGGGTTCAACCAAACACCCTAATAATGGGCGACTTCAACTACCCCACCATTAACTGGGAAAACTACTCATGTACCAACTCCTTAGCTCAATGCTTTTTGGAATTAATAAACTCCAATGCCCTGGATCAACTTATCCATACCCCCCACCAGGGGCAACAATATCCTAGACCTAGTCATTACCAACATGAGTGACCGGTGTTCCTCACCTGAAGTCAACTCCTCGTTGGTCCGATCCGACCATAAGCTAATCACCCTTGATATCCACATCCTGCCCCCACCCCCCATTAAGGAAACCACAGTAAAAAATTTCTCCAAAGCCAACTTCATGCTTAAGACAGAAGTGGTGAACTTCATGACACTCATGCAGATGGACAATACAGTTACAACTGTTGAATCCTACACAAATGCACTCTTTAAGCACTTACATGAGTGCATGGATCATGCTATCCCAAACAGAACCAAAATGCTATCCTCCGAAAAAGGAAGCCAATCTGGTGGTCCTCTGTCATTAACAAACTGTACAAGAGAAGGAATAAACTGTTGCAAAAGAGAGTAAAATTCCATGAGTGGAGAAGCTCCCTGGTTAGCCTCAGTAAGAAGCTGAGATCCCTTATAAGATCCTCCAAAGCTAGCTACGAAAAAAAATTGCCACTAATTCTAAGGACAACCACAAAGCATTCTACAGCTATGTCAAGAATCTCGATGGCAACACCCAGATCTGCTCTGAGTTACAGCAGAAAGGCAAGAAAATTACAGAACCAACTATTACCAACATCCTGGCAGATAGGTTCAGTGCTAACTTTACCCACCCCTCTCACCCCCTAAAGGGCCCATATCTATACAGGAAGAATGCAGAGTCCCTGTAATCACAACTATGTAGGTAAAAGCTGCACTCTCTAAAGCCAAAAACACAGCATCCATGGGGACCAGACAACATCCCAGGCTGCATTTTACACAAACTTCAGAATGAACTGACTCCCCACTTAAGCACCATGTTCAATAGTAGCCTCGCATCAGGCTTTGTGCCCACTGAATGGCGCACAACAACAGTTATCCCACTCCACAAAGGGGGAGCCACCACTGCTCCCGGGAACTATCGACCTATTAGCCTGACAAGTCTGGTCTGCAAGGCCATGGAACGTATCATCATGGAACTCATAAACAAAGACATTAGTAGCCTCCAAACTCTGGATCCCACCCAGTTCGGGTTTGTGAAAGGCAGATCATGCCTCCTGAACCTGATCGACTTCATTAAGGCAGTCACCAAAGCCGTAGATGAGGGTAAGGTGGTTCACACAGTCTATCTTGACCTCGCCAAGGCTTTTGACACCATCCCCCATTCTGGAATTATAGCTAAACTCACTAAACTAGGTATAAATCCCTACATCACAAGATGGGTTGCCAAATGGCTCACTGACAGAACCCACACTGTAAATGTTGCAGACTCCAAATCTGACCTCAAAGCAGTGACAAGTGGAGTACCACAGGGTTTCGTCCTGGGACCTCTCCTGTTTGGTATCTACTTCTCTGAAGTACAGGCTAACACAGAAGGCCTATAGCTAATGAAGTTCGCAGATGACTGCAAACTATGAGTCATAGTCAAGTCCCCAAATGATGTGGACATCCTACAGAAGGGCCTCGCTGAGACAGATGCCTGGTGTCAGAGCCATGGCCTCAAGCTCAATGCCAAAAAGTGCAGTGTCATCCCCTTTGGTAAAAACTCTGTACCCATGAACTACCACATAGGCAGCAATCTACTTAACACCGAATGCGTGATGAGAGACCTTGGGACCCAGGTAGACAGTAGTCTCTCCTTTGATAGTCACATCACCACAGTAGTCAGGAAGTCCTTCTATGTGGCACACCTCATCATAAAAGGGTTCTCATCCAGGAAAAAAGAGGTAATTGTTCCCTTCTACTCGACACTCATTAGACCCATTATAGAGTACAATGCTCCTTTTGGAATGTACCTCACAAAACATCTGCAGCAGCTGACAGAAGTACCTCACAAAGAGGATTACTGGCCTCAAGCAAATGCCCTACACTGACCGCCTCAAAAAACTACAGCTTTACTCCATAGCATATCACCTACTCCAAGGTGATCTCTGCCTAACATATAAAGCTATGTCAAACCCAGAGCTGTTGGACATGCTACTCCTAAAGAAGTCCTAATCCCTCCAAGCTACACGCTCTAGGGACCTAAACCTTGTTGCCACAATAAACAGGACATGCTGGAGGGATATATTCCTGTCCCAGAGACTTCCCATACTCTGGAACAGGCTACCCATCTATGTCAAGCAAAGTTCTTCGTTAGCACTCTTCAAGAAAAATCTTGATGAGTGGATTGGAAATAGGAAATACACCCCAGGGATCAATTCTTTGTCTCTGCTCGACAGTAGCACAGGAAAATAACTTTCTTGAGTGGCGTAAGCCAGGGAACCTTGTTGGCTAGGCTTACGTAGGCCCTTAGGCCGAGTACCTACATATGAACCTGCTTAATTTTGGATTCCACTAGGGTGTCTGTTTTCTGAGTAAGTTTTGGCCTTACTTCTGGTTAGGCTCAGCAGCCTCTAGATAACCACTGACACTTTTTGCATAGTACTTCTGTAAATAATTCTGCATAAGCTGTTGTGTTGTCTGGGGTTGGTGAGGCTTCAAGTTTTGACAGGTCATCACTTATTAAAATGTAGTTTGTAACTGTTAATGGATTTGCTGGGGTTACAGAAATGACTTTTATTTTGAAGACTGCTTTGTGGTCTGACCTTACCACAGGGGACACGACACTGGTGGGAGTGCAGAATTCTCCTATAATTTTCCTATATTTGTGAGTACCAGGTCCAATATGTTTGTACCTTTAGCAGGCATATTCACTAACTGGTTCAGGGTGTTTGCATTTGCAAAGTCTAGGAATCACTGCACCCGCAAATCTGGAGTCATGTAATATTCCCACTTTACAGAGGGATAATTAAAGTCCCCCATGGGTATGGGATTTGGTTGAAGGATGAGTGTCTCCCATAAGTCTAAGTATGAGCTATGGGTTTCATGGGGCATATAGGGTTACCTATAGCTTGCTAGCATATGGTATGGAACCTTGTCTGTAGTATCTGGACAAGGAGGAACTGAAGTGCATCATCCTATTTAACCAACCTAGAGGTGTGCTACCATCTCTTTACAAAGATTGTTCCCATCACACACCTCCCTTTATGTGAAAGAATAAAGTATCATCTTTGAGCCTTTTAACTTACAGCTTCAAATCATGCCATCTTGTTCACTTTTTTTCTTTATTTTCTTTCTTTTTTATTTATTTATGTATTCATTTTTGAGACATTATACCTACTTGGAATCTGCAGAGTCTCATTGAGTTACTTAAAAGCCACTGTCCAATCTTTCAATCAACTTTTGTTGCTGAAGATTGTACACATTAAGTATATTCTTTATTTAGATACCGATTTGGTGAAACTTGAGTGTCACTGGTGTCATGTATTCAAAAGAGATGATAAATCACTCAGGAACTGTAATTAGAACAACTATTTCAGCTAACTGATTCACACATTACTTTAAACATACACACATATGCATCTCCATTCATGCCTGTATTCACTCTGGCTGACTGTACAAAATGGCATTGTTCTCACACATGCTCACTACTTATATGCATGTGCTATCTAGCTACAGTGGCTCAGGAGGAACATTACACATAATGATCTACATTGTCCCTCTGTGATTTGTTTGACATGCAATAAAAGAACAAGACAGTGTATATGCTAGATAACATTTCCATATTAATAGCAAATCAACCTCAAGTCCAAATCGCTGTGTATTTTGGATTGGGTTTGAAAATTCTACCTAATCTGGTTATATAAATGTTGTGACTGGGTTTAGCAACAGGGACAGTTTCTGGGGAATTCTTCTCAACGGGAACTTCAGGGGTAACATTAGGATTGTTTGAGACAAATACACTATCCTGTGAAATGTGAACAAGTGTAAGGTCGCACTGAGATATACAGTCTTTGGCACAGGCAATCTGCTGAATCACTGGTTCAGAAACTGGAAGTATATGTCTTTGTTTTCTTCTAAATTCCATTCCCTCTGACTGAACAATAGAGGATCTGGGTTCCTCACAGGTATTTTTAATAACACCCACTCAGTCGTAACCTTTGGTTGTTTGCATCTTTACAATTTCTCCTTGTTTTAGTGGTCTAAGATGTTTGCTAGATTTATCATAGTACAACATTTGTGACCGATGTTTCTTCAAAAGCTGGGTTTTGATCACTTTGTTGTTCTTTGCATTTGGAATCAATAGTTGTTTACTGAAGGTTGTTCTCATCTGTCTAGACATTAATCTCTGAGCATGTGAACCAAATAAGTTATCTCGAGGAATGTTTCTGAGATTAAGAAGGTTAAGGAAAATGTCGGTACCATCTTTCTTAGATTTCTCTAAAAAAACATTTTGCACTTTGAACTGCACGCTCAGCTAATCCATTTGACTGTGGGTACTCAGGATTACTAGTAACATGTACAAAGTCCCAAGCCTCATCAAATTTCTTTAACTGCTGATTAATAAACCGTGTACTGTTGTCAGATACAACTTTGTGGACTACCACACACAGAAAAATGTCTTTTCAATTTAGTAATGACAGTGCTGGATGTGAGATTAGGAAGAAGGTCAATTTCAAACTAATTCAAGTAAGAGTCTACTAACACTAAGTAATGTTGACCATTCCATTCAAAAATATCAGTAGCAACCGTCAACCATGGTAGTTCAGGAATCTTGTTTGGCTGAAGAGGCTCTTTTTGTTGGCACGATTTAGTACTAATAATAGTACTAATAAAAATAGAACATGCTAGAATTTTCTTCTGTATATCTTCTGACATAGAAGGCCAAAATACTAGGCCTCTTGCCCTTCTTTTGGTAGAATTGGTACTCAAGTGTTCATGATGTAAAACCTGGATTTATTCCTGTTGTAACATTGAAGGAATAACTACTTTAGGACCTTTCATGATGATTCCATCTTCCATCATGAGCTTGTCTCACTAAGGAAAATATTTCTGGACATCAAGTGATAGACTGGTTTGTCACACTGGCCATCCTTGATTGGTAACGTGTAGAACAGGGACTAAAGCTGTGTGATGCCTGAATTCATCAAAATGTGATGAAAAAGTTTGACTTCCATGACTTCCAGGTCTGGTTTCTTATTGTCATGCTTTTCTGTTGTTTGTCTGGGTGCTCTTGACAAAGCATCTGCAAGGTATAAATATTTGCCTTTTGTGTAGACAATATTGAAATTGCACTTTCATAATTTTAGTATCATACGTTGCAGGTGTGCTGGGGCTGAATGTATTGGCTTTTTAAGAATTGTCACTAGAGGTCGGCAATCAGTCTCTGAATAGGTTTGCCATAAATATAATCACTGAACTTCGAACATATGAACACTACTGCCAAAAACTCGCAGTCTGCACATACTTCATCTTAGTTTGGGTTAAAGTTCTGGATGCATATGCTACTGGTATGCCTTCTTGAAGACATGCTGCACCAAGACCATATTTTGAATCACTGCATGAAAGACTTACAGGTTTGTGAACATCATAATATCTCAGTGTGGGTGGACAGGCAATTTACTGTTTCAGAATGTCAAATGCTCTTTGGTGTTGCTCTAACCAGGAACAGTTTACATTTTGCATGTCAACTCACGTAATGGTGCTGAAAGCTCACGCAGGTTAAGATGGACTTTCCTAAATAATGGACCATACCAAGAAAACATTGCAAAGATGTGACATTGTCTGGAATTGGCATCTCAAGAGCTGCTGCTTGCTTAGATGGATCTGGTTGTAAGCCAGAACTAGTAAACAAATGACTCACATCAGTAACCTCTTTCAGCTTGAATTTACATTTCTGAGGATTCAGTTTAAGAATGGCTTCACATGCACAGTCTAAAACTTTCTTGAGATTTCTAGCATGTTCACATTCAACATTGCCCCCTACAATAATGTTGTCTACTATGACAGCACATGGATAACCAGAAAAAAATTGCTCCCATCGCACGTTGAAATATTTCAGTGGCAGAATTTATCCCAAATGGCATTCTCAAAAATCTGTACCTTCCAAATGGTGTGCTGAAAGTAATTAACAAAGATTTTTGATCCAGAGACATTTGCTAAAATGAACTTTTTGCATCTAAGACTGAAAAAATAATGACATTTCACATGAGAGCTGCTACTTTTTCTACTGTGCACATCTGATGATGAGGACATTTATGCACTTTGTTTAAATCTCTCAGATCAATACATATTCAAATATAATCTGAGCTTTTGTTATGTGCTACGACCATGGAGGATACCCACTCAGTCAGTTCTTTTACTAGAGTTATCACACATAAATTTACCATTTTGTCTAGTGCTGTTTTTACTTTGCTCTGCATTGCTACTGAAATCTTCCTTGCTGGTTGGACAACTGGGCTTACTTCATGGTTTAACCTCATGGAATATGTGACTAGCAGCTTGCCAAGCTCGTCTTTGAAAATATTGGCATATTCAACAAAAATATTCTGTGTAAAACTATTGTGGTTGTTCAGAATTATATGGTGAATGTCCTTGCTAAATAAAACCAGTCCCATTCTCAAACTATCTTTGAGGCCTAGCAATGACTGCACGTGTTTTTTGACTATGTAAAACTGCAAGTCATAGCTGTTCCCAGCAGAATGGCATGTGAGAGCTATTGCACCATCAGTTTGAATCTCTCTGCCATCATAAGCAACTAGCTTTGCACACTTTGCTGAATCAAGTTTCTCACCAGCTTTCACCTTGGCAAACATTTGTGCTAATATAACATGGCACTTGGATCCTGTATCTACTTTAAGGTACACAGGTTTCCCATTGATCCGAGCAGTACAAAAAATGTTGCCCTTTGCTGCCAGATTACCAGTTGACAGATAGTTTACTGTATTAACTGTCTCATCAAGCACAGATACACCATCAACATAAAAAGTTTGCTTGCAGCTTTCTAAATGATCTACTTGCTTCTTCAAATACTCTCTTTCATTAAAAGTATGTGCCAATTTAGACTTGCAAAACTTATTGAAATGATTCCACGTTCTACATCTATGACATTGCTGACCAAAAGCTAAGCACTTTTCTCATTTCGGTTCATGGTTGCCTCCACTATTACTACAGTTAACAATAAGATTACTTGTAGCTTCCCCATTCAACTTATGGTTAAAATTTGGTACTGCCACATTCTTCAGCTTATATCTCTTATTCATCTTAGCTTTGTGTCTCACGCTATCAACATTTGTATTGGCAGACACTCTATGCATGCTTTTTTAATTTGTAGCATATTTGCATGCTTCTCTGTAAGCTGATATATTTGACAAATATCTAGTGATTTGCTCAATGTTAAATCACTATCTCAAAGCAAAAACTTTCTCACTGCATCATTATTAAAACCACACACAACTCGGTCCTTTATCAACTCATCTTACAAATCACCAAATCTGCATGTTTTTGCTTTATTTCTCAAGTCTGTAATGTATGCTGCTATAGTTTTACCTGGCTTTTGATTTCTTGTGCAAAATACGTGCCTTTCCATTGTAATATTCATTTGAGAGTTAGAGAACTATCTAAATTTATGTTTTAAACACTCAGAGTCTTCCTGCATTTCAGCCTATATCACAATATGACACTTCCCCCTCCCCTGCATACATGGCAGGTGCATACACAAATGAGCATTTCCTGTCAATGGCTTTTAAGCCTGCTAAATTAAGAAGTGTGGATGCCTTTGTACTTGTGCCTTTATCAGAAAAAGCAGCTTGTATGAAAATATATTCTTGTTCAAACACTCTCCAATTCTCAGCAATATTAATATCAAATATTTGCAGTTCAGGTCAGAGAAATTCCTCTGCCATCACAACAAAATACTTTCAAACATAAGCACAGACCAAGCACTTGCAAGTATGCACAAATGTACAACAATCTCTTTGAAAAGGCTTCACTTTGACACTACAAACATTCCAGAAGCTTCAGACACATTGAATCACTTTAGTTAATGCAAAAAAAGTAGTACATTGTGAAAAAATGTGGCCGTTTTAGCCCTTTCATACATCTTAAACATTTCAGAAACTGTTTCGAACACTTCTGTATTTATTTCAAATACTTTTATCAGTATGTCACAATTTCAGACATTTCGTTAATCTCAGTAATTATTTTGAACATTTTGAATGTTTCACCTCTTACTCGGTGACTGAAAAATCATTTAAACGAATTTAAGTATCTTTGAACAACTGCTGATCTGTTCGTGAGTTCACTCCGGTATATTCTTCCATTTTCTAACAGTGTGCCTCATTGCTTATGTGTTGCTTCAACTTCGGATTCCGTTCTGAGACCATGTCATGTAGTGATTTTCATATAAATGTGATTTTTTGGGGGGGTTGTGATTCCTTTCTCCTTTTAATCACTGGTCCCCAGAGACATAGCTGGCTCAACCAGTGGCCTGTGCCACTCCAATGAAATAGTGTCCCACCCCCTCAACAAGCTTCCTGCAGGCAGTACTGAATCCTCTGCCACCGTCCATGACTCATCTTCCCCTCATTTTTGTTAAAAAATATATCTTTTTTCTTTTAAACTGTAGCAAACAATTGCTACAGTTTAGACAACACAAGGAGCACTACAGTACTGAGTCTTGACCTCTAATGAAATGCTGGGTTTTACAATCTGGTGTGCATTAAAGCGCGATTGGGATCAACCGATCTCTCACCCCACCATAGCTACGCTACTGCTAGTCCCATTGGAAAACACTTTTTCCTTTTTCTTTTTAATCACTGGTTCCTTTGGATGACATTGTTTCCTTTTTCCTTTTAATCATGGTTCCTTTGGATGACATTGTTTCCTTTTTCTTTTGAATCACCGGTTCCTTTGGATGACATTGTTTCCTTTTTCTTTTTAATCACCGGTTCCTTTGGATGACATTGTTTCCTTTTCCTTTTTAATTACTGGTTCCTTTGGATGACATTGTTTCCTTTTTCCTTTTAATCACTGGTTCCTTTGGATGACATGGTTTCCTTTTTCCTTTTAATCACTGGTTCCTTTGGATGACATTGTTTCCTTTTTCTTTTTAATCACCGGTTCCTTTGGATGACATAGTTTCCTTTTCATTTTTAATCACTGGTTCCTTTGGATGACATAGTTTCCTTTTTCTTTTTAATCACTGGTTCCTTTGGATGACATTGTTTCCTTTTTCTTTTTAATCACTGGTTCCTTTGGATGACATTGTTTCCTTTTTCTTTTTAATCACTGGTTCCTTTGGATGACATTGTTTCCTTTTTCCTTTTAATCACTGGTTCCTTTGGATGACATGGTTTCCTTTTTCTTTTTAATCACTGGTTCCTTTGGATGACATTGTTTCCTTTTTTCTTTTTAATCACCGGTTCCTTTGGATGACATTGTTTCCTTTTTTTTTTAATCACTGGTTCCTTTGGATGACATGGTTTCCTTTTCCTTTTTAATCACTGGTTCCTTTGGATGACATTGTTTCCTTTTTTAATCACTGGTTCCTTTGGATGGCATTGTTTCCTTTTTCCTTTTTAATCACTGGTTCCTTTGGATGACATTGTTTCCTTTCAATCACTGGTTCCTTTGGATGACATGGTTTCCTTTTTCTTTTTAATCACTGGTTCCTTTGGATGACATTGTTTCCTTTTTCTTTTTAATCACCGGTTCCTTTGGATGACATTGTTTCCTTTTTCTTTTTAATCACCGGTTCCTTTGGATGACATTGTTTCCTTTTTCTTTTTAATCACTGGTTCCTTTGGATGACATTGTTTCCTTTTTCCTTTTAATCACTGGTTCCTTTGGATCACATTGTTTCCTTTTTCTTTTTAATCACTGGTTCCTTTGGATGACATGGTTTCCTTTTTCCTTTTAATCACTGGTTCCTTTGGATCACATTGTTTCCTTTTTTTTTAATCACTGGTTACTTTGGATCACATTGTTTCCTTTTTCTTTTTAATCACTGGTTCCTTTGGATGACATGGTTTCCTTTTTCTTTTAAATCACTGGTTCCTTTGGATGACATGGTTTCCTTTTTCTTTTTAATCACTGGTTCCTTTGGATCACATTGTTTCCTTTTTCTTTTTAATCACTGGTTCCTTTGGATGACATGGTTTCCTTTTTCTTTTTAATCACTGGTTCCTTTGGATGACATTGTTTCCTTTTTCTTTTTAATCAATGCTCCCATTGGATGACAATGTTCCCTTTTTCATTTTGATCACTGGTCACTTTGATTGGTTTTCCTGTATCATTTAGCTTATCACAAACCATATTATAGACATTTTAGTGTAACTACACAAAAATTCTCACCAAAAAAAGAAAAAAAAACAGTAGGAAAAAAATCATATTTGTAAAATCTTGATTATTATTCCAAACATTTGAGTGCTTCTCCCCCTGGAAGTGGTGGACATTAAACAACAAACATTTTATACAGGTACTAACTAATATCACATGTTTAAAAACACCCAACCAATGATTATAGTTAAAATACACACACGTCATTATGATCATTTATGGTACTACCACTTGTCAGCAACAGAAAGACACAATTATACTTTAAAAGATTTCAGTTTTAAAACAGACAAAATTGAAAAATTATCATTAATCTCTAGTACTTTGACATTGTTCAATTCAACTGCCAAATTAATTATTTTTCCAGTTTATTTTTCCAGAGATCTCACTTTACTGGTGTCTTAATCGTAACAACTATAAAAAAAACATTTTTACAATTGGTGCACACAGTAGTGTGCATAAATAAGGCACAGGTGACACCCTTTTTGATGTCACAGCATAATGTTAAAACTTCAAACCCTGAATGACCAACATTCTGTTTTACTGACTTCATCACATGAGCAGCACTAAGTACACTACAACATTGGTAATACAATCATAATTTCAAGGACAACTAATCAGTCTGTCAGAATGTTTAACTGTGTTACTGGTAATATTCTACCAAAATAAGTGTTAGAAGTGAGATTACTGCTCTGTTTAAGCAATCCATTGTTTACAGCAGGGATTACTGACCATGTTTCTGTTTTGCCTGTTTTGAAATGTTACAGCTTAGCTAAGAAGTCCGCTCTATGATGGGTTCTCTCAAGTGTTTTGATGTGCTAGCTGAGTCATTAAGGGCTTACAGAACAGCAGCCTAGTGGCTTGTTATAATGTTAAGACAGGTTTTGTTGTGTACTGTAGCTGTGAAGCTGTTGTTTAATATGTCATAAAGCATTAGTACATAATTCTAAAATTGTATCTGGCCTAGTTTTAAATAGATACATGCAAATGGCTTCTACTGTGATGGTAAATATGCACTTTAATCCAAAATCCTCCAAGATTTTATTTATGTAACTTTATCTGGAGTTATAATGACATTTCTTGAAGCCATTAGAGTTAGCAAGTGTGTGTCGCAGTGGTTCAGAGAAGAAGCTTTAGTTTTCTCATTGTCTGTACTTGGTGTTCAAAATAAAGCACAGCTGATGTTTTCCTTCACAGAATTCTGCTGGGTAAAACAATGACTATACTCAAAACCTCATGTGTTAAACTTTTTGATTTATTTAATGTACCCTTTGTGCTTCAGTTATCGATGCTGTGAACAAATGCTTACAGAGTTCAGATTTTTTAATCTGTGATTTGCCACTGTTGTAATATAAAATTATAGGGTTATGACCATGGGAAGCTGCTCCGAGCGAGTTTTGCTTCAGCTAGAGAATTTATAAACAAGACACTAGTATAGTGAAACTGGGATCAGCTTGTTTTGTAGCATGTTTTGAAAGTAACTTTCAGAATTTAGAAGATAAATTACTGCATGGATTAAACAGCTTAATAATGCAGATTGTGCAGTATGAGTGGTACATGGGAAAGCTGCAAGGACAGAACTTCCAAAGACAGCATATATTACTGCATCAATGGAATATGTGAAGATGCTTGCACTTGCCCCTAGCACAGCATTAAAATCACCTACACCACTTCTTTTTAATATGCAAAAAGTCAATAGCATGCAGGCTTCTCTTTCTTTCTGTCACACTCACAGTCTCTATCTGTGGATCTCTCTAGCTCTGACACACACACAATAACCCCCTCTACTTCCTCCTAGCAGGGACTGCTGAACCTGATTCTTCTCTGCACACAGGTAAGTCAGAGCTTATTTTCTTATGCCATTTTTTTGTTTATTTATTATTTATTTATTTACTGGCATTTGTTTACTGGGAAAGTCCAGCTGCACAGTGGTACCCATTTTCCACAGAGGCCTATGGAGAAGCTCCAGTAAACTGAACATAATCAACAGGTATTCCAAGCATGCATTTGATACACAAGGTTAATACAATCATACAGGTGATGCAAAGTGTTAGTACAATACTTTGCTGTCAGATATATAATAACACAGAAGGAGTTGCCAAAAAGTGCAGTGTCATCCCCTTTGGTAAAAACTCAGTACCCATGAACTACCACATAGGCAGCAATCTACTTAACACAGAATGCGTGATAAGAGACCTTGGGACCCAGGTGGATAGTAGTCTCTCCTTTGATAGTCACATCGCCACAGTAGTCAGGAAGTCCTTCTATGTGGCACACCTCATCATAAAAGGGTTCTTATCCAGGAAAAAAGAGGTCCTTGTTCCCCTCTACTCATCACTCATTAGACCCATTATAGAGTACAATGCCCCTTTTGGAATGTACCTCACAAGACATCTGCAGCAGCTGGAAAGGCCACAGAAGTACCTCACAATGAGGATTACTGGCCTCAAACAAATGCCCTACACTGACCGCCTCAAAACTCCAGCTTTTCTCCGTAGCATATCGCCTACTCCGAGCTGATCTCTGCCTAACATATAAAGCTATGTCAAACCCAGAGCTGTTGGACATGCTACACATAAAGAAATCCCAATACCTCCAAGCTACATGCTCTAGGGACCTAAACATTGTTACCACAATAAACAGAACATGCTGGAGGTATAGAGTCCTGTCCCAGAGACTTCCTATTCTCTGGAACAAGCTATCCATCTATGTCAAGCAAAGTTCTTCATTAGCACTCCAAGAAAAATCTTGATGAGTGGATGGGAAATAGGAAATACACCCCAGGGATGACTTCTGTGTCTCTGCTGGACAGTGGCACAGGAAAATAACTTTCTTGGGTGGTGTAAGCTATGGAAGCTTGCTGGTTAGGCTTACGTAGGCCCTTGGGCCGATAGTCTAGTACCTACCTATGAACTTATGAACCTATATATGTTATATGTA
>NC_056732.1:1848293729-1848395439 GCF_019279795.1 Protopterus annectens | reverse complement strand
GAGGTAATAAGAGATCTGGGGACCCAGGTAGATAGTAATTTCTCCTTTGACAATCATATTGCCAAAGTAGTTAGGAAATCCTTCTATGTGGCCCATCTAATTACTAAAGGGTTCGCATCTAGAAATAAAGAGGTTATAGTGCCCCTCTACTCGTCACTCATTAGACTCATTAGAGAGTACAATGCCCCATTTGGGATGTACCTCACAAGACACTTCCAACAGCTGGAAAGACCACAAAAGTACCTCACCAAGAGGATTACTGGCCTCAAACATATGTCCTATGCAGCCCGACTGAAAAAACTCCGGCTGTACTCAGTGGCATATCACTTGCTCAGAGGTGATCTCTGCCTGACTTACAAAGTCATGTCCAACTCAGAATTGATGGACATGCTCCACCTAAAGAAATCCAAGTCACTGCTAGCCACGCGCTTTAGTGAGCTAAACCTCACCACAATAATAAATAGAACATGCTGGATGGATAGATTCCTGTCACAGAGACTCCCCATGCTTTGGAACAAAATTCCAAATTACATCAGGCAGAGCCCCTCACTAACATTCTTCAAGAGAAACCTTGACGAGTGGATGGGTAACAGAAAATACACCCCTGGGATCACTTCACTGGCTCAGCTTGACAGAGGATCACTTAATTTAATCAATGGGGCGGCGAAAGCCGACACTCTGGCTAGGCTTATAAATGCCCTCGGGCAGATAGCCTAGTACCTACCTATGAACCTATTTATATACACTATTACTGGTGAAGTTAATGTTTAGGTTTTGCATCTTCTTATTGGGTATTATATTTTTAACATATATTTTCACTTACATATTTGGCTTTTGAATGTATGATGCCGGTCCTTGTGTACATTTTATTTATATAGATATATATATATATATTTTAACGATCACATGACAATCATTTGAGGGTCATATGACTTGTATTAACTATTTAAGAAGGGGGAGTGGGATAACATATGTACCTGTTGAAGTTTTATGGATTATAAAATGAAAGTGCTAATACTATTAAACATTTGAACTATTTTAGGAAGTGGATATTGAATCGAAGTCCTAACCTGTACTTGGTGTTGCTGTTGCATTTGCAGTTATTGATATACTTATTAATTCCTAAAGGTGCAATAGATAAAGTATTTATCACTTTTTTTTATAAATAGGAGCACTGGTAGAGTTTTTTCATATTGGTGAAACCTGATCACATTTTAATAGGCTATTAAATGTACAATGCAGAGGAATAAATATTGATTCCTTTATTAGTTTTAAAAAGAAACCACTGAGAGAGTCTGGACCTGTGTTGGTAGTACACTTGACTGTATTTCAAGTGATCTGACTCCCTGATTCTTGGGGAATCTCAGCAAAAATTTGCCTTCAAGTTCTCACATTTGTTGCAAGTTGAAGCAAGCAAAGCTATAGTACACTTATACCCAAACTTGAGTATTTCTTACCAATGACTTCTGTTAACTGCAATCTGAACACTTCAGAATTGCAAACAACCTCCAACACAATGTTGTTTCATCACTATCCAACACTAGGGAACATCACTACAGAAAGTTAATTGCTTCCAGTCATCCAACACTAGGGAACATCACTACAGAAAGTTAATTGCTTCCAGTCATCCAACACTAGGTAACATCACTACAGAAAGTTAATTGCTTCCAGTCATCCAACACTAGGTAACATCACTACAGAAAGTTAATTGCTTCCAGTCATCCAACACTAGGGAACATCACTACAGAAAGTTAATTGCTTCCAGTCATCCAACACTAGGGAACATCACTACAGAAAGTTAATTGCTTCCAGTCATCCAACACTAGGGAACATCACTACAGAAAGTTAATTGCTTCCAGTCATCCAACACGAGAGAACATCACTACAGAAAGTTAATTGCTTCCAGTCATCCAACACTAGGGAACATCACTACAGAAAGTTAATTGCTTCCAGTCATCCAACACTAGGGAGCATCAGTACAGAAAGTTAATTGCTTCCAGTCATCCAACACTAGGGAACATCACTACAGAAAGTTAATTGCTTCCAGTCATCCAACACTAGGGAACATCACTACAGAAAGTTAATTGCTTCCAGTCATTGCTAGGACTAGGCTTCATCTTAACTCACTCATGTTTAAACTTATCTTTAACTACTGCTGTCTACCCTGTGCGTCTCAACCACAGTACAAAGCCACCACTTAATCCCTCAGATCCATTTCAGATAGTGTACCCCAGCTAGCATTTACTCCCTTAAAAAGTCCTTGGGTCAATTGTCTTTTGCTGAGATCAGTTAATCTTCATGGAACTCACTTCCTACTAACTTAAAATCTGAAATAGCTTGCATTATTGTAAACAATTGTTAAATTATCTGAAAAAGGAATGTAAGGGCAATTGTTTACAAGACTTGGGCTATTCATATCCTCTTGAGAAAAAAATATAAAGCAGCAATATTGATTCAGTAACATTTACTGTAAGGCAGTTGTAAACCATGGTGTTTAAATGGCTGTGTTATCTTATGTGAATTTATTAATTTGTCTTGTTTTTCTTTACTCTTTTTTAGATAATGTACCATATGTTATTGTACTTCTTTTAATATGTGTGAATATAGCAAAGCATTTGTGCATCGTTACTTTGTGTTATAAATGTCAACTATATCTACTCTTGTCTACACCTAATAGTTCAGACTGGAACTGAAAAAGGTACTTAGACCAGTCTACCCATCTGATTAAGGAAGTTTAATAAATAAATGAAAATGAGGATGGAAAGATTATTCGTTTTGACAATTTAACAACCTGTGCATCTGTCATGCATTCATGTTGAAACTTTTCAAATTCACCTGTTATCTACAATGCAGTCAATAAGAAGCAACCAAATCCTGTCTGCTTTCAGGTACCAGAAAGCTTTGAAGATGTTGCTGTCCAGTTTTCAAGAGAGGAGTGGGAGATGCTAAGTGAACAGCAGAAGGAGCTGCACAGAGAAGTCATGATACAGACCTATGAAAGCATGGTTTCTGTAGGTAAGTAGATGTCAGATCTGCCATCTGTATTTGTGCACTTAAACTGTAAAAGCGATGCAGTATATACTCACCAACATGGGGGAGCACTGTGTGTGTGTGTGTGTGTGTGTGTGTGTGTGTGTGTGTGTGTGTGTGTGTGTGTGTGTGTGTGTACAGACACACACACACACATTTATATTTGCAAATGGTAAAATATATAAATATATATATTTATAAAGGGTAAGGGGTAAAGAGGTCACACAGACAAGCGATTTATTAAAACTGCAAAAAAGATCCAGCCAAGCTATGCAATACCTTTAACCTCCTGTAGTGGAACCCTTGGATCATATGCAAATGACTCCTTAAAGACACAAACCACTTACAACTGTAGGGTTCATTGCTGAAGAGTGTGTGTGTGTGTGTGTGTGTGTGTGTGTGTGTGTGTGTGTGTGTGTGTGTGTGTGTGTGTGTACGCACTAACTCACTCATTCACTTACCCACCCACCCACACTGACATTATATATAAAGGCCCATGCGAGGTATGCAAATGACCCCTTAAAGGACCACTATGTGTTTTGTTAAATGTTTTCTCATTTTCTTCATCTCTTTCTCCCCTATCTTTTGACAGTGGCATCACTGAATACTCGTACTACCTGAAATAAAAATGTTTTACTGTTTCCCTTATCCCCCTATTTGTAGCTTCGTTACTGGCATCCATCTTCCTGCCTGTAAACATTATCGTGGTGCTGTATACAGTGTGTGAGCTCTGCAAGACAGCAGTAATAATGCCCTTTGTTTTCTTTCTGGTTCAGGAAACACTCAAGGACAGCCCTCCTTCAGTCCTTAAGCCCTGAAAATACCCATTCCAATTAGGTATTTAAAAGTTTCTTACAACTCCTCCTATGCCTGTAGTAAAACATGCTGGAGATCCTGCAACTGAGGAAACTGTTAGTCTCTCTCGAGTTGCTGGGAGCATTTGTTTTGTTGATGGACTATTCTGGTGTGAAACTGTGGACTAACTTTTTCCTCTGGAATTAATTAACATTTCCTTATTTCAGGTATGTTGAAACTATAGCCTCCATAGCTATTGCTTGTACCATGTGTGTGATGCCCGTGCACTTGCCCAGCAATAAGGAGCCTCAATCCTCACCAGTAACACCAGTAAGGGGCGTCCATATAGGGAAAGGATAATAAATACACAGACAGTAAAGTACAATTTCCTGTAAGAGCGCACAGAGATCACGGTCAGTCTGGGGCTGGTTTCTCCCTTTCTCTCCAGGTCCCCAATAACACTCCCCACTAGCACAGCTATAGGGTCCAGATCTCAGCCTAGTGGGCAAGCTAAAACCTCCAGCACCCTCTCTGTCCCACCAGTGCTTCGTGTCCCTGCCCAAGTAGTTGAGACACACACCCTTTGAGATGAGTTATATACAACCACACAGACACTCCTAGGGGAAGGCTAGCACAGGTTCTCTAACTGTGCCTCTTTTACCCAGACTATACGGTAGTACCACTTGCCACCACCTACTAATATTTATAAGCTACTCAAAGGCCCTTAAAAGGGTGTCCGATTATTACTGTGCAATATTATTATCCAAATGGTAAGTGTGACTGAACAGCAAAGCTTATTTGGAGTGACTTGGTACAGTATCACTATATATATGCAGTGCACTCTAGAGCTTAAATTATCTCTACACTAAACAGCCACAGTTGAAAGGTTTAAAAAACATTAAATAATAAAAACACAAGACAATATTTCTTACTACACAGTGCTAGTCAAGAGTTCAGAGATCAGAGAGAAATGTTTAAAATAATACAGTAGAAAAAGTTATGACATCACAGAAAAATACTTAGCCTAATCTTCCTACTTCCTGGTTCCCAGGTGAACAGATTCTCAGAGGTTAATAGTCCTTGATCTTGCAGCTGGTCAGGAAGCCAAAACAATAAAAGAAATGAGACGTGCGTGAATGGGAATACCTTCGTTGAAGGTTGTGCGTCAGGTCTGGCAACTCGCCACGTAAAAATCTACTGCCAGTCATTAGCGGACCGGAGTTCTGCTGTGGCGACCCCTAACTGGGAAATGCCAAAAGACACAACAGCATGCAACTTCTAGCAATTAACTCTGGTCTCAAGACAACAGCCAGAATTCCTTTGTCTAGACATATCGGCTCCAAGCCCAGACATCGAAGAATTGACTTATTAGATTTGTTACAGCAGAGTGCACTGTTACATTTTTTCAGTTCCTCCACATTTAACACCATTTTTTACCATTTAAGAGAACACGCCTGTGGCTTATATTAATATTTACAAATGACAGAATTGTCTACAAAATTCTATCTGGCTAGGCTGGCAGCCTCTACCTATCTTCACAATGTGTTTATTGTTTTTTAATGAAAATTTGAAGTAGGGATTGCCAGGCTTCTAAGAAACAGTTTGCTGCTAGGAATTGTGTCATGCATTTAACAATGTGCAGTAAGATTTGCAGATGGAAAGTATTTATTTTATTTATTATTATTTATTTTACATTTGTTGACCGGGCTAGTCTAGCTGGATATATGTCCATTTTCAGTAGAGGCCCGGGGAGAAAAGCTCCAAGGACTAGCAGTGACAGAGATTACAATAATATAGTAATAGTCAAATGAATTACAGCACATTGTTACATTGAGGTTCAGATAAACTTGTACAGAGTCCTTTAGTAGGTTAAAGCTAAGATCAAATACAGAGAGCAATCGTTTGAGAGATAGCAATCAAAAGAACACAATTTTGAATTGTAAACCATTTTTATTATTTATTCATTTATTTTTTAAGTAGTAAGAAGGTAATCGATATTACAGGTATGTGACATAGAACAGTGGAGTAGAGAAGTGTAGAGAGAGCAAGAAGGGGAAATGAGATATCAGTCAGGGTTAGAGCAGGGACAAAGCCAGTGAGTTTTAAGATATTCTTTAAGATGCTTTTTAAAAAGATGAGGGGAAGCAAGAGATGAAAGTTCATTAGGAAGCTGGTTCCAGCTTTTTCCAACTATGTTGGTGAAAAGTGATTCTCCAGCTTTGTTGTTAGATTTAGTAGTGGAAACTAGACTCTTGTTAGCTGAGCATAGTGTTGCAAGATTTTTGTAGGGGGTCATCAGATTAGTAAGGATTGGGGTATTATTAGGGTGATAAAGGATCTTTTGGGTGATAAGTTGTTGACACAGTAGTAGGTTCTGCAGTTCTAACCATCCCAGTTGTCTGAGGTTGAGGTACTGGTGAGTTCTAAAGGGAGTGCCAGTGGCAAATCTGGCTATGTTATTGTAACTGGTGGAAAGTTTGGTAAGGTTGTTTCTAGATAGATTGGTATATATTGCAGAAGCATAGAGTAGGGTAGAGATCAGGTGTGTCTGGGCAATAGTGATTCTGGAAGAAGGGGTAAGGAAGGGTTTGATTCTGTAAAGGGTGCCTAGTTTTTGTTGACAGACTTTATTGTATAATTTATATGGTCATCATAGCTAAGGTTGTTATCAATTGGTACTCCTAGTAGACGGGTTGTAGTGTCAGGAGATATGTTAGTTCCATTGTTGGAGGTTACTGTGAAGTGTAGTTGAGATGTCTTATGAATAGGAGCAAAGAGTAATAATTTTGTTTTTTGTGGGTCCAGGAGGAGGCAGTGTTGCATGAACCAATTTTCAACAGTTAAATACTGTTTGGGTGAGGGACTGGAGAGAGGTTATGGACTTGGCTGAACAAATTAAAGTTGAGTCATCTGCATATTGAATGCAGGTGGCTGGAGGAATTTTGGTATGTAGATCATTAATAAACAATAAAAAGAGAAGAGGTCCTAAAATAGAGCCTTGTGGTACTCCAATGTTCACAGGGAGGTAAATGGAAAATATTATTATCCCAAAGTACTGCTTGCTGTCTGTTTTCAAGATAGGATTTAAACCATTGTAATGCTTGTGGATCAAGTGATTGGGCTTTTAGTATGTTAATAAGCATGTTATGGTTCACCATATCAAAGGCTTTTGAAAGGTCAATAAATAGTGCAGAGGAGAAAGTATTACTGTTACGATTTTTGTTTATGGAGTCAGAAAAGGATAGCAGGGCAGTTGTTGTGCTATGGAATGGCCTAAAACCGTACTGGCAATTGGCAAGTAAATTGTTATGGAGAAGGTGGTCAAGTAGTTGTCTGTGTATGCATTTTTCCATTATTTTAGCTATTGGAGAGAGTAAGGCAATAGGCCAAAAGTTGGAGAGCTCGGTAGATGATCCACCTTTGTGTAGAGGGATGATGTGAGATACTTTCCATATGGAAGGGCTTTTGCTTTCTAAAATTGTTCTATTTATAAGGAAAGAGATGGGATAGGTAATGGTTTTAGCTGCAGTACAGGTATTCTGCTGGAAGACGGTCAACAGAAGGGGTGCATGGTTTAAGTTTTTGAAGGAGGTTGCAAATGAGGGATGTGGGTGCAGGTTGTATATAGAAGGTTGGAGTTGAAGTATTATTGTTATTTAATGGTGGAGTGGTAATAGGTGGTAAAATATTAGCTAGGGTTAGAATGGCTTCAGTAAAATAGTTATTAAAGGCATCAGGAATCTGGTTAGAGTTATTGTTGAATCCTGAAGGGGCAGGCGTTTTAGAGTGCCCTGTCTGAAGAAGATTGTTAATGCCTGACCAGAATTTTTGTGTTTTTTGTTGGTGGGTTTGTTGGAGGTGAAGGTAATAGTCTTTTTTGTCTCTGAGAATGTCTTTCTTGGTGGCATTTCTTAACTGTTTAAAGTAAAGTTGATCTGATGGACTTTTGGAGGCTCTCCATTTGGCCCAAATTTTATTTCTGTGGAGGATCTTTTGCCTAGTATGTTTTGTAAGCCAGGGGGCAATTTTGGTTCTTATTCAGGAAGAGCGATAGGGGGCGTGGTAATCTTGAATTTGAAGGAATCTAGTATTAAAGTAGGTCACTGCTTCATCAAGCTGAAGATCAAGCATATGTGACCAGTCACATGCTTTCAGTTCGTTTTGGAAGCTCTCTGGATTAAAGAATATTTTGGAGCGGGAGGATTTAAAATTATTAATATTAGGGCTGTGAATTTTTTGTTTAATGATATAGGTTAGCATATAGTCACTGATATTATCGGGAAGGGTTCCTGGTTTATAAGTATCAAGATGGTTTTTGAGAAGGATCCAGTCTAGGGTGGTTTCCTTATTGCTTGGCTTTTGGATTCTAGTAGGAGTGGTTATTATCTGTGAGAAACCGTGAAGATTTATATGATTGGTAGGATTAGGGGAACTACAGGTTGCCCAGTCTATAGGTCTATAGGTCTGAGGTAGGTGGGTAGAGAGGTACCTAAGTATGTTTTCAAGCATATTAATAGTATTTCCAGGGGGAGATATGTGCAAATGAGATAGATAGATTTGGAGTTGTTGATTTGTAGCTTGGCAGTACGGGTTTCAGCATTGGTATCTGAGGGTTGGAGCACATTGAAGGGTGAAACTTGGAGTTCAGATTTATACAAAATGGCTACACCTCCACCCTTTTTGCTTTTGCGGTCATATATTAGGATATTATATCCAGGGGGGGTAATCTCATCTCCTGGTCCAGAGTTGAGGGTTTTAGCCATGTTTCTGTAATACAGAGTATGTCAAATGAGTGCACCACTAAGAGTGCATGTAGGTGCGTAATTTTATTATTAATGCTGCGGATGTTAAGGTGAGCTATCGGGAGGGAGGTAGATGGTCTATTAGGGGTAGTGATAGTAGGAGATGTTAGGTTGTGTGGGTTATTGGGAGTATTAGTATTGGGGCCAGGGTTTGGATGAATATCACCATCTAATAGGGGGTGCTGTAGAGGATATTGTACAAACTTAAGGATTGTGTAGTAATTAATTAGGATTTTTTGCCAAGGAAGTAAGTAACATGGTTAGATCTATGGTACTTTGGAAGAATATAGATAGAGATGGTGGTTATGTTACTATGTTTGAGGGACTTTATGTGAGAAATGGGTAGAGTTTGTTGGTAGGGATGGTGCTGCTTAGGAAGAGAAGAATGTTCAAAGAAGGTTAGTGTGTATGGAATTGTAAGAGAAGCAAGAGTTGTAGTTAAGAGTAGTAGGTTTGTGAATATAGATTTGTATGTTGGGTCCATTAGGATGTATAGAAAAGGAGTTAGTGTGTTGAGCGAAGGAGTGAGGTGTGTAAGAATAAAGGTGGGAGAAGGAGAAATTGTTGTGTGAGATGAAGTAGCTTGGGGGAAGAAGTGAAGTATAAAACTAAATAAAAGGTGGTTGAAAGAGTGAAGCTATAAAATATAGCAATACAGGGTAACGTGTGGAAAGGTTAGGGAGTGGACCTAAAAGGTAAAATAGCTTAATTAAGAAATTGTTGAGGTAGGGGGTATGGTTGTTAAGTAGAAGTAATATGTGGTAGGGTGATAATGGGAGGGGGTGTGGCGATAGAAGTATATAGCTAGGACCACTTGGGGTGTGTGGGAATTGGGGGTAGGTGAGAGGAGTGAGCCCGAAGGGCGAATGGAGCAGGTTAGAGCATCTATATGAAAGATTTTCCAGAGACAATCGGAGAGGAGAAGATTCCAGAGGCAGAGAGGGTGGTCACAGGTCCATTCAAGGGCAGGAAGAGGAGGAGAAAAGTGTATCCATGAAGGAGAGAAGACGTCTGAGGTAAGGAGACTACAGTAGAGGTGCTTAGTTTCAGAGTTAAGCAAGCAGAATGTTTCACAACAGAAAGGGACTATACAGGGCAGAGAAGGTGTAAAAAGAAAGCGTGACTAAATCTGGTTCTTAGAAAAGTAACGCCAAGCAATAGCATTTGTAGAATATAAATTTTTTTTTTCACATTGTTCCTGTAAACGTTTATTTCTTAACTTGCTTGTCTTATCCGTAACATGATTGCTGAATGTTAGTGAATTTGCAAGGAAAGTGCCGTCATCTCAATTATAGCACTGATGAATTTCTATGTAAGAGGCTCTTTGTAAATTTGCTGCCTTTCCGCTCATTAATAGAACTGGCTGTACATTTTCCATGTAATATGATGTTTAACTGTGACTTTGGGTTAGCTTTTTCTCTGAGGTGGGGGAAGTTGTGAAGTATACGTTCGTGGCTGTTCAGGTTTCGCTTCTAGTAAAGTGCCGATGACCAATAATTTCAATGGTACAGATTCATGCTGACTGTCTTGATTTCTGCCTCATTTTTTTCCATAAAATTATTTTCTGTCAAATCACTGGCAAATTGTTGAGGGTTGAACTCGGAAAATAACGACAGACACTATAATTTCAGAATTCATACCCTTCAGAAAAGTACTGGTAATGCCAGTCCTGTTATTTTATCAGCATTCTAAACTTGTAAGGGTGATATTTAAAAAGTGTTTAGTGTGACAGGAGTCCGGGTTGTGTAGTATTTACACAGTAGTATGAGTTATTCAATATAAACGCTCCGTCATGCCCTTGTAAAAGAACGCGTGAACCATGGGAATGTTATAGTTTGTGGTTTGCTGCCTGTTTCACCAGTGCGCGCCTTTTAATGAGGAAGTGAAGATGACGCGGTTTTCTCCTTCTCCAAGTGGCTATTCTGTCAAACAGAAATCCTTCACGGTAGGAATCATCCACGCTAACAAATGACACAACAGACACTGCATTTGCCATTCATGCCTAATAATCCCAGCATGCAGCAGGTTTAACAAGTCGGATATAACTGTTTTTTGTTATGTAGTACAACCAAAGGTAGCACAGCACACCAACAGAGCCCAGGAATAACGTGTCCAAATAAATCACCATAAGCACGTTCTACCTGGCGGCTAAACGTTATAAACTCCAACTGCTTAAAGTTAATGGAAAAAGTCACAAATCGCTGATACTACTCCTCTATAGGAAAATGTAGCCAACAATCTTCAGACCTAAATGATTAATTATTATGTTTTGTCTTGTTATGATTTTTTAACCTATATGTATGTGTACCTGTTCTTGTCATTATGCTTATACACACGTATTATTAGGCGCATATACATATATTTTTATATTGTTATATTTGGTATTTTTGTTTTATTACATTAGTTATGCTTATATATTTATTGTAGTTAGGCATACATGAAGTCTAATGGCTATGAAGTTTTAATAATGTATTTAGTTAAATTTTATAAGCTGAGTATTTATGTAATTGTTTTGAAATGCGGTCCCACCAATCACTGTAAAGGGAGGGATATTTAAATTGTCTCATATGGGTGCTATTTGTAAAGTCTGAAGAAGCCTATTGGCAAAAGCACTCACTTTTTGTCACTCTGGAATAAAGCTGTGTTTTTATCCATCTCAGGACTGTTGGCTACATTTTCCTATAGAGGAGTAGTATCAGCGATTTGTGACTTTTTCCATTAACTTTAAGCAGTTGGAGTTTATAACGTTTAGCCGCCAGGTAGAACGTGCTTATGGTGATTGACTCTGTTTTTTGCTATGTACTGTAGGCCCTAGAGATGGAGGCTAAAGTTGCTTGCAGTGCAAATGGAAACAACATATGAAGTATAATTTATGTAATTAATTTGGGCATTTCACAGAATTGCACATGCTCTAATTCCCATACTTACTTTACAGGCGATTGATAATGCACAGATTACTACTTTATGATGGTGTATGGCAATATTTTCTTTTGTCCAACCCCTCTACAGAATTCCGCATTTGCTGTTGCTGTACTCTCCTCTTATGTAGAAAGTTCTACATCAGGATAATCCTTTCTAGAACTCTGTTTACTTTCTGACTTGAGGAACCTTGTGTTTTCCCCAACAGTTTGGTGTTCTCCTTCCTTATTAATCTTTTCCTTCCACTCACTGACTGATTTGAGGTGGCCAGGGTCTTTGTGGAATGTTTGCATAGGCAGACAGCTGGATCACTTCCCTCTCTCAAGTTTATGAAAGGAACAACTGTGGATTAGATGTGAGCACCCATTTCTCTCTATGGCTGTTTCAGCTGCATTTACCATTGAGTTAGACACTTCCAGTAGTGGGATCCCATTTTATATGTTAAGCATATTACTTCCTTTGAGTCAGTTTCCAGAACTGGTTAGTTTTACAAAAGATGGTGTGTCCTAAGTGGGCTTGCCTTCCTGTCCTAACATTTGTCCCCTTTGTGGGCTCCAGTGTTGGCTTCTTCAGATTTTGCATTGGCTGCTCTGATGCTTGAGCTGCCTCCTGGTGGCAATGCATAATGTCTAGTATAGGCTATCCTGGTTTTAGACATACTGCAGCATTGATGAGGGCCAACCTAGACTCCACCAGTTTTACAGGGACTAATGTTGGCTATTCGTGCACAGATCACATCAACATTCGGAGGCCCAATGCATGTGTTAAACCCTGCTCAGTTGCAGGACTTTCAAGGGGTCTTGTCCCTGCAGTCTTTAGTGGCCTATGCAGGACCTTTGTCCCATGACATTTAGCTGCTAGAAGACAGTTTTCATTCTTTAGACACAGAATCCTCCCAGTAAACATTGAGGAAGAAAACCAAAAATATTTATCTCATTATCCTCCAGTGTAAGGTGAGGGTGTTGAGGTGTTCATAGTTATACCTTCACATCCAGAGGACCTGAAATTCAGTAAAGATTTACAGATGTTGGAAGACCCTCCCAGGCAATTTCCTCTCCAAAGAAAAGATAACAGAATGACAGTAAATATCAGGGTTCATCTTTCTGTGTGATTCTCCCCTTATTATTATCCAACGACGCTGGTACTGTAAGAGTGGGGCAACCCAAACACCCTGGCCGTTTGTCAGAGAAGGTCATAAAGGTAAGTGATGACTGAAATCTCCTAAGGCAGATATGAAAGTTACGTATTTAACATAAGACTAAGTCTCTTGGACAACTCAGACTTAATTAGCCAACACTTCCCCCGTCTCTCCAGTTGGGTGGTAGAAGGTATGTTAGATGACCACATCCATTAATTTCACATTAGTGTTTTCAGAAACTGGAGAATGGAGTAGAGGCATTGAATGCCCCAGGAAGGTGAGGTGCAGTTGTAATCTGGTTAAGTACCCTAGCTTGGGACTCCTGGTAAATCTGCCTGATTAAGTCTACCCATTCTCATGAGACACCATCTGTTGAGCTGAATTTGTGAAGCACATCAAGTACTAAAGGTTAATGGAAACTGATGCAGGTCCATTGCTATGGTAACGACAGTATTTTTTACAATACCCCTTCCCCATCTCTTGGATCTTGTTCCTTATGTTTTACAGAATTCTGTGTAATGGCCAGTGACCATGAGTGATGGGCCTTTTTCTGCCGGGAACATCAAAGGCAGTAGGGGCCAAGTCTCCACTGATGGAAGTATGTGGCTGTGTAGAAAATTAGCATAGGTACAGTACTTGTAGTGCTAGCTGGCTAATAGAATGAGTGGAGAATGAGATCTGGGGTTTCAGGAGAGCCCTGTAGAAAGAAATTAATTAATTTGTTTTTTAAATAATCAGCTTATTTGTTCACATTGTGAGGATGCAGTGAAGAACGGCCAAGGAGATACTGTGCAGCTTAACAAGAGGCATTGGCATTGTAAAGTAGCAAACTTTATCCATTGTAGAGTAAAATAAAAGAACCTATATCAGCCGGAATTGCCTTTCAAAACATATCTTCAAGGGTGCAGAGTTTGACAGAGAGTGGGAGCAGATCATTTTTAACAATAGTGAAATGAAGAAAATACATGGATACATGAAATGGCTTTTGTCCAACAGTTTAATTGTGAGAAACTTCCAAGAACATACAATGCATACATGAGGGAATCCTAGTAAGAATTCTTAATTATCATCTTCTTTCGGCTGTTCCTGTTAGGGGTCGCCACAGCGGATAATCTGTTTCCATTTCTTCCTGTCCTCTGCATCTTGCTCTGGCACACCAACCACCTGCATGTCCTCTCTCACCACATCCATAAACCTTATCTTAGGCCTTCCTCTTTTCCTCTTACCTGGTAGCTTCATCCGTAACATCCTTTTCCCAATATACTCAGCATCCCTCCTCAGCACATGTCCAAACCAATGTAATCTTGCTTCTCTGGCTTTGTCTCCAAACCTTCCAACCTAGGCTGACCCTCTAATATACTTATTCCTAATCCTGTCCATCCTCGTCACACCCAGTGCAAATCTTAACATCTTTAACTCTGCCACATCCAGCTCTAACTCCTGACTTTTTGTCAATGCCACTGTCTCCAACCCATATAACAAAGCTGGTCTCACTACCCTCTTGTAGACCTTCCCTTTCACTCTTACTGGTACTCATCTGTCACAAATCACTCCTGACACTCTTCTTCACCCACTCCATCCTGCTTGTACTCTCTTCTTCACCTCTCTTCCACACTTAGCATTACTGTGAGCTATTGATCCCAAGTATTTACAGTCATCCACCTTCGCCACCTCTACTCCTTGCATCCTCACCATTCCTCTATCCTCCCTCTCATTCACACACATATATTCTGTCTTAGTCCTGCTGACCTTCATTCCTCTTCTCTCTAGAGCATATCTCCACCTCTCCAGGGTCTCCTCCACATGTTCCCTACTCTCACTACAGATCACAATGTCATCTGCAAACATCATAGTCCATGGGGACTCCTGTCTGATCTCGTCTGTCAACCTGTCCATCACCATTGCAAATAAGAAAGGGCTGATCCTTGATGTAATCCCACCACCAATTTAAACGCATCTGTCACTCCCACCGCAGAACTCACCGCTATCATAGGTTCATAGGTTCATAGGTTCATACTAGGCTATCTGCCCGAGGGCATTTACAAGCCTAGCCCATCGTTTTGTGGCTTAGGCCACCCCTTTAGTATGGGGAACTATACCCATTATTTTTCTGTGCCTCTGTCGAGCAGTGACACTGAGGTAATCCCTGGGGTATATCTGCGATCTCCCATCCATTGGTCAAGATTTCTCTTGAACAAGGCCAGCGTGCTCTGCCTCACATGTACGATTTTGTTCCACAGCATAGGGAGTCTTTGGGTGATGAATCTATCCCTCCAGCACGCCTATTAATAGCCGTGTCAAGGTTTAAGTCTCCGCCCTTGTGGCTCTGATGGATCTAGATTTTTGAGGTGAAGCATATTCATCAAATCTGGGTTTGACATGGCCTTGTATGTTAGGCAAAGGTCACCTCTGAGCAGACTGAATAGAGCTGGAGTTCTTTCAGTCGGGCAGCATAGGACAGATTTTGAGACCCTTTATCCTTTTGGTGAGGAACTTTGTGGCCTCTCCAGCTGCTGCAAGTGTCGGGTCAGATACATTCGAATGGGGCATTGTACTCAATCATTGGTCTGATGAGTGATGAGTAAAGGGAGACTATGACCTCCCTTGATCTAGATGAGAATCCCTTCATGATAAGGTGGGCAATGTAGAAGGTCTTCCTAACTACTTTAGCTACATGGGTGTCGAATGACAGACTACTATCAACCTGGGTCCCCAGGTCCCTGATAACTTCTTCTGTGCTCAGTGGATTGCCACCTATTTGGTAGCTAGGGGTAACCTTGTTTTTCCCAAGGGTATGACTATGCATTTTTGGCATTTAACTTTAGGGCTCTGGCACCAGTTATCCGTTTCTGTGAGACCCTTCTGAAGGATATCTGTGTCAGATGTGTTTTCTACTATGGCCCAGTTTGCAGTCATCTGCAAACTTTGTCAGCCATAACCCTCCTGTGTTTGCTTGTACTTGGAAAAGTAGATGCCAAACAAGAGTGGGCCCAGGACTGAGCCCTGTGGGACACCACTTGTGACAGGCTTTGAGTCTGACATGGCGCCAGCAGCTCTGACCCTGTGGGTTCTGTCACTCAGCCAGTTTGCAACCCATCTTGTGATGTATGGGTTGACATTTAAGCTGATGAGTTTTTCAATGATACCCGAATGGGGTATTGTATCGAAGGCCTTAGCCAGATCGAGGTAGGCTGTATGGACTGCCTTTCCCTCATCAATGGCTTTGGTGACTGTTTCAAAAAGTCAACCAAGTTTAAAAGGCATGATCTGCCTTTGACAAAGCCAAACTGGGTTGGATCCAAAGTCTGCAAATTCCCTATGTCTTTATTTATGAGGTCCATTATGATCCTCTCCATGGCTTTGCAGATAAGGCTTGTCAAGCTAATGGGCCGGTAATTTTTGTGAAGTGGTACCACAGTTGCAGTGCCCACTCCCGTGCGCCATCCAGAGGTAAGACTTTGATTAAACAGCTGTCCTAGCTGTGGGTTTAATTCCTCATTGAGTTCATGGAGCACACAGCCGGGGACACCATCAGGTCCCATGGATGCTGTGTTTTTTGCTTTGGAGAGAGCAGTTCTCACTTGGGCGCTGGAGATGTTTGGGGGCTGCAATCGTTTGGTATAGATATCTCTCCTTTTGGGGGAGGGAGAAGTTTGCACTGAACCTGTCAGCCAGTATGTTGGCAATGTCTGTAGGATCAGTAATCTTCACATCATTTTGAACTAGCTCTGAGCATATCTGGGAGTTTCCTCCCAGGTTTCTTATAGCTAAAGAAGGCCTTATGATTGTCTTTTGAGTCTTTAGCTATTTTTCTCTCGAAATTTGCTTTGGATGATTTTATGAGAGCTCTTAGTTTTTACTTATAGTGATCAAGGGTGTCTTACCTTTTAAGGATTTTGCTCTATCTTGTAGTAGCTTCCTCCTTTTGTTGTAGAGTTTGTTTATGGCTGGGGTCCACCAGACTGGATGCTTGCCTTTGGTACAAAGAGTCTTTGTTTTGCTTGGGATTGCCTTATCCATGCAGTCCTGCAGGTGCTGGTAGAAGGCATTTGTAAGTGATTCAGCGGCTTGAGTACTGTTTTCCACGCCCGGGCCTGCCTCGGCTAAAGGAGACCACACTAGTCTTTAGAAGTGTGAAGTCGGCTTTTGAGAAGTTCTTTACTGTGGTCTTTTTATTTCAGGTGGGGTGGGATGAGGACCTCCAGCGAGATTAGTTTGTGGTCTGATCTCACCAGTGAGGTACACCTCGGTGTTGAACATTGTGCTCCCATGTTCGTGATGATGAGATCAAGTATGTTATCTCCTCTTGTGGGGATGGTGACTAGTTGTTCCATGGCATTTGAGTTTATGAATTCCAGGAACTTTTGGGCTAGGGTGTTTGGGCTTGAGTAGTGTTCCCAGTCTATATTAGGGTAATTGAAGTCACCTAGTATGATGGTGTTTGGTGATACATTTATCCCTCTAGTGTTTTCAGGAAGGCCATGTGAGGTTCCTGAGTTTGTGAGGGTGGCCTGTAACATGCTACAATTTGCAGAGCAGTCTTGCCTATGGTTAATTGCACCTGGATGGTCTCCGATGCATCGTCGTTGCCACCAGTCTTGAGGTGTGGGTGTCCTTGATGAATATGGATACCCCTCCTTTCTTGGTATTGTCCAGATTTTGGGGCGGAGCATGATATGAGGTAAAACCTGATAGCGCGGGTGCTCTCAGGAGCCTTGAACCAGGTTTCTGTCACAGCACAGACATCGATGTTCTCCATACTGAGAAGGGCCTCTTGAGATTTAGACTTCTGGCATTGAGCAGCATTACCCTTAGTTTTTCCTTTTTGTGTTCTAGGGTGGTAGGTTTAGAATTTGAGCCTTGCCTAAAAAGGCACTATGGGGTGGCAAGAGCCTTTGCCAATATCCGGAATCCCAGGGTGACAGGTGCAAGCCGCAGCGTGGCTTGTCCAGCATGTCATCCCAGGCAGACAGACACTGGATCCCCTTTGAATGACACCAGTGTTTAAGCCAATTGTTAAAGCTGATCATCTTATCTCTGTATTGTGGCATCATTCTTGGTGAAGGTAGGATACTGCTCAAGGTCAGGGTCATACCTGTCTGGGCTACATAATCAGAGAGCTCCTCAATGTCTCTTTTCATGTAGTCCTCAGGTCGTTTACACCAGCGTGGACAATGACTGAATCATATTTGTACCTGCTGTTGAGAGACCTGAGTGCTTGCGTTATGTGGCGGATTCTAGCGCCCGACAGGCAGCTTACTGTGACCTTCTCCTTACTCAGTCTGGTGGCGGGCGTCAGTGTGTCTGACTATGGAGTCACCAATGACTAGTGTGTCTGGCATTGTGTTTGGCCTTAAGGGCTGTGACTGTTTGACACTCTGACTGTGAGGTCTATGTGTTGCAGGTGTTGTGTTCTGAGGTGGTGGTTGTTTGGGTGTCTGCTTTGGTGGCCTCTGCTGTTTTGGTAGATTTTTGATCAGAGCCTCCAGTATGTCTTTGTGTGTTTATGTGTATGATTTGAGGTTGTAATGGTAATATGTGAGACTGGGTCTATAGTGTGTGTGGTAACCTTCTCCTCCTGACTGGTCTTGCCAGTCCTATGTTGAGAGAGCTCAGCCTCCAGTTTGGCCGTGTAGTTGCATCTCTCGCATGTATTTGTGTTTTGTGGGAGGAGGAGAGGGTTGTCTGTGTACATGAGGCAATTGTAACATTGCCTCAATATTCCCAGGTTCACCAGCTGAGCAGGAGAGGACACTAGCAACTGATCCCTCGACATGCTAGAAGGAATAGACAAAAAACTTTAAAAAGATTCCGGGGCGTGGGTGACCGAGAAATGGGGGTTGCCTTTTGGGGTACTATCTATGACAAGAGTGCCGTATCAAGGTAATAAGTACTGTAGGAGCAAGTGCTACGTTTAACAGATAGAGAATAGTCTACTTGGAGTCAAGTAGAGATGATCTTTTAATTATAGGATACGCTGATTAGATCAGTAGTATAGTTCGAGGAAGGTAGTTTTAAGGGAAAATTTGAAGAGTGGACTTTAGGTAGCCGAATAGCTTAAACCTGCTTAACCGGCTGCCCTAGTGTGCAACAGTAGCAACTCCTGGCTAAATCGGCTAAATCGCTAAAAGCGTGCTTTATAGCAGGGGCTGGATAAGACAGGAAATGACCCAAATTGGCCAACAAACCACAAGTCACTGCCCTAAACCACTCCTCCGAGGACAAATGAAGGAGTTATGGAAATGACCCTAGTGGCCAATAAAACTACAGTTTCAAGTCAGTAACCACCTCTCCGGGGCAGGGAAGCTGCTCAATGTTAGTCACTCCCACTGATAAACACAGAGACCCTCCTTCAGCCCAAGCAAAATGGCCTCACAGAAACTTTCAAACAGTTCAGGAACAGCAAGCCTGTAACTGAACTTTTTAACTCTCAGAAAAGTGGGAAAAAGCAAGATTTTTTTTGTTTTGTTTTTACAGAGATAGCAGAGGTTCACAAGTAATATCAAGTTATAACAGTGCAGTAAATGACCCCACACAAGAGTGCTAGGTCAAGGACAGAAAATATGCAAGTTTTAAGAAAAAAACGATTTAAAATTAAGTGCAAACAGGAAATTCAGCAAACAGCTTTTGGTTGTGCTCTAAATACAGCTACTAATACAGAAATCAAGTTTAACAAGCCAGAAAATGCTCAAGCTAGGCAGCTATGCAGAAAAACTTAGCAAATAAACAGAGAAAAAATACTTAAAATCTCAAAAGTGGCTCCCTTCTTCTCTCAGCGTTTTTTCCTCTTGGAGGGTGCTTCACCAACACCAATACCCTTGTACATATCCTGTACTACTCGTGCATACTTCGCTGAGACTCCCGACTTCCTCATATAATACCACAACTCCTCTCTAGGCATCCTGTCATATGCTTTCTCTAAGTCTACAAAACACAATGCAACTCCTTCTGACTTTCTCTGTACTTCTCCATCAATACTCTCGGAGCAAACATCGCATCTGTAGTGCTCTTTCCCAGCATGAAACCATACTGCTGATCACTAATCATCACGTCCCTTCTTAACCTAGCTTCCACTACTCTTTCCCATAACTTCATGCTGTGACTGATCAATTTAATCCCTCTGTAGTTACTACAGCTCTGCACATCATCCTTATTCTTAAAAATCGGTACCAAAACACTTTTTCTCCATTCCTCAGGCATCCTCTCACTTTCCAAGATTTCATTAAACAATCTGGTTAAAACCCCACTGCCATTTCACCTAAACACCTCCATGCTTCCACAGGTATATAATCTGGACCAACAGCCTTTCCGTTCTTCATCCTCTTCATAGCTGTCCTTACTTCCCCCTTGCTAATCCATTGTGCTTCATGATTCACTATCCGCACATCATCCAACCTTCTCTCCCTCTCATTCTCTTCATTCATCAACCCCTCAAAGTACTCTTTCCATCTCCTCAACACACTCTCCTCGCTTGTGAGTATGTTTCCCTCATTATCCTTTATCACATTAATATGCATGCCAATTGTTATGGAAACATTGGTAGAGTAAATGCAAACTATATACAAGAACTCTGATAAAAGTGCAAACCCTTTTCAGACTCTGATGGCTTCCCATTGAACGTGAGTGTATGTTGGGGCTCACCTCTGAACCCACTGCTGTTTGTACTGGTGGACCGTGGACTGAATCGGCATACTGGTTAGAGTGGAATGATCAGAAAAGTTGCTCTGTCCAGATAATGTGGCAGTGCAAACAGACTCTTAGCAAGAACTTCAGCAAATGATTGGAAACTGGATTGCAGAACTGAAGGCTAATGGGGCATGCTTCATGCTGTTTAGAAGGCAGCCTGGGATATTGTCTGGGCCCATTAATGCAGTTTTCTTGGCCTTAGAGAGAGCATGTGGTAGTTATGGCAGCAAACAAAGGAACCCAAAAGAAGCTTAAAGCGCGATAGAATAAAATAGTGGAACAGGTTAGCAGCTTCCATTATTTGGTGGGTGTGGTTGAGAAGAAAGGGGGTCTAAATGAACAGGTCAAAACTAGAAGCAGAGGAGCCATCTTGCACAAAGTGTCTGAGGTAGTGTGTGATGGAAGAATGCCAAAGAAGTTGAAAAATAAGGTTGCCAAAACAGTAGGGAAACCAGAGCTTGTGTATGTCACAGACATCTGAGAAGTGAAGACAGAGCAGCTGAAGAAACATTAAGTATGTGACATAGGCAGCAGGATGCACACTATGGGACATATGAGGAAACAAGAGCATCAGTGCAGAAGGCAAGCAGTCCCTATTAATTAGAAGGGTCAGGGAGAACAGATTATGGTAGTTTGGTCACGTCTGCAGGAAAGCAGAAGGCAGTTTGGGAGAGAGAGGAAAAAGGAAAATAAAGACCTAGACTGAACTGGGTGAGATAAAACCAAAGACAGGCAGGCTTGGCTGCCTAAGAAGGTAGACAAATGCCTATGAACAGACAGAAGTGGCTACAGATGATGTAAAACTCTGTCCTCCATGTAAAAATGTGGAAGAGTAATGATGATGTAGGCTGTTCGTTATCTCCTGATCTGTAACACAGACAGGGAATTCGGTTCATTGATGTGTAATAGGCTAACGACCACTGAGGCTTTTATAAGCCTGATCATGCATCCCGAATGTCTGACAAGTTCTAGTACCCTTGGTAGTGTAAGCAGTGACCTGGTAGATGGACCACTTACAGGCAGCCAGTGTCCATTAATGATGTAGGTGCCAAACCAGGTGTGAATTCACAGTACCCATTAAGATGCCCAAGTTGCACTTGAATTGGGTTAGGGAGGAACTCTGCTTCACATGGATGAGGAGTCTGTTCCAGAAAAGGGGTTCTCTCTAGGACATGTATCTCTCTCTCTAGCAGGTCCATTTATAAATATCACAGGCAAGGTTTGAGTTTAGAGTGGATAATTCTGGTGCTGTTTGATTTGCTGATATACTGAATGTTCATCAGAGTGGGGTCTGACTGTGTGTTGTATGTCTGACCTAGATCTCCCCTCAATAGCGTATAAAAAGATAGAATATAACGATAAGGCTTTGATTCACTCTGCTTAGAACATGTTATTTATGCTTTGTATTTTATTGTGGAACCTCTGTGAACGTTTCAGTTATTGGATGTGCCTTCTTAGGTACAACCTAGAGTGTCAAATATAGTGGAATAATGACCTCCTTGAACTTGTATTTCATACCTTTGTTTATCAGTTGCACAACATTGAATGATTTACCATCATGTGTCTACTTTAGTGAGGTAAAGATTGAATTACTGTCTACATGTGTCCCCAAGTTCCTCACTGCTGGATCAACGTTTAGGGTTCTTTTATCAATATGGTAGTTACCAGGGGTGGATGACTTTCTGAAGGATACAATTCTGCATTTTTTGGTGTTTAACAGTCCATGACTATTAACACCAATTATTTGACTGTGTCAGCTCTTTTCTGAGAATATTGGTGTCTATGGGGGATTCTTTGACTGCTCCTAATTTGCAGTCACCTGCAAATTTGGTCAGCCAGAGGTCTTTAATGTTGGCCTTTACTTCAGAGAAGTAGATTCCAAAAAGGAGTGGTCCCAGGGCCGATCCCTGAGGGACTCCACTGATGAGTGGCCTCTTTGTAGAGGAGGACACCTCAATTCTAACTTCTTGGGTTCTGTCTTCGAGCTAGCTGCATATTCACCAGGTGACAGAGGGAGTCAAACCTACCCTTTTGAGTTTGTCAGTTGTGCCCAATTTGGGTATTTTCTCAAATGCCTTGGACGGGTCAAGGTAGACATTGTGAACCGTTTTGCCCTTGCCCCTGTTTGGGTAACTACCTCAAAGAACACCTCCAGGTTACATAGGCATAACCTGCCCTTGACACAACTAAACTGAGTGTCTGGAGGTTTCTGTATTATTATTGATCATTTCCATGTTAATTTGTTACATAGCTTTGTATACGAGACTAATGGATCTGTAAGTTACAGTGTTTGTAGATGGCCCAGCTTTGTGCATAAGGATGACCATTGCAATTGTTCATTCATGAGCCATGAAGCCTGTTTAGAGGCTCTGGTTAAGTATTGATTCCAGAGTACCTGATGGGTCATGTTTCATGCTGTTTAGAAGGCAGCCTGGGATATTGTCTGGGCCCACTGATGCAGTTTTCTTGGTCTCAGAGAGCATTGAGAACTTGTTCCTTGGTGATAGCTAAGGAAGTTGTATTTGGTTCTTCCTGAGGAGATGCTGGGGGTGAAGTTAGAGATGAATTTGTCTGCCAAGTAGGTTTGCTGTATCTTCCGACTCAGGGTAGGTGGCTCCATAAACAGTGAGTATTGCACATAATTATGTATTGCCTTTGAGGTGGCTGACATAGCTAAGAACACCTTCATTTCTTTGCTGTTATCCTTGTCCTGGGAGGCCAGACTTGCTTCATATTTGGCTTTGGTAGATTTTATTTCCCCTCTAAGTTTTGTTTCATTTGATAGTGGTTTAATCCTTCTGGGTGCTACACCTCCTAATTATTGCCATGATTTTCTTTCTATGTTATACAGCCTTTGGTGTTGTGGCTCCAGCAAGGTGGTTTATTTTTAAGTTGGTTCTGTACTTATTCCTGCTGGGTACAGCTGCCTCTATGCAGCCATTAACACGCTCGTATAGCATTTCTGGGAACAGTTTTGCACAGGCAGCTGTGCTGTCGGGGTTTGGTGGTGGGGTTTGATATTTTTCCAGGTGTTACTCATTAGCAGAATGTTAGCCTTAGAGTTGTCCCTGAATGTTATAGGGATAGCTGGTGTTCTGGGTTTTTATTCTTACTTAAAAGGATATCGTTTTGTGGTCTGACCTTACCTGAGAGGACATTACACTAGGGGGATATACAGAACTTTCCCATATTAGTGAGAACTAGGTACAGTATGTTTGTTTCCCTGTTCAGTGTATTGAAAATCTGGTCCAGGGAATTTGTGTTTACAATGTTCAGCAGTCTGCTTGCAAGTTTGATTTACTGCATATGATTTCAAGTTAATAGTGGGGTAATTAAAGTCATCCATGAATGTGATATTGAGTTGGATGGTGAGTGTCTCCAGTTCAAGACACTCAACCATCTAAAAACAAACTTAACATTCACCACTGTAGGCAGTATAGAAGTATCAAACTCATATCACGCTGCTTGAAAGTTATACAGAGAGGTGTTAACGAATATTCAGAGTGTTAGGAAGTAAGATGGGAGATGAGCAGTTCGTATTCAGATAAGGATGCAGCACAACAGACCAGATGTTTGTAATGAGACAGATACTTGAGAAGAGGCTAAACATGAGAAAAGTGTAAGATGGGAGATGAGCAGTTCGTATTCAGGTAAGGATGCAGCACAACAGACCAGATGTTGTTTGTAGACAGACACTGGTAAACATGAGAGAAGTGTGTAACTGGGCATTCCTAGACTTGGAGAAAGCATGTGACAAGGTCCTAAGAAAGCTGCTTTGGGCAGTCCTGCAGTCGTTCAGATTCCCAGAAACATTGGTCGAATTAGTTAAAGCTATGTCCAAGGGCTCAACGACTTAAGTACGAACAGTGTTCAGTCTCACAGAGGGGTTTCCAGTGGGAGTGGGTATGCACCAAGGTCCAGCTGTGAGCCCACTGCTGTTCATACTGGGGATGGACTACATTTGCTAACAGGTCAAAGAGGACAGAGCAACAAGGTTGCTGTATGCAGGTGATGTGGCATTACAGGCAGACTCTCTGAGCAAGAACTTCAGCAAAGGGCAGGGGAATGGAATGCAAAACTGAAGGCATGTGGCATGAAACTAAGTACAGATAAAACAGTGATAATGGAAGCAGATTGGGGAAATCCGAAGAAGATGAGAATTGAGATAGAAGGGAAGATAGTGGAACAGACTTATAGCTTCACGTATCTGGGAGAGGTGGTTGAGTAGAAGGGAAGTCTGAATGAAGAGGTCAGAGCTAGAGTCAGAAGGGCTGGAGCCAAGAGGCATATAGTGTCAGGTGTAGTCTATGACAGACGAATACAGAAAAAGGCTACCAAACCAGTAGAAAGTAGGCTCTCTAGAAACACTCTTCAATAAGAAGCCGAAGCATAAATCCAAGAAGACGTTTAAGTAAGCCCTTTTGTACCTCACCATAAGAACTTCATCAGACAAATACTAGAAAGCAATTAAATCAATTTATACGAATGTAAAAAAAAAAACATCATGAAGCAATAAAACATACAAACACACCCCCTTAAAGGTACCAACAGGGAAATAAACCTTGAAATGCATAAAATCTATAAATATGACTGTATTGGCAATTAAATTGTATTTGATGTCATAAAAGGTCTAAAACATCATAAAAATGCATCCTTATTAATCCCAAACTACATAAAAATTTACACCAACTGCCTATGCGTCCTATAGCGGACGCCAAAGGATCTATCACACAACCTTTTGCTATATTTCTTGAAATCAAACTAAAAGAATTTGTCTATAATGAGACACATATATGTAAAGATCCGTGGAACTTTTTTAAAGTTGATTAACAGCATACCTTTTAAAGTGAGCTACTTTTCTGTAACGATTCATATTAAGGATCTTTACTCTGTTATACCCCACACCACCGGTATAGAATGGTTTAGCGAATTTTTGTATGACAAGAATGTTGAACACAGAGATGTGGTATTATACGCACATCTGTTAGAGGTGGTGTTGAAAAATAATTTTATATTATTTGACAATGAGGTTTATTTGCAACAGGAAGGGGTGGCGATGGGGTCATCTTGTGGTGGTCTCTAAGCCAACATTGTCGTGCCACAATTGGAAAAGAAGTTTCTTTTTCCTTCCCCATTTTCTGTTTACTTAAATGCTACACAAGTTTCCTTGATGATGTTTTTATTGTATGGGATGGTCCTAAGGAAGAAATAGGAGTTTTTCTTTCGTATATAAATACTACTACCAACTTTTTGAGATTTACACACACTTTTGGTTTGGACAATATATCTTTCTTGGATGTTTTACTAACTAAGGATTACCACAACAAAAGGTTATTGTCTCAAATTTTTAGGAAGGAAACAAATTCCAATTCTTTCCTCCATTTTTCCAGCATCTACCCCATGAAACAGAAAAAAGCCATTGTCAAGGGACAGTTTGTACGTGCAGATTGCATGCTTCCATTATGGATGCACTCTTAAATTAATGTGATAATTTGAAAAATATGTTTTTATGTAGAGGATATCCTGCCACATTTATTAAGGACATTATGCTTGAAGTTATTAATAAAAGAGAGCAAAGACATTTTATCCCTTTATTATCAGACCAAGTTACAAATGATGACTTTTCTGTATTGGGAGGAATGGCAAATACTACCACAGACATGAAAAATTTTAAGAGTTCTTTCATAACCATTTATACCAGAGACAGTTTGGAATTAAGACATATCTTGTTTAACAATTGGGCTATTTTAATCCAGGACAAGAGTATGAGACCGTATGTGGGGGAATGCCCTACTATTGTTTTTAAAAAGGGTAGAAACCGTAAGAACATTTTTGAGATGAAAAAAGAGTGCATTTCAAAGAAAAAAGGTTTTATGAGTAAGTGTGGTACATGCAACTATTGTAAATTTATCCTTGAAGGTAGTGTTTTTCAATATTAACAACATGGAGGTTGTTATTTATTCCAGATGTAATTGTTGTTCTGACAAAGTCATATATTGTGCTTTCTGCACCAGATGTAGTTGTTACTAGATGGGTAAAACTGATCGGAAGGTAAAAAACGTATATATGAGCATTTATACAATATTAAAATGAGAGAGGATACAAATGCTCTGAGTAAACACATTATAGAAAACAATGGACATCCTTTTAAGTTTGCAGTTATTGACAATATCAGAAGTGATGTACGTGGTGGTGCTTGGTCACTTCTAGAAAAACGGGAACTGTATTGGCAGTTCCGTTTGTATGCAGACAACTGGCCAGGTTTAAATGAACACATTTCTTAGTTCCCTATTACAAATGAGGGCATTCGATAGGTAATGATAACAACATCATTAATTTGCTTAAATTTATAACCCATTTCCCTTATAAAATGAATAAGGATGCATTTTATGATGTTTTAGACCTTTTATGACATCAAATACAATTTAGTTGCCAATACAGTCATATTTGTACATTTTATGCATTTCAGGGTTTATTTTCCTGTTGGCATCTTTAAGGAGGTTTGTTTGTATGTTTATTGCTTCATGACATTTTTTTTACATTTGTATAAACTGATTTAATTTCTTTCTAGTATTTGTCTGATGAAGTTGTTATGGTGAAGGCCGAAAGCACTTAATTGATCAACGTTTTCTTGGATTTATGCTTTGGCTTCTTATTGAAAAGTGTTTCTAGAGAAGAGCCTACTTTCTACTGGTTTGGTAGCCTTTTTCTGTATTTGCTTGGTCTGTTGTTTTCGCTGTGACAGAAGAATGCCAGAGAAACTGAAAAGTAAGGTGTACAAAACAGTGGTGTGACCAGTACTACTGTGGGGTACAGAAGCCTGGGCAGTAAAGGCAAAGCAGTTGAGGAAGCTAGAGGTGATGGAAATGAAGTACCCGAAAAGGATGGTAGGATGCACACTGAGACAGATGAAGAAATGAGGACCTAAGTGCAGAAGCCAAAGTAGCTCCAATTGCAGAAGAGGTCAAAGAGAACAGATTACAGTGTTTTGGACACATGCAGAAAAGCAGAAGACATTCTGGTGGAGATGATTTGGACAAACTGGAAGAAGATGAGATGAAATGAGAGCATCCAGCAAAGTGGTGGATGGATTGTGAGAGAGAAGATCTGAGACAGTCAGACATGAGGGTTGAATTGAGATTGTGACATTTAATACAACACCCTGACTGCATGTAGAATCTGGGGGGGTGATGATTGACAATGATTTTCCTGGATCATCACATTTTCAGTTTACCACTTTGCCCATTGGTCTTTCTACAGGTTCAGGGTTTTCAAAAAGTGTGTCCCCTGTGGTGGCTTTCAGCTGTACTCTGGGCATACAGATCTTTCTTTACCTGGATGACCTACTACTGCAGGCTTTATCCAGAGACACTCTCTTCAAGCATCTTCATTACACTGTATGACTCTTTACCCTCCTGGGGTTCACCATCAATTACAAAAAATATTACCTCATTACTACCCCAACAATTGGCCTCTCTGATATGCAGCCTCGACATGTCCATCATGCATGCCTCTTTTCCTCAGAAGGTCATCTGCCTTTCCAGAGAGTTTTTAATGCCTTGCAACAAGGCTCGCTGCTCTGCTAAACAAACCTTCAGGGCCCTGGGACTCATAGCTGCCACAATCCCCATGCTGCCCCTCATCAGACAACACATAAAGAAAATACAGTGGTATCTGAAATCAGTATGGTCCGAGCAGTTTCATCCTGTCAAGACCTGCTTTCCTCCTCTTCCTTTCATCAAGAAGGAACTTTGCTGGAGATACCAGGTTACTCTCAACCCAGGTCTTCCATTCACTCCAACCCCACACAACAAAGTCCTGTTTCCAGATGCCTCAGACAGCACAAGGGAGGCCTGGACAAGAGGCCACAGAGATGGAGAGTAGCCTGCTCATGTACTGAAAGAACACATCAACATAAAGGAAATGAGGGCTTTCTTATTAGCCCTACAGACCTTCTCACATCTTTGGAAACCAGGCACTCTGCTGGTGTACATGGACAACACCACAGTGATGTTGTACATAAACCAGCAAAGTGACACAAGATCCTACCCCTGTGCAGGCTGGCACAGGATGTCTGGTACCCAGCTTGTCAGCTGAAACTTACCCTTACTGTGAAATATATCCCCTCAGCAGAATATATTGGCAGAGACTCTAACCAGGGACATGGAGGACCCTCACAAATGGTCTCAGTATACCAAGGTTTTTAAATCCATAACTCGCATGTGGGGGACTACCCAGATAGACCTCTTTGCTTCTCTTGAGCATCACCTGCTCCCTCTTTTTTGCACAAGGAACCCATTCCTTCTAGCCTCAAGGACAGATGCATTCTCTTTCCAATGGATGTAACATTCCTTTATTCTTATCTGTGCCTGTAGCTGCTCTGAAGGTCCAGAAGGAATCAACAACACTCCTGCTTCTGGCACCTTTCTAGACAGGACAGCACTGGTTCCCACTCCTGTTTCACCTGTCAAAAGGAAAGTTACTGGAGAATCCCTCCACAACCTGATGGAATTACTTATCAGAAAGGGGAGCTCCTTCATCCCAACCTGACCTCACTCAAACTCTCTAGATGATAGAATTTTAATCCCTAGTAGACAGACAATTTCTGAAGAACTTATTTGAGTCTTGCAAGAGGCCAGGAAACCTAACTACAGGGAACTGTACACAGACAAGTGGAAGAGATTCTTAGTCTGATGCATTAAGTACAAACTCCAACCTCTGCTGTCGGACATCCCCACAGTGCTCCAATACTTGTGTGACATCTTAAATAAACAGAAAAAAGAAATACATGAGCCTTCAGTATGAGGACAGAAGTGAAAGCTTTCACCGTAGCCTGCAGACGGTAATCAGTTATCCTTGCTTCCTATGTACTCTCTGGTGAATTGATACTCAGAATTGCATTTAGGCTGCACTACTGTAGTCCTAAATGAAAATAAAGTTTACTTTGGCTTTGACTGTAAGATTCCCACTGAAGGCCTCGGCCTGGTCGAGGTTGGCATTATGCACCATTTTGGCCTTGTCCATTGCTTTGGTAACCTTCCCAAAGAAGTCCACCAGGTAGAGTGGGCATAACCTGCCTTTGACCAAACCAAACTAGATTAAATCCAGTAAAAAACTAAACAGGCAAAGCAACATGTTCTTGCACAAGAAGCAGTTACTTTAATAGGATAAAACCACCAGAGACTTGGCGCTTTCTCCTTTTACAATCCAGGCATCATCAGAGTCAAATAAAAATTCACAACAGTCACATTAATAGGAAGAACAGACTGACATCATTTCCTGTAACATCATGCATTCATGAATAATGTACTAGTTTATGAATGACATCCATGTTATTGGAATTATTGCAATAACAGAATAAATTACTAAGCAATAAAACCATATATATGTTGTTAAAAAGTGTTTAAAAATATTATATTTAAAACCATTTTTCCCTAAAACTGCTAGCATTCACTGAGCCTTGAAGCGGCCTGTTTTTAAACCTGTTTTGCTCTTTTTTTCAAGGTGCTCGCGAGATGGAAATTGTCATTAATTCCAGGTTTCACTCTGGCATTGAGTCTTAATTGCCATTCAGTTGCCCCCTCTTGTACTGACCAAAACTCTTTCAATAACAAAAAATAGGAACGTTTTGAAATTTGTACACTCTGAACTGTGTGTAAAGTTCAATGCCAGTTGTGCAAGAACACGTTGGTTTGCCTGTTTAGTTTTTTTACTGTATTTACCACACTGCTTCTGCATTTGTGGCTGCTGTCCATTTCCTAGATAAAATCCAGTGACTGAAGGTTTCCTATGTTATTGTTTATCGTTTTGATGATACTTTTTTCCATGGCTTTGCATATGAGACTAGTCAGGCTTATGGATATGTAGTTACCAGAGACCAATGATGGCCCGTCCTTGTACAGAGCATGACAGTTGCAGGCCTCCATTCACCTGGCATGAGGCCTGTTTGGAGGCTACAGGTAAATATTGATTCTAGTGGTCCTGATAGGTCATGTGTCATGCTCTTTTGGAGTCATGCTGGGATGTTATGGAGGTCCATCAATGTGTTTTTGGCCTTGGAGAGTGCATTGTGGATCTACTCCCTACTGATAGTTGGGGAGTTATATTCAGTGATATTTCCTGAGGGCTGTCTGGGAGAGGGGGTATACAACTGGAGCTTAATTTGTTGGCCACTAGATTTGCTATGTTTTCAGACTCAGTGGAGGTGGTTCCATTTATAATTAATCTGACACATTGTTGTGTACTGCCTTTGAGGTTACAGCCATTGCTGAAGAAAGTCTTGTAATTGTCCTTATCTTAGGAGGCTATTCTTACCTCAAATTTGGCTTTGGTACACTTCATTACTCCTCTGAGTTGCTTGTTTAGATTGGGGAGAGAGTTTTTCTGTTGCTGGGCTTTGCACTTCACCATTTGTGCCACGATTTTCTTCATGTTGTTATACAACCTATTGATGTTGGGATTCCACCTCTCTGGCTTGTTTTTCAAGTTTGTCCTGTGCTTATTCCTGGTAGGTACAGCTGTTGTTATACAACTACTAATGTGATTGTACAGGTTTCCTATGAACAATTTTGCAAAAACAGCTATGTTCTCAGGGTTTAAGGAGGCTTGAAATTTTGCAAGGGTGTTACAGAATTTGCCATGGAACAGTTCCTAAAAGTTTCGCTGTCCGCTGTGGTCCCAGGTTTTATTTTTTATTTCAAGGAAGACAGTTTATGGACCAACCTTACCAGAGAGGACATTACAGTGGAGGTGGTTGGTGAGGGGGCGGGTTATGCAGCACTCTTTCCTGTTTGTAAGGACAAGATCCAGGATGTTAGTTCACCTACTGGGTAAAGACTTGCTAGTCCACGGTGTTTGTGTTTACAAAGACCAGAAATCTCTGGGCCTGCATGTTTGGGGTCACTGTATGATTCCTGGTTTATAGTGGGGGAGTTAAAGTCACCCAGGAATATGGTATACAGTTGAATGGGTAGTGTCTCTGGTAGAAATAAATACATGTTATGGGTTTCCTGAGTCATAAGGAGGGGCCTATAGCTTGCTAATGTATTGTATGCGACTTTGCCTATGGTAATTTGGACATGGAGAAGGTCAAGTCTGTCATACTCTTGCCTATCCTTGAGGTGTGTTTGTTTTTGATGTAAATTGCCACTTCCATCTTTTGTCCCTTCCAGTGAGGTAGCTGATCTAAATGTGTGGAAGGCATTATAGCTCTGCATTGCCAGGGTGCTGTTGCAGCTTTAAACCATGTCACGGTAACTGCAGAAATTTCTGCATTTTCCAGGCTGAGAAGAGCTTGCAGGGAGTAGTTTCCTGTTTAGACTCCTGGCGTTGAGCAATAATACGTTTAGATTTTGTTGGGTTGGTTTTGCTATGTCAAAAGATTTGTTAGGCTGGCATTGCTTAAAAAGCGTACTATTGGTGAGAATGGTGTTTTAACCAATAATGTTAATTTGTCTATCTCGCCTTCGTTCTTGCTGGTTGGGGATCGGAGCCGATCCTCGGCTCCAACTTGGCCATCTTCTATAGCTTGAGAGCTGTTTACTGGCTCGAGGCTAGCCCTTATCCCATGATGCCTTGCGATAACTATCCAGATCTCGTTTGCCGCTTCACCTGCGAGGTGTCGTTTTTCTGGCTCGGGCTCGTATAAAGTTTTTTGTATAACTTTCTTACTCTAGAATTCTATATTTTCAGTGTTTTATTGTTAACCATTAGTCTTGTTTTTTGTGATAGCTAGTGTTTAGTTGTAGTATCCCTTCTTTACCTTGTAGAACTCGTTTAACTTGGCGAGTTCTCCCCCACCCCCCCCATCCTCTTCTTGTCAGGTTAGTCGTTTAAGTTAGAGGCTTTCCTTCTACCTTTCTTTCATAGGCTAGCCATTTAAGTTAGAGGGTTTCGTATTAAAAAAAAAAAAAAAAAACTTTATCTATAGTCTTGTAGTATAGTGTGTTTTTTGTGTAGACTGTATTTTGCTTTGGTAGCTGTTATTGTATTTGTTGTTTCCTTCTTTCAGGATGATGAAGGAATCCAAAGTATCTGGATTCAAGAAGTGTGACTCATGCTGTCAGAAAATGTCTCTGACAGATGGGCACACTTCTTGCATCTATTGTTTAGGTGCTGTGCACCTGCAGGACTCTTGTTCTGTCTGCCATGCCTTTAGTCCAAGAGTCCTGCAGGAGCGTAAGAATAAGCTTATTCTTAGGGGTCTTTTAAAACCCCAGGATTCACTGGCCAAGAGCTCTCAGCCTGTGAAATCCCCTAAATCTACCAAGCCGTCGGCTCCAAGTTCGGAGCCATCCTCAGTTCAGACTCTACCTTCTACTTCGGTTCCGGCTGGTACCGATAAGACTATCTCCCCGTCGGCTCCATCAGAAACTTCACAAGAGGCTGAGGTCTCCTTCACTGGAATCGGTACATTTGGCTCTTCGGTCTCCTTTGCTGCAGAGCGAGCGCAGTCACTGATCCTCTCACTCCTCTCTGTCCTCTAGGTTGACCGATCACGATGTGGAGAGAGTGGTCAGTAGGTTGCTAAAGTCGCAGGCACTTGCCAAGATGTTGTCCAGCCCTCCTCAACAGGTGTCTGCTCCATTCACTTCTATCGATGTTCCTCCTCCGACTCCAATGAGTTCGGAACCGGAGTTCGTTGGGTAGCAGTGGAACCGTCGGCTGCGATGACTCTTACTCCTTCGGTTCCGACGTCAGCTCTGATCCCTTCGGTGGTGCCTTCCATCCAGGAATCTGGGCACCGGGGTTCCCTTGTCGGCTCCGAGGGAGCGAATGGCATTGGACCCTTGTCTGACCTCGTTCTCCCTCTCGGAGCTTCGGCGCAGGTGAGCTTGGCTCCTACATCGGCCTCGGAGCCATCTCCCTCGGTGCAGAGAAAGATTCAGATTTATTCAGAACTGGAGCTTTCTCTGCATCATGGCAGGGACGCCTTCGATGTCATGAGGAGTGTGCTGACCTCTGAGTCAGCTCCACTATCGGCCCCACCAGCTCCGTCTCCTGTAGTGTCTGTGCCAACCTCTGCTCCTCCTCCAGACCCAAAGTGTAGAGAACCAGCGCTCCAGGGCACCCCATTGGGTGTTTCCTCTTCTTCCGAGGCCTCCCCTGATCATTCAGAGGAGCCCCCTCGTAAGAAGTGCAACAGGAAGCACATTGACTCCCCTGAGTCTGTCACTTCTGATTCAGACTTAGATGATTCGGAAGGGTCCCCGAGATCCCCCTCTGAAGATGTTTCCTTCTCGGACATTCTAGAAATGCTTAAGCAGAGGGGGGACTGAAATCCCCTGGCCCCTACCGAGGATGAGTCTGTATTTCTGGATGCATTCAGTTCCCGACCTTCCACCTCCTGGGTTTTCCACCTTTCGATCCATTTATGGTGGCTCAAAAGGCTTGTTCAGCTCCGGATACAGTGGAACCAACTCCGAGAAGACCTGGCAAATTCATCACAACACCCCAAGATAAGCAGTTCCTTACCAAAGGTGTTCCTGTTGATGCCATGGTGATAGCAGCAGCCACCAAAAAAGAGCTAGTGGAGACCTCTTCATCTGTCCATCCTCCTAACAAGGAGTCTAGGACCATGGACAGATACGGGAAGCGAATGTTCGCTTCAGTGACCTTTTTTATGAGGTCACTGAACTACTTATGTCATTTTACCCGGCTTCAGAGGGATCTATTTAATGAACTCGGAGATACCCTTCAAGATCCATTAGCTGAGGGGGCTCAAGCTAAAGGAGCTTCCCAGCTGGTGACACTTAATTCTGTAGTTAACTCCTCCATGAGGCTCATTTCCTATGCAGCCGATGGTGCAAGTAGAGCTGCAGGTACGGGTGTGGCCCTTTGGAGGCATGCATGGATGCGGCTGTGTAATTTTGTGGAACCCTTTCGAGCATCCTTCACCAACACCCCCTTTGATGGTTCCTTTCTTTTTGGACCACAGGTGAAAGATGCTTTGACTAGGTGTGAGCAAGAAGGCAAGACTCTCTCTGCCGTGGGAGTCCGTTTTTCCACTCCTTCTAGACCATACCCCAAAGGTCAGAAAAGTGGCAAAATGTGGTTCTGTAAATCCCAGGGAGCCTTGCCTGACACACACAGCGATTTTTCCTCCAGGGGCAGAAAGGGAAACAATAACAACAGACGCCGCCCTCATGGCAGAGGGGGTCCACAGAACCTGGGCAACAGAGAATCCTTCTCTGATCAGCCCTTTCATCATCCCTGAAGGGTTGCCTGGCTGCTCACCTCTGGAGGCAGTCGGGGAAGACTTTCACTGTACCCAAAAGCCTGGCAAAATTTAACGCAAGACAGATGGGTACGGTCCATTATATCCGGAGGTTACAAAATTCCCTTCTGTCAACCCCTCTTATCGTCAAGGAAATCCCTTTAAGGTGTTCCACCCAATCTGAAGGACCAAGCAGTAATAGAAGTCTCAAAACTGCTAGAAAAAAAGTCATCCAGGAAGTCCCGGCAGAACAGCATGGATCTGGAACTTACTCGAGGTTCTTTTTGGTACCAAAAAAGACAGGGGACTAGAGACCGATTCTGGATCTCAGCAGACTAAACAGGTCTGTACAAAGAACAAAGTTTCGGATGGACACGCTTCAGTCCATTCTACCCTTTCTGGGTCAGGGCAATTGGATGTGCTCGATAGATCTTCAGGACGCGTACTACCATATCAAGATGGACAGGCGCTCCAGGAGATTTTTTCACTTCTGGCTGGGAGCTAGTCATTACCAGTTCAGAGCTCTGCCCTTTGGTCTCACCACAGCCCCCAGGTTGTTCACCAAATGTATGGCAGTGGTCACGGCACACCTGAGACGTCGAGGATTCCAGGCGTTTCCATATCTAGATGACTGGCTCCTCACTGCTACTACCAGGCATCAACTTCTACAAGCCAGCGACTACACACTCACAATCTGCTCCCACCTAGGCATTACAATAAACTTCAAAAAATCTGCCTTGTTGCCCTGTCAATCTATCACCTACATAGGAGCAGACTTAGACACAAGGAACATGTCCGCAAGGCTACCGCCAGAAAGGGTGGCTACAATTCGTCAGCAAGTACAAATTCTAATGCAGAGCAAAAGAATCCAAGTTAGGTTTGTCCTTCAAACTCTGAGTTCCATGGCGGCAGCCATTCTTCTAATCCCACTGGCCCGCTTTCACATGAGGATCTTTCAGTGGCTTCTGTTCACACAGTGGTCTTTCCAACAGCTGCCCATGTCTCACATGATCATGATTACAGAAGCATGCAAAAGGCACCTTTCCTGGTGGATGGTCTCCTCACTAGTGACTCAGGGAAGACCCTTCAATCAGCCTCCTCCGGTAGCCACAGTGACCACAGACACCTCCCTGATGGGGGGGGGGCATTATCAGAGCAGGACAGTCCAAGGCACTTGGCAGCCTCACGAGTACCATCTGCACAAAAACATCCTTGAAATGAGAGCTGTGCTCCTAGGGTTGCAAGCCCTTCAGGACTCTCTTCCTTCTGGGACCATTCAAATCAAACAGACAACATGTCAGTGGTGTGGTACATCAACAAGCAGGGTGGAACCAGGTCCTACCCCCTGTGTCGAGAAGCACTCAGACTGTGGCAGTGGGCGATTTCCTCCCAACGTTTTCTGATTGCGACGCACATCCCTGGGAGGTCCAACGTCATAGCGGACAGGCACAGCAGAGCTATCCTCATGCCTCACGAGTGGTCTCTGAATCAGGAAGTTGCGGATCTTATCTTCCGCAAATGGGGACAGCCTTGCTGCGATCTTTTTGCCACCTCCTTCATCAGCAAATGCAGAAACTACTTCTCCCTTCTTCCACTTCCAGGTTACTCACCCAGAGACGTTGTAGTCCACGATTGGCCTCAGGGAGTTCTTTATGCCTTTCCTCCGTTTCCAAAACTCATACAGAAAGCAATATCGTTGGGTTGCAAAATGATCCTCATTGCCCCCTACTGGCCTCGACAGATATGGTTCCCGTTCCTGCACCATTACCTTCTCAATCAGCCCTGGACTCTGGATCCGATTCCAGACCTACTGATTCATCAGTCAGGCGGGTTGCATTAATCCCTCCAAACCCTCCAGCTCACAGCTTGGTTGCTCCACTTCCAACCTTAGCCAGGCTTCCTAGCATTTCCCCGGCTGTACATGAGATTATTGTCTCCTCTCACAAGTCCACAATCAGAAAAACCTATGCTAGTAAATGGAAATGTTTTTCTTGTTGGGCAGAGGCTAGGAACCTAGATCCCTTTTCAGCCCCAGTCCACGAAATTCTAGAATTCCTAGCACAACTTTTTCATTCTGGGTCCGCTTCTGCTACAATCAGGGTTCAATTAGCGGCCATTCCTAACTTTCATGTCGGTCTGTCAAATTCAAACATTATGTCTCATAAGCTCTGTAAAGCTTTTTTTGAGAGGGACCACTCTCCTTAGGCCTCCAGTGAGTGATCCTCCTCCTCCTTGGGACCTTAATCTGGTACTAACTTCCTTAACTCTGCCCCCTTTTGAACCAGCAGCTTCCTGCCCTGTTAAGTTTCTATCTTGGAAGACACTCTTTCTGGTAGCTATTACTTCAGCCAGATGCGTCTCCGAACTTCAGGCACTATGTGTTCGTCCTCCATACTTGTTTTTTCATAAGGACAGGGTTGCTGTGAGGACTAATCCTTCATTTCTTCCAAAAGTCTGCTCAGAAAATAATTTAAACCAATCTATAGACCTTCCTGAGTTTTTCCCTAACCGCACCAACAAGGCAGAGTACAAATTACACCAATTGGATGTTCATAGGCAATTGTGCTTTTACCTGCACAGAACTAAAGAAGTAAGGAAATTGGACCAACTATTCCTCTCTTACGCCTTGGACAAACAAGGTCTCCCAATTTCCAAGGTAACCTTGTCCAGATGGTTGTCTCACACTATTTCTTTCATTTATCAGTTAAGGAACAAACGGTTACCTATTAAACCGAAAGGTCATTCTACTAGGGCCTTGGCCACCTCTGTAGCCTTCCAATCCAGGTTGCCCGTGGATTCTATCTGTGCAGCTGCTACATGGGCAAACCCTCATACCTTTATTTCTCATTGCAAGCTAGATATGGTCTCCAGGAGGAGAGCTGACTTTGGTTCCACTGTTCTGAAGCGTCCATTCCAATGAGCCACCCAGGATTGTAGGTGCTAGGGATGCTGTCCCAACCAGCAAGATAGACAACTTAACATAAAGAAGTTATGTACCTACCATAATGTTCCATGTTAGTTGTCTTCATCTCGCCGCCTTTCTTGCGTCCCACCCTCCATCCCCCTGTCCTATTGGACTGAGAGGAGTTCTGGTTTCACTGGCTAAGTGTTCTCTGCTTTGTTTCCTCTACTGACTTAGAGAGTATGGCAGGTATACTCAACCTATTTGTATAGACAGGTTTATTATCTGGCTGTGTCTGGGGTTAGCTATTTCAAATGAGACCTGGGTAGCTATCGCTAGGCATCATGGGATAAGGGGTAGCCCCGAGCCAGTAAACAGCTCTCGAGCTATAGGAGATGGCCGAGTCGGAGCCGATGATCGGCTCTGATCCCCAACCAGCAAGAAAGAAGGCGAGATGAAGACAACTAACATGAAACATTATGGTAGGTACATAATTTTTTTTTCAAAAACCTAAAGGGTCAGGTCCAGACCATTCCTAGCAAATCACTGTGGTCTGTTCACCATATCCTTCCATGCTGACAAATATTGTACCCCCTATGAGTGACACCAAAACCTAAGTAAATTATTAACCTCAGTCATGTTTTGTTGGTATTGTGGCATCATCCTTGGAGACAGTGGAATGCTGCTCAATGGTTGGCTCAAACCTGCCTGTGTCACATATTCTGACAGCTCCATCATGTCTCTTCAGAGAGTCCAGGAAGGCACATCTCTGCTTGTTTACACTCACATGAATTTTGACTGAATCATAAAGGTACCTGTGATTCAACAACCTGAGTGCATGTAAAATGTAAATTATTAACCTCAGTCATGTTTTGTTGGTATTGTGGCATCATCCTTGGAGACGGTAAAATGCTGTTCTATGGTTGGCCTACAAGAAGATGTTACAAGAGGGATTCATAGCATGCTGGCTTGGGTAATGTATAGACTACAGTAAGGATATCTACAACTGAAATCATGAGGCAGTGCTCCTTAACACCTAAACTAGTTGCTCTTTGTGCAACAAAGTACTACGGTAATTTCAGGGGTAGTTTTTGAAGAAAGGCTCCTGCTTCTGTTAAGCCCACAAATCTAATACCCATAGAACCCTTAGTCTCTAAGAAGCTGCTAGATGTTGTAAATACACAGCAGTTTACAGAGACAATAGTGAATAGCCCTGATATATACCCTGGATAAAATAAATAGTTTGGAATAACTAGCATAATTTTTTTTATTTTATACACTTGCTAACCAGGTAAGCCCAGTGCACACAAGTGCCCCTTTTCAGGAGCTATCTGGAAGTGTTGTCTGGTCACGTGACTTGATCAGAGGCACACAGTAGGCAAATGCAGGTAGAATGAATCAAGCCCTCTACCCTTGATTACAGGAAGCAGCTCATTAACAGCCCAGAGCTTTAATCCTTTGCACCAACTGCCAAATATTTAATCAGTAGCACCAAAATCTTCTGCACTAACTGCCAAATATTTAATCACTAGCACCAAAATCCTCTGTACTAACTGCCAAATATTTAAACACTAGCACCAAAATCCTCTGTACTAACTGCCAAATATTTAATCACTAGCACCAAAATCCTCTGCACCAACTGCCAAATATTTAATCACTAGCACCAAAATCCTCTGCACCAACTGCCAAATATTTAATCACTAGCACCAAAATCCTCTGCACCAACTGCCAAATATTTAATCACTAGCACCAAAATCCTCTGTACTAACTGCCAAATATTTAATCACTAGCACCAAAATCCTCTGTACTAACTGCCAAATATTTAATCACTAGCACCAAAATCCTCTGTACTAACTGCCAAATATTTAAACACTAGCACCAAAATCTTCTGCACTAACTGCCAAATATTTAATCACTAGCACCAAAATCCTCTGCACTAACTGCCAAATATTTAAACACTAGCACCAAAATCCTCTGTACTAACTGCCAAATATTTAATCACTAGCACCAAAATCCTCTGCACCAACTGCCAAATATTTAATCACTAGCACCAAAATCCTCTGCACTAACTGCTAAATATTAAATCACTAGCACCAATCTGAATTCTGTCTTTTTCATCCAAGTTCAAGGCCTTTAGAAGTACTATACATTTTTGGGGAATCCAAAATAGACCAAAACCTGGAGCAAGAAATATCAATTCACTTTCAAATGTCTTTTCCAAGTCAAATGCCTTTTATTTCTAAATCATGATGTGGTGTCCAAGTTTTGGTGGCATCTTGCATTGATACATATGTATTATGGTGTGATGCAAAGTTCTGCTATCATGAATGAAATCACATTAGGCTACATGGACTAATTTAAGCATGATGGGGGATGGGGGCAACAACGTCAGAATGAGTATGTAAAGGGCATTCTGCCACTTCCCTCCCTGGCATTCTCTTGCACTTCCTTAAAGTCAGATTCTCCATTTCTGTCTCTTTGGCAACAGGTTGTTTCACACAAACTGGTTCTGAGACTGACTCAGTGGGAAGAGATCAGTCTTGCACAGGACAATATTCCATATCCAGAGACCTAACCCCTGTCTTGCCTTCTGTCCTGCAAGGCATGCTTTATTGGGAGGGGGTTATATGAGTAGTTCCTTTCACCCAGTGGGGAAAGAAGTTTTAACTCCTGAATGTTTCTGAAGCCAAAAAAGACCAACTGCCTGGAGAGCAGTTTTGGACCTTTTGTCTTAAACCACTTGACACAGTTAAAGAGCCTCTCATAACACAATCTCTTACCCCTTCTTCCACTTTTGAGTTTGTTGGTAGGGTTCACGTTTTAAGAAACCAGCAACTGATAGTCTGATGGCGCAAGATGGTACTGATCTCAGCTGTGATGTCCACTGATTCCATTATGTTAAGGTGGAAGATGTCATCATCTAACAAGATGATGACATGGACTCTCGTGTCCATGTGGAAAACATGGCTGTTTTCTAGGCCAGTGGAAGAGACTGCACAAATAGGGGATGTACATTTGCTTGGAGCTACTTTCTGGAGTCATAACTGTATTGTGAATCAAGCATGACTTGAATATAAGTGTGTATCTTTAGTTTACAAACTGGTTTCCTCAGTGATCTCTGCCTAACATATAAAGCTATGTCAAACCCAGAGCTGTTGGACATGCTACACCTAAAGAAATCCCAATCCCTCCGAGCTACACGCTCTAGGGACCTAAACCTTGTCACCACAATAAACAGGACATGCTGGAGGGATAGATTCCTGTCCCAGAGATTTCCCATACTCTGGAATAAACTACCTGTCTATATCAAACAAAGCTCCTCATTAGCACTCTTCAAGAAAAATCTTGATGATTGGATGGGAAATAGGAAATACACCCCGGGGATCACTTCTGTGTCTCTGCTGGAAGTGGCACATGAAAATAACTTTCTTGGGTGGTGTAAGCTATGGAACCTTGCTAGCTAGGCTTACGTAGGCCCTTGGGCTGATAGCCTAGTACCTTACCTACCTATGAACCTATGATACTTCTCATGCCTCTTCTGATGCTATATTTTTGGATTCCTGTGAATATGCTAAATTGTTGTCTGACTTACAGTTCCCATGACTATGCATAACACCTCCTTCATCTTCTCTTGCTGAACAGTCAACTGAAGTTACACTGAGGAGTCATGATGTCTGCATAGTGAATTCATCTTCCCAGCATGATACCTGTTAGCTCAGCTTGCCCCTTCCTCTTCTGAGAGTCAGAGCCTTTGTTATTCATCTGGCTTCACAAGTTAGCCACTTGCAGATGCTAAGACACCTGAAATGTGTGTTATCTGAATAACTGATCTGTCTTTAACATTAGAGAATGTCTTATGATATTCTGTCTTTATGCAGTGTTGTTGCCAAGGGCACTTTGTACATTTGCTAGTTTGACTGTACTTTGAAGTTACAGCTCAGTTGTTTAAAACCAGAACTTGGCATTTTGCACCCTTTTTTTGATAAAGCTATGGCCCTCCCCTGTAGTACTTATGATTTAATATGTGGGTATAATCCTACTAAGTGTGATGTTCCTGTGCAAAACAACGTTGCTATGTACCCATTTTGTTGTACAGCGGCACAAGTATGCTTATTCCCCATTCATCTAGGACAAACTGCTATGAGTACCCGCAGATGTCATTTCTACCCTGTCTCACCCACCGTCTTTGTCATTTCTGCTGTGATCTCATCTGAACCTGCTGCTTTCCACGGCTTCGTTTTCCTTAGTGGTCTTCTTACTTCTGCTGAAGTGGGCTCCTTCTCTCACTGTAGGTTGTTTCTGGGGTAGTACAGCTTCTCTGGAGTTTACGTCTTTCAGAAGCTGCTGGAAATACTTTTTCCATTTGCCTTTGATGTCCTGTGGACTAGTAAGCAGGTTGATGCTGGCATTGCTTTATAAAGGGTGCCCAACTGTCTTTATCTTTCTGTGTCTGTCTTTGCCTTGCAACCTGATGTAGTTTCTTTGAGGCACCTAGAAAGTCCATTTCCAGAAGGTGTTACAGTGCCCGCAATGCCCTTTTTTCACCATTGCAACTCCTTTCGTAGCTTCTTTGTTAGGCAAGCAGTAATCCGAGTCTGGATGGTGCTTTTTATCTCCCACTTTTTCCTGCTTTGTCTTGCAGACTTCCGGGACTGATGCATTCCACTGCCGAATTTCCTTAAGTACCTTATTAATATAACTGGCTTGGCCACATGTCAGTTCATGACTCCTCACACATGCTGGCTTGAGGTGCTGCCATTCTTCTTCAGCTTCATCTATTTCCTCCTCTACTTCGTGTGCTGGAGCCCTGAGTACATCCTCGAACTGTTGTAACTTCTCTGCAGTCAGCTTCCAGGTCTGGAGTCTGATCTCTGTTGACCTTAAAGGCCTCTTTCAACACTGCTTGTATCTGAGTGTGGCAACCGAGGGTTTATGCTGTGGGCCAACTGTTTCTCTGGGAATGGCTTTGAAATCATTTATTATAACCTTGTACACTTTTCTTACTAGGATAAGTCTAACCGAGTTGTATATTGGCCACTCTTGGATGTGAACTTGTGACTGACTGTCTTTCCGAAGCATGTGTGAGCTCCTATCATACCATTTGGCAGACAGAATTCTCGAATGGCCTTTCCCTTATTCCTGTAGTCCCACCCATGTGGAGCTCTATGTGGAGCCAGGAGAGACCTCTTCTCCTGTTTTGTCTGTCCCAGTATGTTCATTCAAGTCACCCATTATCAACACCAATTCATGTTGTCCTGCTGTCTATGCAACTGCTGTCTGAATGAACTCCTTTCATCAGTATCACAACCCTGCTCTGGGCCATAGGCTGAGGTTATGAATACTGCCCTTTCTGTACATTGGAGTCTGATTGCCATAAATATGTCACTAATTCTGCTGATGTTGCCCACTGCCTTCTGATGAATTTTCTCTCACCAACACTCTAACACCATTTCTGTTCTCACCTCCTTTTGAGTAGTAGACTCTGTATCCCAAGGAAAGCAGCTTGGCTGCACATTGTACTTCCATCTTGTGTTCTGGATAGATCAGATGTCCAGCCTCCTCCTTACCATCATGTCATCCATTTCCAAGCTGCATCCTGTGAGCGCACCAACATTGTGTAGCAATTCTCAGTTCATGTTTGTCAGGTTCATTGGTTTATGTCCAGCTTTCACTCGACGGAGCTATCCAAGGTAACCAACGCTGGACAACTAGACACCTCCCAGCCAGTAGCTATTTGAACCCATGGTTGCTGACCCTTATGGAGGTACACAGCCAATAAGGGTCATTTTGTGGAATGCACTGTAAGCTTAACATAATCTTTTATTTACTTATTTCTCATTTGTTGACCGGGTTAGTCTGACCGGGTTGGTCTGTCCGAGCTGATGGCCCTTTTTCAGAGGAGACCAGGGAAGAAAAGCTCCACAAATTTACATAGAACTCAAAACATTAGGAATTGTAAGTTCCATTTTTTATCATCCACAAATTTACATAGAACTCAAAATATTAGGAATTGTAAGTTCCATTTTTTATCATCCACAAATTTACATAGAACTCAAAACATTAGGAATTGTAAGTTCCATTTTTTATCATCCACAAATTTACATAGAACTCAAAACATTAGGAATTGTAAGTTCCATTTTTTATCATCCACAAATTTACATAGAACTCAAAACATTAGGAATTGTAAGTTCCATTTTTATCATCCACAAATTTAGATAGAACTCAAAACATTAGGAATTGTAAGTTCCATTTTTATCATCCACAAATTTACATAGAACTCAAAACATTAGGAATTGTAAGTTCCATTTTTTATCATCCACAAATTTACATAGAACTCAAAACATTAGGAATTGTAAGTTCCATTTTTTATCATCCACAAATTTACATAGAACTCAAAACATTAGGAATTGTAAGTTCCATTTTTTATCATCCACAAATTTACATAGAACTCAAAACATTAGGAATTGTAAGTTCCATTTTTTATCATCCACAAATTTACATAGAACTCAAAACATTAGCATTTGTAAGTTCCATTTTTTATCATCCACAAATTTACATAGAAAAATGAAAAACATTAGCATTTGTAAGTTAGAAACAGTAGAGCATTGAGACTATTTACAGAGTTATAGTTGACATAACACTTAGGATATGTGCAAGAAACAGTATGTAGGAACAGTATGTAGGTTTATCATACAGTGTACGAAGTTAAAAATACAGGCAAGGTGGTGACTGTTAGAGAAGAGGCCTTGTAAAAGTACAGAATCATTAGTTAATATGTCAGAGCGAACACTAAACAGAAATGAAACCAGTAAAATGCAGAAAAGTAACATTACAATCAGTGAGGGACAGTTTATGGAGGATATTTTTGCTAGTGGATGAAAAAGTAAAAGGAGTAAGCAGTAGAATTCATATTTAACATGTTCTTATCTTTCTTCCCATCGCAAAAAAAAACATAAAGTATAGCAATGTCTAAAAGGAGGCATTTCTAGAAAATATCTACTGAACAGAGAGAAAGTAGAAAATGGAAGGTGAATAGTAGACACGTGAGATGGGGTCATATCACTTACCCCACAGTACTCGTCCGATTGTCCGTAGGATTAGAGATCCTGCTGCAAGGTTGTTACACTGGAATTAATGGTCCAACAGTGGTGTTGCAAAAGAAAGGGGTTCCCAGTGGTGCTTTATACATCACCAGATATGCATTACAGTTGATAAGGGTGCTTGAACACACAGCAGTGGCTTCACTTTTTCAAACAAGTTCTGATAGGTCAGGTATGTCTGTGTATACAGTTTCTGGAAGATAAATTTCTCACTAAGTGTGCATTTCAGTTGGATTACATAGTGTTTTAAACTGTACTAGGAAGCCAGAATAATACTGCTGTGCGAGTTGCTGCAGGGAGCGGAGTATTCTGTTTACTGTACTGTAGAATAATTCACAGTTGTATACCAGAATGATACTGCTCTGCTACAGGAAGTGGAGTATTCTGTTTACTGTACTGTAGTATAATTCACAGTTGTATACCAGAATGATACTGCTCTGCTGCAGGAAGTGGAGTATTCTGTTTACTGTACTTTAGTATAATTCACAGTTGTATACCAGAATGATACTGCTCTGCTGCAGGGAGTGGAGTATTCTGTTTACTGTACTGCAGTATATTTCACAGTTATATACCAGAATGATACTGCTATGCTGCAGGAAGTGGAGTATTCTGTTTACTGTACTGTAGTATAATTCACAGTTGTATACCAGAATGATACTGCTCTGCTGCAGGAAGTGGAGTATTCTGTTTACTGTACTTTAGTATAATTCACAGTTGTATACCAGAATGATACTGCTCTGCTGCAGGAAGTGGAGTATTCTGTTTACTGTACTGTAGTATAATTCACAGTTGTATACCAGAATGATACTGCTCTGCTGCAGGAAGTGGAGTATTCTGTTTACTGTACTGTAGTATAATTCACAGTTGTATACCAGAATGATACTGCTCTGCTGCAGGAAGTGGAGTATTCTGTTTACTGTACTGTAGTATAATTCACAGTTGTATACCAGAATGATGCTGCTTTGCTGGGGTGCCTTCTGTGTGGAGTCTTCATGTTTACTGTAGTATAGTATAATTCACAGTTGTATACCAGAATGATACTGCTCTGCTGCAGGAAGTGGAGTATTCTGTTTACTGTACTGTAGTATAATTCACAGTTGTATACCAGAATGATACTGCTCTGCTGCAGGAAGTGGAGTATTCTGTTTACTGTACTGTAGTATAATTCACAGTTGTATACCAGAATGATACTGCTCTGCTGCAGGAAGTGGAGTATTCTGTTTACTGTACTGTAGTATAATTCACAGTTGTATACCAGAATGATACTGCTCTGCTGCAGGAAGTGGAGTATTCTGTTTACTGTACTGTAGTATAATTCACAGGTGTATACCAGAATGATACTGCTATGCTTGCTGCAGGAAGTGGAGTATTCTGTTTACTGTACTGTAGTATAATTCACAGTTGTATACCAGAATGATACTGCTCTGCTGCAGGGAGTGGAGTATTCTGTTTACTGTACTGTAGTATAATTCACAGTTGTATACCAGAATGATGCTGCTCTGCTGCAGGAAGTGGAGTATTCTGTTTACTGTACTGCAGTATAATTCACAGTTGTATACCAGAATGACACTGCTCTACTGCAGGGAGCGGAGTATTCTGTTTACTGTACTGTAGTATAATTCACAGTTGTATACCAGAATGATGCTGCTCTGCTGCAGGGAGCAGAGTATTCTGTTTACTGTACTGTAGTATAATTCACAGTTGTATACCAGAATGATACTGCTCTGCTGCAGGAAGTGGAGTATTCTGTTTACTGTACTGTAGTATAATTCACAGTTGTATACCAGAATGATACTGCTCTGCTGCAGGGAGCGGAGTATTCTGTTTACTGTACTGTAGTATAATTCACAGTTGTATACCAGAATGATACTGCTCTGCTGCAGGAAGTGGAGTATTCTGTTTACTGTACTGTAGTATAATTCACAGTTGTGTACCAGAATGATGCTGCTCTGCTGCAGGAAGTGGAGTATTCTGTTTACTGTACTGTAGTGTAATTCACAGTTGTGAGATGTATAACAATACGTATCCTGTTTTTTTTGGCTTATTTATACTGGTTATTGCTTCTAGCAATTTATATAGAACTCTTTTTACTGCCTGCTCCATACTTTTTACTGTATTGTATTGCTATTAACTAATCTGTACTGTTAAACCAAAATTGTCTGCCTTACAGGGCCTGAGAATTAAGCTTTTTACAGTCACACTGTTTGTAAAGCTTTATAGCTAGTTTCACTGTGCTCCTTTATCTGTTTAAAAACTTTCATTTTGTGGCTCACTGCTGTGATAAACATTTCTGTAGTGTTTACTGTCTAAAAGAGTGTAGGCTACTAGCTTTAGTATTGGTCCTCACCCTCCCTCCCTGTTGGTGTCTTGCTGTTTTACTTGGTGGCTTTGCAGTTGCCCACCCCTACTGTAAATTTGATCTGGGACACTCCTCCCAGTCTAGTGTCATTAGCTCATTCTACCTAATACAGAGAGAACATCTGAGAAGGCCAACCCACTCAGTTTCTTTCCTTCTGTTCCTCCTGTCTCTCTTTCTTACAAAAAAAAATTCCCTGAATCTCCTTGTGTTCTGACTGCTTCTCCAATTTTGGAAATATAGAGTATATTTTAGTGCATTTATTAAAACCGTATTTGCCTTAATATTGCTACAACTCAAGTGCTCTAGGTTGCACTGCATCTGAATTGTTTTAGTATGTTTTAGCTGCTTTTCTGTAGATATAGACTTTTCTTTATATGCAGACTACCTACTTATTCTACTGTATTACTGCCTCTTAAATCGTTTTTCAGTTGTGCACTTGCCTTGCTTGATTCAAAATGTTTTAAATTGCTAGTTTTATAGAGTTTTAATTGCATTTACTGTTTAGGGCTACACACTCAAGTGTGTCAGCCTTTTCTGTGTTTATTTACTGTATTATTGCATTGTTTAGCCTGTTTTAACCAAAGAAAAGTACTATCTTGTTTGCTCGTTTCCCTCCTTTCCTAGCTAGTATAGTCCAGATCCCATGCTTTCCTGGTTTCAGGACTTTATTTTCTGTGTTCAGAGCTATCCAGACCTTGCTGGGGTAGAGGGAAGTCCTACTGCCTACCAGTGGGAGTGGTGAGCATTGTACTACCTGTCTGACACTAGAGGAGTGGTTTTCAGCTCTGAAATTGTAATTTTATTAGCTATTTTGGGCTGATTTCTATCCCTTTCAACTTTCCGGCTTAAAAATGCATGTGTTTGCACATTTTTCACATCGTGCAGCACCGCGGGGCTACGGATAAACTATTCCAGGTGCCAGAAAGTCTGCTCTTCAAATTTTCCCTTAGAACTAGCTGGTTTCTCAGTAGTAGCACTAAAATCTGAACCCCTGTGACTAGCACTTGTTCTAGAACCTGCTGGAAAGCACTAGAAAGCCTTAAACTGATATAAGCACTCAATTCTCCTTGTTAATAAGGATAAATTAATAGTAGGCACTAAACAGCCTATAACTGCAAAGTTCAAAGCAGAAAAAAGTCCAATCTTCCGTGGTGAAGAAATAAATATTTAATAAATCCACAAATAGGCAAAAATAAACGCTTTCGTCTGGAGCACAAGACTTCATCAGATGCCATTTTTTGAAAAAAAAAACAACTCCTCTATATATATATATATATATATATATATATATATATATATATGTGTGTGTGTGTGTGTATATATCAGTCAATTAATTAAACACTTCAGATAATTGAGTAATTATATAGTTCACCTAATTAAAATTTAAAATTTCAATAAAACAGGTTCACTGCTAGAAACCAACAAGTAACTAGCCCCTTCCTAACCCTCCCAAAGGTGACATATATATATATATATATATATATATATATATATATATATATATATATATATATATATAATGTCAATGTTTTTATAATTGATTTAAAAAATATATGTTATACTTATGAAGCTTTCAAGGATAATACGGGTTTAATTGAAATGTATTCATTAAGTCCTGGGTACATACTAGATTTGAACCTTAGCTGCCATCTAAGTTCTCTGTTCAATAATATATTTCTAGTGTCCCCTCCCCTAGAATTTTTTTTACAATATCTATGATCCCAAACTTAAAAATACTGGGGGAAGTACAATTTAAGGTATGTTTATATAAAGCACTTGTCTCTTTTAGACTTGATGTCGTATAGATGTTCGTATATCCTATCTTTCAAAGCCCTCTCCATTTTTCCCTATATAGACTGCTGTGCAACCCCCACACACAGCCAAATAAACTAACATCCTAGTGTTGCAGTTGCCTTTACAGAAATACACACAGCTGTTTAACCTATTTTGTAAATGTAAAAAAAATTCCTTTATTACATAGGGACATTATCTACATCTTCCACAGGTAGTTGTACCTTGTTTGTCTTTAACATTTCTAACATCTACCTGTTCAAATTCACTTTTCAAATTTCTACCAGTTCTGAAAGAAAATATGGGCTCGTCCCCCACTACCTCTTGCAATTCTTTATTAACTTTAAACATACTCCAATTTGCCCTAATGATGTTTGTAAAGGGCCCAGTAAAGCCATTAAACTCCACTACACATGCTCTTTGGTAATTCCTTGTGTCTCTAAAATGGTTGGAAACCAGTAAGGGTTTACCTAAAAGTGCCTTATGCTTGGTACCCCACCCTCTATACACTTTGTTCAGTATATTCTGAACAAAATCCGTGGGGTAACCCCTGTCCACAAACATTTCCTTCAAGTTGTCAAACTCTTTTTTAAAAGTTCCTTTTTATCAGAAGTCATCCTTGCAATTCTGACTGCTTGTCCCTTAACCAAACTTTTTTTCTGAAATGTGGGGTGGCTGCTAGTAAAGTGCAAATAACTGTTACACCAAGTATCTTTCTGTATGAGATATAGTGGTGTCCAAGTAGTTTACACTTTCTTTGTCCGAAGTGTAGGTAAATTTAAAAAAAGAAGTCGTGCCATTAATATATTGCATAAAGGAGTGAACTTTCTCTTCTTCTCCCAGCCACAGAACAAAAATATCATCCAAAAACCTGACATACAGGCGTATATTGTCCATGAAGGGGCTGTTAATATACCGTTGTTCCCTAACATAACCAAATTGGCATAAATGGGGACACAAGATGCCTCCATTGGTACACCACTTTGATTTTTGGTTGGATTCACATTCTTTTGACTATAATTGCAAAGTACCTTACAAAGGTAAGGGAAAACAGCTCTTGTACTTTACAAAAAAAGCACCTAAACAGGCATGTCCAAGGGTCAGCTTCCGGTGATTTCTCCAGTCCACCTGGTGAATCTGGGCATACTGGGGCAATCCAGCAACTGCCTCATGTACACAGACAACCCTCTCCTCCTACCACCCAACACTACAACCTGTGAGAGATGCACTTACATAGCCAAACTGGAAGCAAAGCTCTCTCCAGCCAAGATTGTGCTAGACAGTCAAGAGGAGAAGATTAACACCTGCACTACACCTCAAGCATCACATAGCCCTTCAAAACTCACACCATCAACACCCACACATAGCAACTCTAAACCCACATATGCGGAGGCCCTTAACATTAACCTGCCCAAGCAACAATGACCTCCGAAGCTGAAATGCGAACAAACACCAGTTACAACCAAAGTGACACATAGCTCACAACACCCATGTGTCACCTAACAACAGCCCCTAAGGCAAGACAACGTAGCCAACACTTTAGTCATAGGTGACTCTATAGTCAGGTACACTGATGTCCCACTCACCAGGCTGAGCAAGGAGAAAATTACAGTCATCTGCCTGTTGCATGCCAGGATCCACCACTTTAGCAAGAAGCTTCGATCCCTCATAAAATCATCAAAGGCCAGCTTCAAAAGAAAAATTGCCCTAGACACTAAAGATAATCACAAGGCCTTCTTTAGTTATGTCAGGATCATGGGCGGAAACTCCCAGATATGCTCTGAATTGTTGCATAACGGTACAAAATATACCGAACCTACAGACATAGCCAACATCCTGGCAGACAGATTCAGCGTAAACTTCTCTCCGCTACCCCCCCCAAAGGAGCAAATGCCTATCCCAACTGAATGTAACCTCCCTGACATCACAGATGCACAGGTGAAAGCTGCCCTCTCCAAAGCAAAAAACACAGCATCTATGGGACCGGACGGTGTCCCAGGTTGTGTCTTACATGAGCTCCAAGAAGAACTGAACCCTCACATTAAGTCACTGTTCAAACTTAGCCTTACTACAGGATATATACCCAAAGAATGGGGTACAGCTACAGTGGTCCCACTCCACAAAGGTGGTGCCACAACGGACCCCGGAAACTATCGCCCCATAAGCCTGACTAGTCTGGTCTGTAAAGCTATGGAGCGTATTATCATGGAACTCATAAACAATGACATTGGGAGCCTCCAAACACTGGACCCTACCCAATTCGGCTTTGTTAAGGGCAGATCTTGCCTCTTAAACCTAGTTGATTTCTTTGAAACAGTTACCAAAGCCATAGATGAGGGCAAGGTAGTCCACACAGCCTACCTGGACCTCGCAAAAGCCTTTGACACAATACCCCACTCGGGCATCATAAATAAGCTTACCAGCTTAAATATCAACCCCTGTATCACAAGATGGGTTGCAAACTGGCTCAGAGATAGAACCCACATGGTTAGAATCCCAGGTGCCATGTCTGAATCCAAACCAGTTACAAGTGGCATCCCACAGGGCTCAGTTCTGGGACCTCTCTTGTTCGGTATATACTTCTCTGAGGTTCAGGCTAACACGGGGGGATTATGGCTGACAACGTTCGCAGATGACTGCAAACTGGGGCCGTAATTGAATCTCCAGCTGACACAAACATCCTCCAAACGGGTCTCACAGAGACGGATGCTTGGTGCCAGAGCTACGGCCTCGAGCTAAATGCTAAAAAGTGCATAGTCATCCCCTTTTGGAAAAACAAGGTGCCCACAAATTACCACATAGGTGGTAATCCATTAAGTACGGAAGAAGTAATTCGAGATTTGGGGACCAACGTAGATAGTAATCTCTCCTTTGATAATCACGTTGCCAAAGTGGTTAGAAAGACCTTCTATATAGCCCACCTTATCGCGAAAGGGTTCGCATCTAGATCAAGAGAGGTCATTGTGCCCCTCTATTCATCACTCATCAGGTCCATAATTGAATACAGTGCCCCTTTTGGGATGTACCTTACCCGACACCTGCAGCAACTGGAGAGACCCCAAAAGTACCTCACCAAGAGAATCATGGGCTACAAACAGATGTCCTATGCAGCTCAACTAAAGAAACTCCAGCTCTACTCAGTTGCTTACTGCCTACTCAGAGGCTATCTATGCCTGAAGTACAAAGCTATGTCAAACCCATAATTAATGGACATGCTCCACCTCAAAAAATCCAAGTCCCTTAGAGCTACACACTCCAGGGACCTAAACCTCAGCACAAAAATAAATAGGACATGCTGGAGGGACAGATTCATTTCCCAGAGGCTCCCCTCACTCTGGAATAGAATCCCAATTCATGTTAGACATAGCCCCTCGCTGACCCTCTTCAAGCGAAATCTGGACGTGTGGATGGGAAATCACAAATTCACCCCTGGGATCTCTTCTGTGTCCCTGCTAGACAGAGGCACAGTAAACTAATCTTAAAAGGGTATCTTCTGTGACCTACTTTACAGAAGCACAGTAGGCTAATCTAATAGGGAGGCGGAAGCCCAAATACACTCTGGCTAGGCTTATAAATGCCCTAGGGCAGATAGCCTAGTATCTACCTATGAACCTGTGAACACATGCACTCAAGTCACTCCACAAGAAGTACAAATACGACTCTGTCATTGTCCATGTTGGAGTGAATGACTTGAGATGTACCTCCCTGGACTACATGAAAAGAGACATGGAAGAGCTCTCGGATCATGTGGCCCAGGTAGGTATGACCCTAGCTGTGAGTAGCATCCTGCCTTCACCCAGAATGATACCACAGTATAAAGACAAAATGATTGACTTCAACAATTGGCTAAGCTTCTGGTGTCATTCAAAGGGGATCCAGTATCTGTCTGCCTGGGACAGCATGATCGACAACCCACAATGCTTTGCCAGAGATGGTCTGCACCTGTCACCCCTGGGATTCAGGTTACTGGCTAAAGCTCTTGCCACCCCTATAGTGCCTTTTTTAGGCAAGGTTCGAAGGACAAAACCACCACCATAACAGATACAAGCATGCAAAATCTGAAGGTAATGCTACTCAATGCTAGAAGTCTAAACCTCAAAATGCACTCTCTCGAGGCACTACTAAAAATGGAGAACATCGATATCTGTGCAGTAACTGAGACCTGATTCAAGACTCCAGAGAGCACCCCTGCAATACCAGGCTACAACTCATACCACACTTTTCGGCCACCAAACCAAGACCGAAACACTAAAGGTGGAGGAGTGTCCATATTCACACCTCCAGGCTAGTTGCCCAACACAATGCATCTGAAATTCTCCAGGTGCAAATAACACTAGGTAAGACTGCAATCCAAATTGTAGCTTGCTACAGATCTCCCACCATGCCCCAAGATTCTCACTACACCTTTCTAAACATACTGGAAAATATTAAGATACAACCAAACACCCTAATACTGGGTGATTTCAACTACCCTGCCATTAACTGGGAAAACTACTCTGGTACCAACACCTTTTCATAATGGTTCTTGGAATTCACAAATTCCAACACCCTGGATCAACTAATCCATTGTCCCACCAGGGGGCTCCAATATCCTAGACAAAACACCAACCAAAAAAAAGGAATAAACGTAAAACAGACAAAGAATACACTCAATTTATTATAACTCTAGCACTTCGGCAAACGCCTTCAAGGAATATATCAATATCCTAGACCTGGTCATTACCAACATGGGAGATAGATGCTCCACACCAGTGGTCACCCCTCTCAATGGTCAGGTCTGACCATAAGCAAATCATCCTTAACATCCAAATCCCACCCCTACCCCCAGTAAGGAAACCTCTGTAAAAAACTTCTCCAAGGCCAACTTCATGCTACTTAAGTCAGAAGTGACAAACTTCATGGCACCCATGCAGACAGGAGCTGAAAGTTTGACTGCTGAATCCTACACTAAGGCACTGTATGAGCACATCCACTCTTGCATGAATCATGTCATCCCCAATAGAACCAAGACGCTCTCCTCCAAAAAAAGGAAACAAATCTGGTGGTCCCCTGCCATAAACAAACTATACAACAGAAGGAAGAAACTGTTGCAGAAAAGAGGAAAATCCCAGGATGCAAAAAAACTCCCTTACCAGTCTCAGTAAAAAGCTGTGATCCCTCATAAAATCCTCCAAAGCTAGTTACGAAAATAAAATTTCCAAAGATTCCAAAGACAATCACAAGGCATTCTATAGTTATTTCAAGAATCTAAATGGCAATGCTCAGATCTGTTCTGAGCTACAACAGAATGGCATTAAATACACTGATCCCATGGATATTGCCAATCTCCTGGCAGATGAATTTAGTGCCAACTTCAGCCCCTAAAGGGCCCATCTCAATAACAAAAAGATTGCCAAATTCCGGTAATCATGGCCACATAGGTAGAAACTGCACTTTCCAAAGCTAAGAATACAGCATACATGGGACCAGATGTCATCCCGGTCTGTGTACTACATGAACTACAAAATGAACTGGCACCTCACCTAAGTGTCATGTTTAATCATACTCTCACATCAGGCTTCGTGCTCACTGAGTGGCGCACAGCTACAGTTATCCCACTCCACAAGGGGGATCCAACTTGGATCCCAGGAACTACTGTCCCATCAGTCTGATGAGCCTGATCTGCAAGGGCATGAAATGCATTATTATGGAACTTATAAACAAATACATTGGCAACCTTCAAACACTGGACCCCACCCAGTTTGGGTCTGTGAAGGGCCGATCTTGTCTCCTGAACCTGAGTGACTTTTTCGTATCAGTCCCCAGAGCTGTGGACGAGGGTAAGGTGGTCCACAGCCTATCTGGACCTTGCCAAAGCTTTCGACACCATCCCCTACTGGAATCATAGATAAACGTACTAAGCTGGGCATAAATCCCTACGTCACTGGATGGGTTGCCAACTGGCTTACTGACAGAACCCAGACTGTAAAAGTAGCCGACTCCAAATCCAGCTCCAGATACGTGACAAGTGGAGTACCTCAGGGTTGAGTCGTGGGACTGCTCTGGTTTGGCATCTACTTCTCCGAAGTACAGGTCAACACTAAGGGACTCTGGCTAACAAAGTTTGCAGATGACAAACTGGGAGCCATTATTGAATCTCCAAATGATGTGGATATTCTACAAAAGGGCCTTACAAAAACAGATGCTTGGTTCCAGAGCCATGGACTCAAGCTTAATGCCAAGAAATGTATTATTATCCCCTTTGGGAAAAGACACGTACCCATGAATTACCACATTGATGGCAGTACACTAAACACAGAAAGTGCGATGAGAGACTTAGGGACACAGGTGGACAGTGGTCTCACCTTCGATAACCACATTGCCACAACAATCAGGAAATCCTTCTATGTGACACACCTCATCACTAAGGGCTTTTCATCCAGAAAAAAGGAGGCCATTGTCCCACTGTACTCATCCCTCATTAGACCCATTATAGAGTACAATGCCATGTTTGTTATGTACCTCACAAGACATCTGCAACAGCTGGAAAGGCCGCAGAAATACCTCACTAAAAGAATCACAGGCCTAAAGCCGATGCCCTATGCTGACCATCTAAAAAAAAAACTCCAGCTATACTCTGTGGCATATCATCTACTCAGAGGCGATCTCTGCTTAACATACAAGACAATGTCATACTCTGAGCTGTTGGACATGCTCCACTTAAAGGAACACTCCACCCTAGAACTAAAAAAATATGTTTTTTTCAGTCTATCTTTGTTTCCAGACCTATTTTAACACCTAAAATTGACTCTAAATGCTTTATTAGTAATTTTAGCTAGTTTACCACAACATGGCTACCGATGGGGCTTGCTATATCAACGTGATCTTCTTCTCCTTCAAGCCTTTCTCTTTCCCATAAAGCATTTCAAGTCTCCTTTCTGTGACTCATGCCAGACATAAGGAAGTAACAGTGATTTCCCATGCCATTGACATATAATGGGAAATCTGTGACTCATTGTCAGTTTGGATTCCTTCTGTGTAAGGCCTGCTTCTTTTCTGTTGCTAATCACCCTCATTTGTGTTTAGATCAGAGCTTGCTTTACAGTATAATTTGAAGTTATCTAGCTGCAGACAGAGTTGTAGCTAAATTGGATGCCTTTGTTCTAAGTGTTCTTTTGTAGTCCTGCTTGAATTGAAAGTCCCCTCCTCCCACACTACTGCAGAGGTGTGAAAACTGCCACTGCAACTGACAGCTCAGAATTGAAAGGAAGGGAGTGCCATTTCAAATGTCTTCCCCTCTGCCTGCAGAATCATTTGTTAGGCAGCAGCAGAAAGATTTATGTAAACAATTTCAAATTAAATTTCATACAACAGTGCAGGATAACTTTTGATTATTTTATTGTCTACACTATTTTTATTTCCTCCTTATTTCTACCAGACATTATTATGTTCACTTATGTATGTTTTACAATCTCTTTGAGGAACATCAGCCTAGTGACATGTTTCTGTATTTTTACTGACATTAGCATCATCTCCACAAACAGTAGACTACAAACCTGTGTCTATGATGGTGGCGCAGTAAAAGCATGTACTGAAAACTCACTATTTTCTATACTCCATGCAGTGATTTTTTTTTTTGCAGTGGGCTACTAATTAATATGTGCATGTATGCATCACTTGCATAATGCAGATAAATGAGGCACTTTGTGAGCTTAATATGATCATATCTAATTCAGCTGATACTATTTAGCAATCCTTTATTCCTTTTTCCATATTACTAAATTTATTTTGAGGCCGGCCTTGCCTTTCTTTGTGCATATTTCAAATCTTACTTCTACACTGCTCAAATATCGAGCAGTTAATTGGCAGTAGACACTACTCAGCCAGACAGTTATTCATATTTTTCACATTAATAATTTGACTTCTGCATCTTTAAAACAACAAAAGAGATGTGCAGTTCACATAAAACATAACGTAAGAGGCTTTACACCCTTCACTAAAAGAAGTATTGCAGCATCCAATTTGCAGTTGCAGTAATTAAACTTGTCAAGTCAGGCAGTAAAGCACACAGAAGTAATACTACTGTCAGTTTCATGAGTACAGACTGACAATTTTGACTCCATAATTTCCCTGTCTACACTATTACAAGTCACTGTACCAGGCAGTGCTTTCTGCCCTTTTGGCAATATTGCACAGCTTACTCCAAGTTCTCCTAAATATTGCCACCTGATATCCAAAGGCACATGTCATAGTGCTCTCCCATTTTTATAAATGTGTGTAAGCCCTACAAAATAATGAAGGTTACCCAACATACATGTATTACATCACAGAAACCCCTTTGGCATCAAATTTGTAACAGCTGCATGATGTTACACTGTCTCACACTGTGCATCAGACTTTAGTACATGGTCACACAAGTTACAGTGTGTCAAGGGCACCAGCCTTCATCATCTGCACAGGTGACAGGGAGCACACTACACAAAGGCTTGGACTAGAAACACTGTTACAGGCAATAACTGCAACACAGGATTTTGAACATTGTGATTCCTGTGCCATGTCACCACCCACTTGCTTATCAAGCTCATGTCTAACAATGAATGCCTTCTCAGTGACTGGGCAAGAGTGTCTACAGAAACTGGTTACTGCTAATTATATAGGCTCAATGTATTTTTGGTTTACAGTACATACTTCATACATACAACGGTTTTGCTTAGTATGATTATTGCCTTTATTCCTGTGCATGGTCTGATCTAATTCAGTGCACTACTACAACTAGCAGACTCTCTGTAATACCAAAGTGTATCTAACCAAAATAATGATGCATTTACATAAATGAAAAAGTCCGGAACACACAAAGCCATGCAAAAGAAAAGATCACCAAAAAGCATGGAAAGTGGATGCTCTATCCTTCAGCCGGAATAAACAGTGTATGCCTTTATCCCTCTGCCTCTACTCTCCATGGTCTTACTATAAGTCAGACAGGAAAAAACATTTATTCCCCACTAGCCAAAATAATGGTGAAATGTATACAGAAGCAACTAATGCAATACCTTTCACAGAATAACTCACCATCCAACCCCCAGCATGGTTTCAGACCATACCACAGCGCCACCTCAGCCCTCCTTTCCTTTACTACTGCCATAAACCAAAACCGGACTGACAATAGGTAACCTCCGGCCTCTTTCTTGACCTATCAAAAGACTTTTGACATGGTCAACCACAAACCTGTCATTCTTTCACAAAAATCTCTTTCTCTCGACAAGCCTGCTATCCAGTGGTTCCAGTCCTAACTGACTGGTAGGGAAAACTGTCCAGCCAGCTAATTCTCACACTTGGTGTCCCGCAAGGGTCTGTACTAGATCCACTACTCTTCTCTATTTCTTGCTACAAGCTTCACACTGCTATACCTAAAGGTGCCTGCAGTCAATATGCAGATGATTCCAGTCTGATCTGCTCAAACACCTCCCCAACCGAACTGCAAAACTCAACACAAAATACATTTAACAGTACAGAGAACTGGGTCACCAACCAACGCCTACTTCTGAACCCCAATACAACAAAACTTCTACCCCAGTAGTAGATCTACCACAGTTTCTTTCTCTGTCACAGCTAACAATGGTACCACTATTTCCCCAGATCATCACACCAAACTGCTAGGGGGTTATTGCAGAAAATATCAAATTGGACCTACAGGTCAACAAAACCATACTGACTATCAATAAGAAGCTTGGCTCACTGCATAGAAACAATACATTTTTGTGGCTACAACTGCCCGTTTATTCTATTCAGTCAACTCTTAATAGCACACAAAAATTTGTACCACATTGAGGATACCCCCACTCTTCAAAATATTATTAAGCCATATAACTACCTGAGATGCCTACGGGCAGCCGATAAACTACTGGAGCAAACACACAAAGCTAATAACGCTGCTGTTGAATCCCTCTTTGCCAACTTCATTGGCAAAACCTGCAATTAGTTGCCAAAGTATATAACCCAACATTACTACAAAAGTCTCTAAACAAAACCTCAAACAGTATCTCAAAGAGAATTGGCTATGCCCATGTACCAACCCTAATTAAGTTATAAAATGAAAGCATGTTCGGTAATTATCATAAATTGTAACTACGTCACCAAGCACTGCTTCCAATGTGATGTCTCTTACTTTACATTGTGTCTGTCTATGAGAATTGTGAGTCCATATTAGGGAAGACTACTAAACCATAGAATATAATCACTGTGTTTTTATAATTGTTTGCTAAAATCTGTGTAATGTATGTTAGTTTGTCTATATGTAGCTTTTTTTCCTGGGCCTCAGCTAAAATGGACACGTGTCTAGTCAGACTATCATGGTAAAGAAATGTACCACCACAATAAACAGGACATGCTGGAGGGATAGATTCCTGTCCCAGAGACTTTCCATACTCTGGAACAAGCTACCCACCTATGTCAAGCAAAGTTCCTCATTAGCTCTCATCAAGAAAAGTCTTGATGAGTGGATGGGAAATAGGAAATATACACCGGGGATCACTTCTATGGCTCTGCTCGATAGGGGCACAGGAAATTAACTTTCTTGGGTGGTGTAAGCCAGAGAACATTGTTGGATAGGCTTACTTAGGCCCTTGAGCGATAGCCTAGTACCTACCTATAAACATATGAACCTATAAAATGATGAATGCTTTTAGGGTAACTATCCCCTTAAGTAGGATTTTGTTTCAGAATGAAAGCATGTGTTTTTAAATGTTCTATAAAGTGGAGTGCATTTGTTTGAAAATCAGTCTGATGAAGTAAGTCTCAGTGCATTTTATTGAAAAGAGGTAAAAACACAGCATAACTCAATTAAGTTTGTGAGTGTTTTTAAACATCTTGTATCCTTATTTTATTTCATCTTCTTGAAACAAATTCTTCCTCAGTGACTCCCTCTGTTTCTCCTACATTTCTAAAATCTGGAACTTCATCCCGCTTGTCCTTACACAAATACATCAGGTGAAATATTTCAACTCTCACTATAAATAACACCTAATGGACACAAGGTTTTGTCCTTGCTCATCTTCTGGCTAGACAAAGTTTTCTATACACACAGTGTATTCTAAGCTATGTTATTCCTTAACTTATCTAAGGACCCTATACTGATATTTTATATCTATACAGCCTGTGGTTCTATCATCCTTTCTCCACAAACCTCTTACTTCCCTCGTCACTTACTACTCTTCTCTTCACACCCCCTTTTATTTTTATTATACCCTAGTATTCCCCTTCAGCGTGCCCGGACTCACTACCTTGATTTTTCTCTCCTTTCTTCTTTCATCCCCTTTCACATCACATCCCTTGTGTATCTCCTGCTATCCAGCCGCAAACCATACACTGACACCTTACAGCCTCTGTTCACAACAGCAATCTTACATCTTCGTACTCAAACTTCCCTGTCCTTCCTCTCACTCAGATTATTAATTAATCATCATCAGCTATTTCAGCCTCAACCACATTATCATCCAGTCACTTTCTGTGCTGAACCTCTACTTATGCCTATTGTGTTGACTCTCAAACTTGACTTTTTACCTTACTCCTGCACCCTGATGCATAACTATCTGTTCTACTAACAGTCTACATAAAAACTTTTTTCCTCAGACTTCACTTTTTAAAAGTATTTGCAAATGACTTTCTCTTTTCTTTCCTTCAAATTTTTTGTTTAAACCATTATTGTACTCATTATACTAGCTTTTATTCATGACTTACAGAAATTGTAAATATTGATATATACTGTTGTTTTTTTGTAAAATTCTATTTACATTTTCATATGTGTTCTATTTGCATTTGTTCTGTTAATTTTCTTAAAGTCATTATAATTTTTATCTGCTTTTTGTACCTATGGTACATGTATTATAGTTAGAGCTTTATTCCCAAGCCTCTGATGAAAAGGTGTAAATTAAGCTGAGATGGACAATCCCAATAAACAAATACTAATAACTAACTAACTAAATAAAAACATTGCTTCATAAATCATGAGCTTATAATAACTGTTTTAAATTAAAAATCATGTGATGGATTATCTAGATTTCTACACTGTAAAATCCTGAGGATTAAAGTTCAACACCCTAATATTTTTATTTTTCTGAAGCCAAGAAACTAGCAATTTGAATAAGTACATAAAAGTAGTTGTGGAAGACCGATTCACAGGACATAAACAAAACTGTGTTTGCATGCACTTTACTGCTAAACATAAACACATCAGTAGCCTAATTCAACCTTAACTGGGTATGGTCATAACACATCGCTGTATAAACAATAAGTGTGTCAAGATTCAATAGTCTTAAATTGATAAAATAAGAACAGGAAGTACTATGAGGAGGATAACAGTCATACAAATTGAACATTTACTCTCTGTTTTGGGCAACAGAGTTATGAGCAGCAACACAAGGACTCATCAAGCAAGACAAGTGCTGAACGTGTTGTTTGATGTCTGTAGTGGAACTTCAGTGGAAGAGTACCCATGATGCACCTATCTCAGACAACATCGAGATTATCTCTTATCCCTCATCTATCCCTCAGATATTACTGCATATAGTCTTTGGTGAAGCTTGCAAAGTCTACAAATTATTATTATTATACTTTTGGAATCAGCGTTTGGTTTGTACAATATGTATAAACTACCATGTTCAACTCAGTGCAGTCAGCACAGCCCAAAAAAGGAAGCGCTATGCTTAATAATAGGAAAGAGAGTGGACCGTGCTGTGCTGTGCTGACTGCACAGCACAGCCCAAAAAAGGAAGCGCTATGCTTAATAATAGGAAAGAAAGTGGACTACCTCTTGCATCTGTTGCTTTAGTTTGTATTTTGTACAGAAAGCTATAGAACTGTATTTACAGATATCATTCACAAGTGTTTTATTTAAAAATAATTTGTTATGTGAACATAGCTATTAAACAAGTAAACTTAATATGATGCGTGAAATGTGTAAAGAGCAATGCTTGGTAAGCATAGAGGAATGGAAGTTTTTTTTGTTTCAGAAGAAGCACTGATGATAAAGTAGGCTGGTACAATAAACCGTTAGCAAGGGTGAATAGGTATATCAAATGATAGTGGAATGAATGATACGTTGATACAACACCGATATAGCAGTATCAGTCATGAGGTTACTTTAGTCATATTTTAGTCAGTGTGATGGAAAAAGCGCAAGCAATTAAAAATCTACTGCCAATCATTAGCGGGCCGGAGTTCCGCTGTGGCGACCCCTAACCGGGAAGAGCCGAAAAGATGAACTCTCTAGGCACTGTGTGCTGAACTTTTTCACTTACAAAGGATGAGACCGAGTTTCTTGCTGCTGCGATTCTTAGGGGGAAAAAACCCTGACATGTACAAAGTGCTTCTGTTATTTTTAGTAACTGTTGAAATCACAAGCAGCTATGGTTCCTTTGATTAAATCAGTAAAACAGAAGGCCCATTAATTCAAAAGTTGTACTGCAAATTTTATAAATCTCACTGAATTACTTCCAATACCTTTACTTGAACTGCTTAGGGAACATTCACTGTGTTGGTAACAAAATTTTATGGTCTTCAAATATCAGCCACAACATTTATCAAAGCGACGTTATTTGGGGAGTTCCTTTATAAATGTTGCATTTTGTAACTTGATAAACGCTCATGGAGCTGCCGGCAGAGCCGAGGGCTGTTCATCTCTAGATGTAATAAGCTGATCGCTTATAGTATGTAGATCGGCTTATTACTGTGCAGTTATAAAAAAAATAACTACACAGAAATAAGCCGATCTACATACTGTAAGCGATCGGCTTATTACAGCTAGAGATGTACCGCCTGGTGCTCTGCCGGCAGCTCCATGAGCTAAGCAAACAAATGTAAGTAAAAAAACATTTTTTTTTTGCTTTTTTCTTACATTTGGTTACTTGCTGAAGGCACATCGAGCTGCCGGCAGAGCCAAGGGCTATACATCTTTAGCTGTAATAAGCCGATCACTTACAGTATGTCGATCGGCTTATTACTGTGGAGTTATTTTTTTTTTAACTGCACAGTAATAAGCCGATCTACATACTGTAAGCGATCGGCTTATTACGTTAGAAGTGTACAGCCCTCTGGTCTGCCTGCAGCTCCATGAGCCATCAGCAAGTAAACTAATGTAAGAAAAAAAAGTTTTTTTTTTTTTTTATCTTACATTTGGCGGGCTGTACACTTCTAGCTGTAATAAGCCAATCGCTTACAATATGTCGATCGGCTTATTACTGTGGAGTTATTTATTTGATTTTTTAACTCCACAGTAATAAGCCGATCGACATACTATAAGTGATCGGCTTATTACAGCTAGAAGTGTACAGCCCTCTGCTCCGCTTGCAGCTCCAGGAGCCATCAGCAAGTAAACAAATGTAAGAAAAAAAAAAGATTTTTTTTCTTACATTTGGTTACTTGCTGATGGCTTATGGAACCGCCGGCAGAGCAGAGCAGAGGGGTCTAAATCTCTAGCAGCAAATAGAATAGAATGGTAATTTAAACTGAACATCGGCATGAAAAAGAGACAAATAAATGGATGCTTTTGCAGGAGATATTTATATGCATTCTTACCGAAAATAGTTTAAGCTGAAGGAGAACGTTCCCAAGGGACTTGTCTTGCAGTTTGGCTGTAGAAAAGACGATCCGATGCTGTTTTCACTCCGGACTGAAGCAGTCGATGGAATAGAGTTCCACAACAACTGTGATTTATAATGACTGGAAAGGGCTGACCGACATAATGGTGATGTCACAGTGTGGGAGGATCAGCTGGAGAGGGAACTACTGTTTTAACTGTGTCGAAGGTACGTCAGCAAGGTAGAGACCAATTAGACCAGAAAGAATGCGATAGCAAAGAATGGAGGATGGGCTTTCCAGCCCTACGCTAGGGAAAGGCAGAAATGAAACTTTTTCATGCATTTTGTAATTGCTGATGGCAGGGATCAGTTTATAGGGAATGAAGAAGACTTGTGGTTGAGTAAAATTGTGACTGAGCCCGGAGTGTTCCTTTAACGACCTAAACCTTGTCAACACATTAAACAGAACATGCCAGAGGGATAGATTCCTGTCCCTGCAAGTTCCCACACACTGGAATAAACTACCTGTCTATATCAAACAAACATCCTCAGTAGCACTCTTCCAGAAAAATCTTGATGACTGGATGGGAAAGACATATGCATGTGATGTTGTCGCTTGGAAGCAATTTTAGAGATAGTTTGACATCTATAATGCTGACAGCTTTTTAATAAGTGAATTTGAAATTTCTCTAGATTATTAATTTTGCAACAGCAGTCATCCCTGTTGTAATAACCCCCCCCCCCCTGCCACCACTGGTGGACAAAAACATATTTGCGGGAATTCCTAAATTACAATGGCCTGGATAAACTGTTTCCTACCCACACTAGAGGTAGGAACATCTTCACCGGGTCATTATCAACAGGGTTGACCCTTGCTCTACAGCAATAGTTTACTCCGGCCTGGTCAGATCCAGCCACACGCCATTGACCCTATGAACCTATGAAGTGTACACATCTTGCTACTTTTAATCCTCACATATTCTTCACTAATATTATTGTGCTAAATAGCCATTTCCACTAAAATTGTACATACTTACACTGACATACACACACATAAATATATAATTATTACACTAAGCAACTTTAAAATACATAAATACTGATATACACCCAAGTGTTGGATATGTACATACATGATCATGAATAATCAGACCCAAACAGAGTCTACTAGAGCAAAATTTCAGGCGTATGTCTTGACCAGCATATCTTGAAACGTATTACATATGGTACTTGTGCTAAAAGTAAGGTATATCTAAATATGTGTTGCTGGCTCTCTCTCTCTCTTTCTCTCTCTCTATGGGGGTGGTGGTGCTCTGATAGAAAAAAAAAGCATTTCCATGCATTGAAGTTAAAACCTGTCATTAAATGTTTTGACACATTCACCCCTTGCAAACAGCCGAGACACAAAACTATCAACCCCAAGTGAATCGAAAAGGACTGAATACCACAAAGCCAATTAGGAAGGTGAGAGAGGTCTTTAATGTGTAAATACCTGTACGCAGACAGCAATAGAGCCAAGATTACTCTGAATAGGACTGAATAGCAGAGACAGACAATTTTGTAGCCAAGCTGACTCCCAAAAGATTGAATACCAGGATAGCAGTTAGGAGGGTGAGAGAAGTCTTTCATGTGGAAATACTCGACTGGAGACAGAAAACTGTAAAGAAAGGAGTATTATTTTGCTATTGTTCACTTCAAATCACAACACAGTAAGGGTTAAAGGAGAGCTAACACCTCAGGAAAGTCTTACATTTGCAGCTTTGTGCAATGGTAATATGTAGAAAATGCTTGATAAGCTGCTTAATGGGTTTTGAAAATTCTTTCACAGCAGGAAATTACAGCCAAGTCAAGAGGATGCCTATGTGTCTGTAGATAGTGGCCTAGCAGGTGTCCATCACTGAAGCTTGAGACTAAATGGCATTTGAAGTTCTTGAATGATATGCATGATAAAAGGTAAATTGCAGTAACAGAAGGGGTTGAAGGAGAGGTAACACCTCTTCAGAATTTTGCATATGCAGCATAGGGATAAATGGTAATGTGTAGTACACGCTTTCTAAGCGGATAAATGATTTTTGAATTTTATTTCACATCAAGACCAGAAAGCACCTATGTCTGCAGACTGTGACTGATTCTCCAACTCAAATCCTGCTTCAATACACCTGAATTTTGTAACAGGCTATATCCCTGAGCCCTGGAGGACAGGCAGCATGATGCCCATACATAAGGGGGGTAATCCAACCACCAACCCCACATATTACAGACCCATGAGTCTAAGCAGCCTTGCTCATAAAGCCTTGGAATGGATAATTATGACCTCATAAATCTAGACATTGATAATCAATTAACTATAACCACAACAATTTGATTATGTTACAGGTAGGTTTTGCCTTTTCAATCTTATCTTAAGGTGGTGGTGTCTCCATATTCATAAAGGATATGCACACCTCCAGACTAGTAGCCCAGCATAACGCATGTGAAATACTTCGGGTAGAACTAACATTGAGTAACATGGCAATTCAACTTGTAGCCTGCTATAGGTCCCCAACCATGCCCCAAGACTCTCATTCCATGTTCCTAAGCAACCTTTGAAACTATTACAGTGCAACCCAACACTCGCATACCAGGTGTCTCCAACTACACCTCCAGCAACTAGGAAAAACAGTCATGTAACAAAAAAGTTGCCCATCACTTAATGGAATCCATCAATTCCAATGGCCTGGACCAGCTCATTCTTTGAAAGCCCTCCTCAAAATTTCTAATGCCACCTATGAAGGCAGAATTGCGGCAGACACTAAAAGCAACCACAAAGCCTTCTATAGTTGTATCACAAATCTCCATGGCAAAAACCAGATTTGCTGTGAGTTACTGCACAATGGTACCTCCTATACTGAGTCAACACATAATGCCAACATACTGGCAGAAGACTATTATGGTCAACCATGCTTAGTTCCTCTAACAAGTACTGACATGTGTGTTAAGTATATTCAGTCCACTGTTAGCCTGAATTCACTTATGGCAATGAACCAATGATGGCATGCAAACACAGTTATGATCAATGTACATTACACCATGTATGCAATGAGTGAATAACTTCATGCATAAATACCTCTCAACCTCTATGTTTTAGAAATCTGCACAAAGACAAAAATGATGGGGACATAGGTCCAAAAATTGGGATACACCTTAAATATTGCACTTATAAACTTATAAGGTTGCTAGAATAACAGGTTATGCTATGCATCAGCATGCATTTCCAAAAGGATCTGAAATCTGAAACTCAAATGTCTGCCATTATTTAGTGACTTCAGTTGTCACTGATTTTTCAGAAAACCACAAATTTTATAAAAAGCAGACCATGCATTTGACATCGATCTGAACATTCTGAAGAAATCTGGACACTTGAAAGTTATGCATACAAATAAAGATGTATACTCAATGAGACATTAATGATAAGAAAATGCATACTATCAAACAGTGTTGTAATCTGTTGCATCTGAAAGATGTAATGGACTGGCCCAATCGAGTCTACATGAACATAGCACATGTGAAATGTCTTTGTCTTGCACAGAAATAATGCTTAGAGTTACAGGAGTAACGGCACAGCAGCATCTACTCGAGTTACTTCGACTTATGACCATCAGTTTGTGTCTGGCAGTGTGATGTGGCAGATAGCATTGACGAGAATGCTACAGGCACATCAATTCAATGCAACACGGTACATGTGGAGACAGGAAATATGATAGAACATGTCTGGCCTGCTGATGATATGGACAGGTAAGGAGGTATGGTAGGTGTAGAAACCAGATAAGGATGAGTGTTTTGTAGGGATGTAAGAGAGGTTTTTAGTTGAATAGTACAGTTGTACAGGGGGTAAACCAGGAAGTAGTCAGAGAGAAAAAATGGATTTTAAGATAAGGGGGTAAACCTGGAAATAGTCAGAGAGAAAAACAGGATCTTAAGATAAGTAGTCAGTTTAAATAGGATCGAAGTCAGGTAAGGTTACAGAAATTAACCTGGCATTAGGTTATTGGGTGCTGCCACCTAGTAATGTCAATGAATAAAAGCAGGCAGCAAAGGAGCAGGTCAGTAACAGCTTTTGCTGTGAGAGTATCTGGAACAAGGTGACTTAGGGAGAGAGAGTGTTCATGTGGCCCACGGTATGCTACTGAGGCACTTACAATGGAAGTTGGATACAAGTAAAAGTATTACTATGTAGGTAGTACTGACACAGTAGATAAGGCTACCTATATTCAAACATTAACTTTATGGGCAGTCTTCAGGAATTCTATAGCTCAATCGAGCAGGCAAGTTCCGGGGAGTCCGCAGAGGTAATGCAGGAGGTATTCCGTTACTGGATTGAGGTGGGGAGGGAGCTTCTATGGTGAGCTTCTGGAGAGTGGAACGAGGAGGCGACAAACAAGCTGCGCTAACGCGGGGACCACAGGGGCTGGAGCGTTAGATGTGAAAAGCATCTAGCAAACAATCTCCTCTCACCCACACAACACACATTCCGCCCACACCATAGTACAACCACCGCCCTTCTCTCCTTCACAGACCTAGTTAACCAACATAGGAATAACAACAGATTTGTATCAGCCATATTCCTCAACCTCTCCAAAGCATTTGACATGGTCTCTCACTCCATACTAATGGATACCCTCACCTCCCTAGCCTTCACTTCAAACAGTATTGCTTGGTTTAAAAATTACCTATCAGAACGTCAACAAGCTGTCCAGTGGCAAGGAGATTTATCACCTCTGCTCCCAACCACCATTGGTGTAGCCCAAGGCTCCATACTAGGATCTCTTCTCCTTGATTTTTACCAATAACCTACACACATGTACCCTGTATGCTTCACTAATCCAGTACGCAGATGATTCTATCCTGATATGCTCAGCTCCATCCCCGACCTACCTTGGACCATCGTGTTAAAGAAAATTTAAATAAGATAAATAAATAAGATATATCAATACAATATTCCACTGGTATGTAGTAGTAGCATCAAGGAGAAAAAAAATATTTCTAGTAGTGGTTTAAGTTGGCCAGAGGCTGCCTTTACTTATATTTTGCAATAAATTATAGAATACTTGGTAAATATTACTCTAAAAATTCACTCTGATTGGACATCTGATCAATGTGCCCATACTAAATCAAGCATATCCCAATGGAAAGAATTCAAGCCACAAAAGTATTGTTGAGCAACTTCTACTGGGATACGCTAAGTAAAGCCATTTGCAGGTATTTTATGATAGACAGAGTAAAATATTAAGAAGTGTAAATGAAAACTTCATTTAATGAGACAGTTCAATATCTTGTTTGTATGACAGTGACAACTTTGTAGCACTTTATGCTTATTTTAATTCCCCAAGCAGTTTTTTTTACATATTTTGCCTTAGTAATCGGTGTAACATCTGCATAATTGGTAATCACTGAAAAATTTATACTTCCTAAAAGCATGACTTTAAACAACATCTGTATATTTTTTTCATTTTATATATTTTTTTTCCAAAGTTTGCAATTATGGCTTACATGTGATTTATACTATTTGTATCATTCACTATCTATTTTGGTAGCATTTGCAAAGAGATATAACAGTAAAGCAACACATTTGGCCATGCTAGAAGTAAGCAGCATAATACTGGCTCAAAAAGAAACCCTGTGGGAGTTCATTTGTTGTCTTCATCCTGTGATATGCAAATATTTACTAGCCTTGTCTGTTTTGTCACAAGGATTTCTTTAGTTATGTTAGGAACCTGGGTGGGAATTCCCAGATATACTCAGAATTAGTCCAAAATGACAAAAAATACACCGAACCCACAGACATTGCCAACATCCTAGCTGACCGGTTCAGCACAAACTACCCCCCTCCACACCAAAAGGGCAAATATGTATCCCAGCAGAATGCTGCCCCCCCTGACATCTCAGATGCTCAGGTAAGAGCCACCCTCTCCAAAGTAAAAAAACACAGCATCAATGGGACCAGACGGTGTCCCAGGCTGCATCCTACATGAACTCCAAGAAGAGCTAAACCCAAACATAAAATGACGTTCAATCTCAGCCTTACTACAGGATATGTACCCAAAGAGTGGCGTACAGCAACAGTGGTCCCTCTCCACAAAGGTGGTGGCTCAAAAGGTGTTTTTGACTTGGCTTTTTAATAGACTTTAAATGTTTTCTGTAGATAATAAGGTTCTTCTAGGACAATGTTAGAGTCCCACCAACCATAACCAGGTTCAAGACATGACACTGACTACATGTGGACAGCATTGCTTACATTATCTCACTGGAGATCCACATCCCGCCCCCACCCCCAGCAAAAAAGACCACAGTGAAGAACTTCTCAAAAGCAAACTTCACACTTCTTAAGACTGTAGTGGTATCCTTCAAGGCCCCCGAGCCAGTGGAAACCACAACCCACACTGCTGAAACCCTTACAAATGCCTTCTACGAGCACCTCCAGGAATGTATGGATCAAGCAATCCCTAATAAAATCAAGACCCTTTCCACCAAAGGCAGGCGCCCAGTCTGATGGACTCCAGCCATAAACAAACTCTACAACAAGAGGAGAAAGCTACTACATGACAGAGCAAAATCCCTAAATGGGAAGGCATCTCTGATCAATACTAGCAAAAACTACGATCACTCATAAAATCATCCAAGGCCAACTTTGAGAGAAAAATCGCTAATGACACAAAGACAATCATAAAGCCTTCTTTAGCTATGTTAGAAACCTGGGTGGAAACTCCCAGATATGCTCAGAATTAGTCCAAAATGATAAAAAAATCACTGAACCCACAGACATTGCCAACATACTGGCAGACAGGTTCAGTGCAAATTTCTCCCTCCCTCCCCAAAAGGAGAAATATCTATCCCACCAGAGTCTAGCCTCCCAAACATCTCAGATGCCCAGGTGAGAGCTGCTCTCTCTAAAGCAAAAACACAGCGTCAATGGGACGGACGGTGCCCCGGCTGTGTGCTACGAACTCAATGAGGAACTAAACCCACACATAAGGCTGCTGTTTAATCTTAGCCTTACTACAGGATCGTACCCAAAGAATGGCGTGCGGCAACTGTGGTCCCACTCCACAAAGGCTGTGCTTCTCACGGACCCTGGAAATTACCGCCCCATAAGCTTGCGAGCCTTGTCTGCAAAGCTATGGAGAGGATCATAATGGAACTCATAAATAAAGACATTGGGGACCTACAGACACTGGATCCTACCCAATTTGGCTTTGTCAAGGGCAGATCCTGCCTCTTGAACTTGGTCGACTTTTCAAAACAGTCACTAAGGCCATTGATGAGGGTAAGGCAGTTCACACAGCCTACCTTGACCTAGCAAAAGCGTTGACACAATACCCCACTCGGGCATCATAGAAAAGCTCACCAGCTTAGATGTAAACCCATATGTCACAAGATGGGTTGCAAACTGGCTCAAGGACAGAACACACAGGGTAAGAGTTGCTGGTGCCATGTCAGACTCTAAGCGGTCACGGCGGTGTCCCACAGAGCTCAGTCCTGGGCCCCTCTTGTTAGGCATTTATTTTTCTGAAGTGCAGGCAAACATAGGGGATTGTGGCTGACAAAATTTGCAGATGACTGCAAACTGGGCACCATAATTGACACTCCATCAGACACAGACATCCTCCAGAAAGGTCTCATAGAAATGGATAACTAGTGCCAGAGCCATGGCCTTAAGCTAAATTCCAAAAAATGTATAGTCATACCCTTTGGGAAAAACAAGGTAACCCTAATTACCACATAAGTGGTAATCCATTAAACACGGAAGAAGTTATCAGGGACCTGGGGACCCAAGTTGACAGTAACCTCTCTTTTGACACTCACATTGCCGAAGTGGTTAGGAAGACCTTCTACATTGCCCACCTGATCATGAAGGGATTCACATCCAGATCAGGAGAGGTCATTGTACCCCTGTACTCTTCACTTATCAGACCAATGATTGAGTACAGCGCCCCATTCGAATGTACCTTACCCGACACCTGCAGCAGTTGGAAAGACCCCAAAAGTTCCTCACCAATAGGATAAAGGGGCTCAAACATATGTCATCACGATGCCGACTGAAGAAACTCCAGCTCTATTCAGTCGCATACCGTCTGCTCAGAGGTGATCTGTGCCTGACATACAAGGCCATGTCCAACCCGGAATTAATGGACATGCTCCACCTCAAAATCCAAATCCACCAGAGTCACGAGCAAGAGACTTAAACCTCAACACGGATATAAATAGGGCGTGCTGGAGGGACAGATTCATCACCCAGAGACTCCTACACTATGGAACAGAATCCCAGTCCATGTGAGGCAGAGCCCCTCACTGACTCTGTTCAAGAGAAATCTTGCCGAGTGGATGGGAGGTCGTGGGTTTACCCAGGAATCATCTCTGTATCACTGCTGGACAGAGGCACAGCAAACTAATGGGTATAGTATTCTCATCCTAAGGGGTGGTGAAAGCCACACACACTCTGGCTAGGCTTATAAATGCCCTAGGGCAGATAGCCTAGTATGAACCTATGAACCTATAAGTGCCATTTAAGGATTTTTATTAAACTGTATACTGATTGCTAAGTAATGATGGAAAGGGTGATAAATAGTTACGCAATAGGAACAAAGGGACAACAACACATTACTAAAGGGAAAATAGTGCTTTACAGATAAACATTGTGTTTCTATGATATGACTATAAAATGCTCTATAACTGTTTCTAGACTACAATGTTATATTAAGCTCTTAAGTAGCAGACATTTTCATTATGCCTCCTTTTTAAAACGTGCACGTGTTCCTTATTAAAATATGTGTGTTTGAGTGTCTATCCCAACACCAGGCCAGCATTAGTAAAAATAAGCACTTTCAGTATTTTTCTAATATATTGTCAGTTTAATAATGGTTGATGTACAGCCCTCTGCTCTGCCGTTTACTGGCAGCACCAATTCCCCTCAACAAGAACTGAAATGGGTAAAAAAAAATAAATAGACAGACTGTACAGTAATAAGCCAATGGGCTTATTACTGTATGATAATAACTCTTTGATGTACAATGCCCTGCTCGGAAAGGCAAAAAAAAAAAAGAAAATACGGACTCCACAGTTGCTAAGCCAGTCTCTGCAATGGCAGCGACCGGCTAGATGTGCAACCCTCTGCTCTGCAGCACCAATTCCCTTCAGCAAGAACAAAAATGGCTAAAAAATATATATATATATGTTTGATGTACTCTTTGATGTACAAAGCTCTGCTCCGGGAAAGGCAAAAAAAAAGAAGAAAAAACGGACTCCCTAATACATGATTAATGTGACCAGGTCCCCCTTACATATACATGATTAATGTGACCAGTCCCCTTACATATACATGATTAATGTTACTGGTCCCCTTTACATATACATGATTAATGTGACCAGGTCCCCCTTACATATACATGATTAATGTGACTAGGTCCCCTTACATATACATGATTAATGTGACCAGTCCCCCCCTTAGATACACATGATTAAGGTGACCAGTCCCCCTTACATATACTTGATTAATGTGACCGGGTCCCCCTACATAGACATGATTAATGTGACTAGGTCCCCTTACATATACATGATTAATGTGACCAGGTCCCCTTACATATACATGATTAATGTGACCAGGTCCCCCTTACATATACATGATTAATGTGACCAGTCCCCTTACATATACATGATTAATGTGACCAGGTCCCCTTACCTATAATTGGTTAGTGTGACCAGTCCCCTTACATACACATGATTAATGTGACCAGGTCCCCCTTACATATACATGATGTGACCAGGTCCCTTTACATATACATGATTAAGGTGACCCGTTGACATTAATGACCACGTCCCCTTACATATACATGATTAATGTGACCAGTCCCCCTTACATACACATGATTAATGTGACCAGGTCCCCTTACATACACATGAATAATATGACCAGGTCCCCTTACATACACATGATTAATGTGACCAGGTCCCCTTACATACACATGAATAATGTGACCAGGTCCCCTTACATACACATGATTAATGTGACCAGGTCCCCTTACATACACATGAATAATATGACCAGTCCCCCTTACATGTACATACATATATTGATTAATGTGACCAGTCCCTACATACACATGAATGATTAATGTGACCAGGTCCTACATAGCTGACCAGGTCCCTTACATACGCACCACATACATGAATAATGTGACCAGGTCCCCTTACATACACATGATTAATGTGACCAGGTCATACACATGATTAATGTGACCAGGTCCCCTTACATACACATGAATAATATGACCAGTCCCCCTTACATGTACATATACATGATTAATGTGACCAGTCCCCCTTACATACACATGATTAATGTGACCAGGTCCCCTTACATACACATGATTAATGTGACCAGGTCCCCTTACATACACATGAATAATGTGACCAGGTCCCCTTACATACACATGATTAATGTGACCAGGTCCCCTTACATACACATGAATAATGTGACCAGGTCCCCTTACATACACATGATTAATGTGACCAGTCCCCCTTACATGTACATATACATGATTAATGTGACCAGTCCCCCTTACATACACATGATTAATGTGACCAGGTCCCCTTACATACACATGATTAATGTGACCAGGTCCCCTTACATACACATGAATAATGTGACCAGGTCCCCTTACATACACATGATTAATGTGACCAGGTCCCCTTACATACACATGATTAATGTGACCAGGTCCCCTTACATATACATGATTAATGTGACCAGGTCCCCTTACATATACATGATTAATGTGACCAGGTCCCCTTACATATACATGATTAATGTGACCAGGTCCCCTTACATATACATGATTAATGTGACCAGGTCCCCTTACATATACATGATTAGTGTGACCAGGTCCCCTTACATATACATAATTAATGTGACCAGGTCCCCATACATATACATGATTAATGTGACCAGGGCCCCTTACATATACATGATCTTTAATCTTAGAGTTACCTGCCTCCGGTGTTCCCACCTTGTCACTGCAACCGCCTGATCTGTACTAGGTCTTGGGTTTTATTACCCTGTCCAGGATTGCTGCCTCTTCCCCAAGCTAAGAAACATAGCCAAACCTCTCTGGGCTTCATTCCCCTAAAAGGTTACAAGAAACACTGCAACCGCCTGACCTATACTAGGTCTTGGGTTTATTACTCTGTCCAGGATTGCTGCCTCTTCCACAAGCTAAGGAACATAGCCAAACCTCTCTGGGCTTCATTCCCCTAAAAGGTTACAAGAAACACTGCAACCGCCTGACCTGTACTAGATCTTGGGTTTATTACCCTATCCAGGATTGCTGCCTCTTCCCCAAGCTAAGGAACATAGCCAAACCTCTCTGGGCTTCATTCCCCTAAAAGGTTACAAGAAAGTACGTTTTATACTGACTGTTTGTTAAAGATACACTTGTTATATCACCGTAGGTGCATATTGTAAACTCCCTAGCCAGGACAGCCAGCAGCCAAACCTTTCTCTCCTCCCAACCAACATAGCTTTCACTCTAATAGCCTCCTTATACTACTCCTCTGTCACCTTACCTTAACACATTAAAGCCGCTAGCCCTGCGAGTAGCCTTGGGTGCAGTACAGCCTTTGCCCACTAGGTGGCACCCTCCTTCCAGGTGTATTCTCCTTGCATACCTATTCCCCATTCTTATAATTTTACTCTCGGACATCCACCTCACACTATATTTACCTATCTGATAGACCCAATTTTACCCCACTTTTTACCATAAATTTCTCAATTGCACAGTTTACTATCTCCTTTCAAACTTAGCCCAACAGTCAGCACTCCACTGATTGCTTCCCCTGAATTTAGTCCTTCTCTGGCTCTTTCTCTGCTTTCTAAACTACCTTGCTTAAACTCAGTCACCTCCCTGCTAGGACTATACCTTCATACCCCTGCCTACCTATCTGTCTGCTCTCTCCTCGTTTTATGCCCCTCCCCCCTCTCTCAAATCTACCTGTGTCAGCTGTTGAATCACTATAGGTTTTATCTTTTACCAGCCTGCCCTGCAGGAGCAGTGTACTGCTCACATCCAGTCTGTACCTGCACAAACCCACTACACTCCTCCCCTTTCTACCCTATTTCCTCACCTAACCCATAAACATACCTGATCCCAAGTGGCGCCATCTTTAATCTTAGAGTTACCCCAGGCTGCTGTGCGTTCCTGCCTTATGTAAGTGATCTTAATTGCTGTATTTTGCTTGACAAGAACTTACTACAGTGTGTGTAACTGTCTCTGTTGTACTAGCTGCTCTATCTCTAGTGGAAACTATATTTTACTGTTTGTACCACGTGGAGCTGATGCGTGTTGTATTTGACTAATGAGGACATACTACAGTGTGAGTAATTGGTTTCCGTATCAATGCATGTTATTTTGGACACTTAGAATGGTGTACTAGCTGCTCTATATAAGGCAAGGACATTTTTGAATGTTTGTAGCTCAAGGAACTGATTAGCACTTCTAAACGGCACTTTGTTAGCCATTCCTAAAGTGTACCTGAACCTACCCAAACCTACTTGTTTCTAAAGTGGGGTGATGGTGAAGCTTAGCTAGGAAACAGTCCCAAAGTGGGGTATTATTACAGTTACCGAAGGGTGTCTGTGACAGATTAACACAGCAATTAAATAATATGAGGCTATTTTATGTCCATACAGCTAAAGCAAGGTCAGGGTAGCATTACAGTTTCTGCAGTGTGTCTGTGACGGCTTAACAAAGCAAATAAATAATTTGAGGCTATTTTATGTCCATACAGCTAAAGCAAGGTCAGGATAGCATTCCAGCACTGATTATCTTATATGCAAGGGCTGCTTAGCGAACTATCTTGGTCGCTGTTCTACTTCTACAAGGATTATAGCTGTATAATTAACGTGGTAGACCGCGTATGCTCTGGTTAATACAATCAATACACGTTAAGAGGATCCGATACTTTTTTAAACTCAAGAACACCGGGTTAGAGTAGCTCCATTGTCTAGCCTCCAGTTGAGTGGTTTACCTGACATACATTAGGATATTAAAGCTGTATTAAGACTCCTAGGGCTAATTCGCTTAAATACAGCTGATTGATTACATTCTAAGAGGAAGCGGTACCTACTTTAAGAAGATATCACCGTGTTAGCATTCTGCTCTGTAGTCTTGTCTACAAATGTGTACTACAATATGGGGCATTATAGCTGTATTTACTCCCTTGGCCAGAATGCTGAACTTGGTTTAGCTGTCACATTATGCTGGCCTCAGTTAAATAGTATTAACTACATAGGGATTCTTTCCTTAACAAGAGAGTTCAAGCAGTATTTAGTGAACAAGTACTCAAGCATCTAACACCCCTCTCTCAATTCTGGGCTGCTGTAATCTGCACCATGCTATGGATGGTCGCTTAATGTATTCTTCTACTGCTTTATTTTAGTGGACCTGTAGAGTTATTAAGCTAATAGTTAGACCTTTTACTGTATTAAAGTCTCACTAGAAGCTGCATCTACCTTGCACATATTTGTACTAAACTAAAAAGAATATTTGGAACAATGAGTGTATTCTTGGTTAATGTAATTGCAAATGTACTGTCGTTACTAGTAATTTGCGTAGAGTGTGTGTTAGTCCTACTGCTTACATCACCACTGTTTCTCTCCATTTGAGTACCCAGCACTACAACCGCCTGACCTGTGCTAGGTCTTGGGTTTATTACCCTGTCCAGGATTGCTGCCTCTTCCCCAAGCTAAGGAACATAGCCAAACCTCTCTGGGCTTCATTCCCCTAAAAGGTTACAAGAAAGTACGTTTTATACTGACTGTTTGTTAAAGATACACTTGTTATATCACCCCAGGTGCATATTGTAAACTCCCTAGCCAGGACAGCCAGCAGCCAAACCTTTCTCTCCGCCCAACCAACATAGCGTCCACTCTTATAGCCTCCTTATACTACTCCTCTGTCACCCTACCTTAACACATTAAAGCCGCTAGCCCTGCGAGTAGCCTTGGGTGCAGTACAGCCTTTGCCCACTAGGTGGCACCCTCCTTCCAGGTGTATTCTCCTTGCATACCTATTCCCCATTCTTATAATTTTACTCTCGGACATCCACCTCACACTATATTTACCTATCTGATAGACCCAATTTTACCCCATTTTTTTACCATAAATTTCTCAACTGCACAGTTTACTATCTCCTTTCAAACTTACCCTAATAGTCAGCACTCCACTGATTGTTTCCCCTGAATTTAGTCCTTCTCTAGCTCTACCCACTCCATTAAGCCCTGCGTCTCACTCACTCCCTACCCTGCCCCCAATTTCCACCTGCCCCCAGTACTCCTAAACTTATACTACCCTAACCACACCCCCTACTTAGTTGGCCATTCCCACAAACCACTTTCATCCTATCACTACTCATCCTTTCTAGACAAACATCCCCTACTCCCAATTCACCAACATTCAATCTCCTCTATCACCACACCCATACTCTCTTAACTCATCTACTACCCCACCTTATATCCAAAACCTAGACCATTTTACTACCTCCTACCCCCACTTATAATACTTTATCTTCTCACCGCCTATGAATTCCACCACCTACTTAACTCTCAGTATCCTCAATCTATTGCATCTACTAACATCCAAACACGCACCCCTCCATCAATACTACCCCACCTCTTCATCTATTGCACTACTCCAAAACCTGTCCATCCTATACTACCTACTTACTTAAACCCAAGGACTAAGAACAATTACCAACTCCTACTAAAGTTCACCAAACTCATAAGGAGTATATTACCTAACCTCATAGCTGACGGCGACATCCATCCTAATCTGGCGCAAACTCACCAGCTACCAATAACCCCATAAATAGTACTCCTACCAACCTAAGAAGCTCATATAATGCCCCCAAGTAATTTCTAGTCTGTCACCTAAATATCAAAAGTATAAATAAGAAACTCAACTACCTGCATGCCCTCCTGGACATGCACTCCCCTGATCTATTCTGCCTTACAGAAACCTGGCTCAAACCCACTATCCCTGACAATGAAATATTACCCCCTAACTACAATATAATAAGACTGGACCGTAAAGGTAAAAAAGGAGGTGGAGTAGCCATCCTATATAAATCCTCTCTTGAGCTAACCACAATTAGCTCCCCACAAGACCTAATAACTACCAACGCCGAAACAATCACCTCAAGAGTCCAAATCAAATCTATAAACATAGTATGTAGCTATAGTCCACCAGGCAACAACATAAACACATAAGAAAGCACCCTCCAATGGTTATCCACCACCCACCCCCAAGAAACAATCCTTCCTGGAGACTTCAACATCGACTGGACAACTTGTTCAGCAAACTTCCCCACCACCCATATTAACTTACACGGTTTCTCCCAAACTATTACTACCCCCACCAGAATCAACAAGCCCAACAAAAAGGAAAACATCCTAGACTGGATCTTAATAAATAACAAACCTCAGTAATACAAATCAGGCATCCTACCTGAAGACATGAGCGACCACCTCCTAACCTACAGAATCAGGCAAAGGGATGACATGCCCCACCAAACCACCTTTAAAATCCTTAGGTATACAAAGAACCTTAACCTAATTAGTTTCCAGGCCGATCTTAGCTCATGCAATTGGGCCAGTCTTAAAATACTTCCCCTTGACCAAGCAGTCTCTGAATTCAGCACTAGAATTTTGGCCATCTTAGACAAGTATGCTCCCACATGTAGAATCAGAACCAAAAACAAAATTGCTCCATGGCTTACTAATACTACTAGACAAAAACTTACTACTGGAAACGCAGCATGGACCTCCTGGAGAGCCACCAAATCCCCACAAGCCCACATAACATTCAAACAAATAAGAAATGAAGCAAAAAGGTCTATTGTGTTAGACAAGCAAAACTCCAATTTCAATTTACAGCAAAAGCACCAAAATCAGCCTCAAAAAGTCTGGTCAGGTCTGAATAAACTGCTCCACCCAGGTAAATCTTCTACCCCCACCCCCTCAGCTGCCTTACAGCTAACCCCCTAAATGTGTTGCTAATACCTTTAACACTTTCTTCACTGAAACTCTCAAGTCCCTAGCTAATAATCTATCTCCCTCTTCCTCTGCTACAATCTCACCCACTCAGGTATACACCCCCCTTCAATTTTGATCCTATCCCCACAGACTATATCAAATCCCTACTTATGAAATTAAAACCTACCACCCTGGCAACCGACCTACTTCCTGCAGAGTTTCTACAAAAGGCTGCTGATGTAATAGCTTATCCTATCTCCATTTTAATCAGTCGTACCATCCAAGAATCCTACATTCCCTCCATCTGGAAAATTGCTCATATTATTCCACTTCATAAAGGAGGAAACTCCACTGAACTCTCTAATTACAGACCTATAGCCATACTATCTCCATTAGCCAAAATAATGGAGAAATGCATACAGAAGCAACTTTTAACCCACCTTATTCAGAATACTCTCCTAGCCCCATCCCAGCATGGTTTCAGACCAGCCCATAGTACAACCACTGCCCTTCTCTCCTTTTCTCAAACAATAAATCATAACCGTAATCTGCACTCCTCTGCCCTCTTCCTCGATCTATCAAAAGCATTCAATATGGTAAATCACCACCTACTGTTAGACTCTCTCAAATCACTGTCCTTAGATAACCCAGTAATCAACTGGTTCCACTCTTACCTGCATGGTAGACAACAAGCTGTTCTGTGGAAAGACAATCTATCCCCCCTTTTACCTGTCACCCTTGGAGTACCCTAAGGTTCTATTCTGGGTCCCCTCCTTTTCTCTTTATTAATCAGTGATCTACTCAAAGTTATCCCACATGCAACTTGTATACAGTATGCAGACGACTCTACGCTTATCTGCTCTGCCTCCACTCCCACAGAATTACAATCCCGATCCCAAATCACCTTCAACAAAGTAGAAAACTGGCTCAATAATTGTCATCTCTTATTGAACACAAAGAAAACCAAACTACTTCTCTCCCCCCCCCCCCCGTAAGCTTACATCACCAATAATTGCAGTCTCTTCTGACAATGGCACCATAATTGCTCCTGAACCTTGCACTAAACTACTAGGGATAATCACTGATGATAATCTGAAGTACGATGCCCGTATGGACAAAACCATAAAAACAGTAAACAAAAAAATAGGCTCCATGTATAGGATTAAGAAATTCTTAACCCCATCTAGTAGAACCGCCATAGCTCGCACACATCTTCTGTCATCCCTTCTCTATGCCTCACCCATCCTCACAAATCTATCCAAATCAAACCGCAACAAAATCACCAGCTGCAATAACAATATAGCTAGATTTGCCACAGGCTCAGCCTACAGAACCCACCACTGTCAAAATCTTCACAAATTAGGCTGGCTAGAACTACCCAATCAGATATAGTATAACCAACTCATAGTTATTCATAAAATCCTCTATCAACCTACCAGTACCCCTATTCTGACTGATATTATTACCCCCTACAGCAAACTAGCATCCTTCCGCTCATCAAACAGAATGCTAGTACAACCTACCAAAGCCTACAACTCAGCTGGAGATTCCTTATTCTCCAACTCTGCTGGAAAAAAATGGAACTCCCTTCCTGCTGAACTAGCCACCACATGCTCCTTGCCCCAATTCAAAATATCTTTAAAGATGTACATGAAAAGATGTAAAAGATGTAAAGCTGTAAGTAGGATGTGCTGGAGGGATAGATTTATCACTCAGAGACTCCCTATGCTGTGGAATAGAGTCCCGGTCCATGTGAGGCAGAGCACCTCGTTGGCTCTGTTCAAGAGAAATCTTGACCGGTGGATGGGAGATCGTAGGTTTACCCCGGGAATCATCTCTGGGTCACTGCTGGACAGAGGCACAACAAACTAATGGGCACAGTATTTTTTCATATAAGGGGTGGCGTAAACCACAAAAATTTGGGCTAGGCTTATAAATGCCTTAGGGCAGATAGCCTAGTATAAACCTATGAACATATGAACAGTGAATGGCTATGTCCATGTCTAAACCCAGACTAACCCATAATTTACTTAGACAAAAGTAAACCAAACTTAGCTCACAGAGGCGATTACCCTTTTATTTTCTTCCCACACCCTCCTATTATACATTTCTCTACACCATTATAATTCTCTTATTCCATTATCAGGAAGAAAACTTATTATTCTGCCTATACTAAATAAATTCCTTCTTACCTAACCACCTTTCTCTTAACTATCATCCTCACTTTCTAACTGAAAATCCTTTTTCTTTCAGACACACTTCTAATTTGTGATTATCGCTGTATATTTTTTCCATTACCAACAATGTTTTTATTCTTATCTAATATAACCTTGATTTGAATTTGTCACTGATTTTGTTTAAATGTTCTTAAATTTCTCTGTAACCTCAACTTTAAGTGTCACTAAATTTCAATGTGGAGCTTTTCTCCCCAGGCCGCTGCTGAAAGTGGATATGTATCCAGTCAGACTTTCCCGGTTAACAAATGTAAAATAAAACTAAAAAAAAAAATGATTAATGTGATCGGTCCCCCTTATATACAAATGACCAATGTGACCAGGTCCCCTTACATACACATGATTAATGTGACCAGGTCCCATTACATATACATGATTAATGTGACCGGTCCCCCTTGCATATACATGATTAATGTGACCAGTCCCCCTTACATATACATGATTAATGTGACCAGTACCCCTTACATATATATGATTAATGTGACCAGTCCCCCTTACGTATACATGATTAATGTGACCAGTCCCCCTACATGATTAATGTAACTAGTCCCCTTACATATACATGATTAATGTGACCGGTCCCCCTTACATATACATGATTAATGTGACCAGTCCCCCTTACATGTACAGGATTAATGTGATGTGGTCAGTCCCCCTTACATATACATGATGAATGTGACCAGTCCCCCTTACATACATATGATTAATGTAACCAGTCCCCCCTTACATACACATGATTAATGTTATCACATCCCCTTACATATACATGATTAATGTGACCAATCCCCCTACATGATTAATGTAACCAGTCCCCTTACATATACATGATTAATGTGACCAGTCCCCTTACATATACATGATTAATGTGACCAGTCCCCCTTGCATATACATGATTAATGAGACCAGTCCCCCTTACATACATATGATTAATGTGACCAGTCCCCCTTACATACACATGATTAATGTGACCAATCCCCCTACATGATTAATGTAACCAGTCCCCTTACATATACATGATTAATGTGACCAGTCCCCTTACATATACATGACTAATGTGACCAGTCCCCCTTGCATATACATGATTAATGAGACCAGTCCCCCTTACATACATATGATTAATGTGACCAGTCCCCCTTACATATACATGATTAATATGGCCACGACCCCTTACATATACATGACTAATGTGACCAGTCCCCCTTGCATATACATGATTAATGTGACCGTTCCCCCTTACATATACATGATTAATGTGACCAGGTCTCCTTACATCTGCATGATTAACGTGACCATTCCACGTACATATATATGATTAATGTGACCGCATCCCCTTACATGTACATGATTAAGGTGTCCGAGTCCCGTTACATATACATGATTAATGCAATCACGTCCCCTTACATACACATGATTAATGCGACCACGTCCCCCTTACATGCACATGGTTAATGTGACCAGTCCCCCTTACATCTTCTTCTTCTTTCGGCTTTTCTCGGTTAGGGGTTGCCACAGTGGATCACCTGTCCGCTCATGATTGGCAGTGGAGTTTTAGGTTTTGAGTTGCCAGTCCAGTGCCCAACCTTCCACAGAAGGCACACACATGCATGCACTCACTCACACCTAGGGCCAATCCACCTACAGCATGTCTTTGGGATGTGGGAGGAAACCGGAGCACCTGGAGGAAATTCACGCGACCACAGTGAGGACATGCAGACTCCGCACAGAAGCCACCCCAGCCAAGGATCGAACCACAGAACCTCTTGCTGTGAGGTGACAACGCTAACCACTGCACCACCGTGGCCACCCCCACAGTCTCTCTTACATACACATGATTAATGTGACCAGTCCCCTTATATATACATGATTAATGTGACTAGTCCCCTTACATATACATGATTAATGTGACCAGTCCCCCTTACATACACATAATTAAGGTGACCAGTCCCCCTTACAGACACATGATTAATGTGACTGGGTCCCATTCTTCCTGATAATAGCTGACCTTTTTATATTTAGGGGAGATTGTCACTTAGAGCTAAGCTAGGTGACTCCCATTTTTTGAACAGTACATGCATCCAGAGAAATTGCTTACAGTGAAAGCAAGTCACAGTGTTCATTTTTACAGAGCTTATGGATGTGCACAAGTAGCAGGAAAAATGAACATAAAGTTTGAGACCTCAGAACGTTGGATAACAATTTTCAGGAATTTTGTTAAATGCAGGCCTAGTGGCTAAAGTACATATACCTGATTGCTGTGGGTTGGCTGCAGTGGTAGGGAGAATGTTCTCGCTCTCAGAGCATGGTTCTGTGGTGTTTCAGTCTGGGGTCCTCACTGTCAAGCTTTTTCCTGAGTGGAGGAGTGAGGGCTGTTCTGTTCAGATACTAAATCCCTTCAGTTTCCAAGTGGTGAAGTCAGTGCAAGAGAGAGCCAGAGAGCTCTGGGCCTAGCTAGATAAAGGGCGGGATACTGGGAGGGATCATGTGGCATGGCAGCAAGCCAGTAACCTTAGAGCGGGGCGGTACCATGGGACCTAGGGTGGGGTTAGATGATTTAAGGGGCTGATGTAATCGGTATGGGTGTGGGGTATCAGTCAAGCTAGAAGGTTAGTGTGTGGCCCCCTTTTTCACTCCTAACAAGAACAACAAAAAAGGAAGTCCCAAGAACAGTAGAAAACATTTTCAAATAAGTTAAAGTTGCTGTTTAGGTTTGTGCACACCATGAGGTAAAAAGCATTTTCAAATGCGTGACAGTTACTGTTTACAGTTGTCATACACAGGGTCCAATGGCTGTTATTCTCCAATTTCTCTGAATTCTCCAAAATGAAGGCAAAAAAAGTATCAGCAAAAACCATGTCCAAAAGACACTTCACAACTGATAGTATAAAGCAAAGCTATTTATTGTACAAAATGTTAGCACTTTCACCCGAAGGCTTCCTCAGACATATAACAACTGCCAAACAATTAACATTTAAATAGTCATTGGGCCATTCTTATTGGTTAAAACACTAAACCTCATCATACATAATCAACATGTATTAAAGATAAAAATCACTCCTAAGAATTATAAAAGCATATTACACATAAAATAATACCTTTACATAACTTAGGCTGTTATAACCAATATACTAAAAAACGCATGATTGCTTATACATATTAAACAAAAATTAATAAACTAATGTCATGTACTACCATAGGGAAAGTACCCCTGCTAGTGTATAAATTATAACTAGTATAGTGCATGTAGAAGCTGCCAGTAAATTACAAACAAAACATATATCAAAGATATATTGAAGAATATATTAAAAAATATACATGTATAATATATAAACCTTGGCATAAGACACCAGACTCTAATAAACCCCATATTGACTATTTCCTAGGTCTAAAACCTCTCTTTTTCTTCAGGACAGGTCTAATATGTACTCTGTCATTAAGGCCAGGAATCTTATCTGCCCTACACCTAATAATCCACCTCATCTCATTTTCCAGGGTGAGATTAATCAGGTCCCCCCCTCTATCATTCATCAATACCTCCTGTATCACACAAAAAATAAAGTCATGTCGGGGCCCAGCTGACTTGATGTGTTTAGCCAGAGCATTCGTATCAGTACCTTGTCTTATATGATAAAGGTGTTCCCTAATTCTTTCTTTAAGGGCCCTATTAGTTTTCCCTGTGTAGAAGGAGGTGCATGCTGTACACCTGGCCAAGTATACCACACTCTTACTCATACAATTCATACCTGTCCTGAACTTAAATTCAAAATTGTTAACCGGGTGCACAAAGGTGATTCTAGTATCTATGGAACCACATTGATTGCAACCTCCGCATGGCCGTGTATTATACCCAAAGTCACATCGCTTGTTCACATCCAAACATACCTTCTTATAACATAACATACTCTTAAGGTTCGGTTTGTTCTTATAAGCAACCAAAGGTTCAAGACCTACAACATCCCTAACGGCAGAATCTAGGGTGAGTACCTCCCAACGTTTAGTCAAAAAACCTTTGATAACTGCTGCATCCTTGGTAAAAAACATGGGTGCTCTGACTGCCTGAGATGTGGTGGTGACATCTAAAACAACTGTATCAGTGTTATCTGAAAAATAAGGTCTCGCTTTACTAGACCTAAGACCACTCACATCTAAAGACAACCTATCAAAAGTCCTCTCATCATATCCCCTCTCAAGGAACATACTTCTCAACTTATTCGTCTCATCCACGAATCCTTCCTCACTGGGGTTTAATCTAGAGGCCCTCATAATCTGCCCCTTCATGACATTGTTGAATACATATGTGGGGTGCATACTATGTCTATGTAGCAACGTATTCCTATAACATAACTTGTGATGTATAGATGTATTCAATAACCCACTGGAAAGTCTAGTTAAGTCCACATCCAGAAATGAAATAGCCTCCCTGGAATAGCTCAAAGTGAACCTTAAAAAATTTGTGGAGTTATTAATCTCATTTGAAAATTTCAGTAGTTCATCCGTGTCTCCAAGCCAAATTAAAAAGAGGTCATCCACGAACCTCTTATAAAAACCCACCTTTTCTTTAAAACAACTCGTCTTAAAAAGAAAATCCTCTTCCCAACTGGCCATTACTATGTTGGCGTAGCTATTGGCACATGAAGTGCCCATAGCTACGCCATCATTTTGCAAATATATCCCATCACCAAACATAAAAACATTGTTGTTCAATATAGTCTCCAAAAATAAACTAATCAAATCAATACACTTGTCAGTATATGTAGATCTGGAGTGCAAATACCGTTGAAAATATGAAATACCTACATCATTCGGTATAACTGTAAACAGACTCACTACATCGAACGTAACCAATAAATAGTCCCTGAAAGTGTCCAAACCTTTCATATAACCATATAATTCAAGCAAAAATTGCTTTTCTATCTTTTAATATATGCGGGTTTGCATCAACCAAAGGTCGGACAAAATATTCAGTACATATGGACATTGGTTCCGTAAGCCAGCCTTGCCCTGCAACAATAGGTCTCATTGGAGGATTACGTAATGATTTGTGCACTTTAGGAAGACCCTGTATGACCGGTATCCGTGGGTTGTTGACCTTCAAATATTTATATAAATCCAAAGATATATCCTCACTTAACAACAAGTCATCCAACATGTTGAAAACCACAAACACTTTATCAGTGACTATTTCCATGTTAATCTCACAATAAAAAGCGCTCTCCCCCAATAATTCCTTCATACTTGCTACATAGCTGGAGGAATCCATCAACACTATCGGTCCACCCTTATCTGCTGGCCTAATGATAATACTAGGGTCCGCTCTCAGTGTGTTCAAGGCTCGTCGCTGGTTATAATTCAAATTCTGTTTGTAACTGGGCTTCCTTTTATCACAAAAATACTCATATATATCATTTTCAACTAATCTTGAAAAAGTATCCAAAAGCGGATGTAAATGTGGTATATATAAACTATTCATATGAAAACTCACATCATCAGTCCTTCTATCACTTAACCTATAATCTAGTTTCAATTGTAGATTTCTAACAAACATTTTCACATCAATAATAGAATCTACTAGATCCCCATGGTTGGTGGGAATAAAACTTAAACATTTATTTAATACTTGCTCCTCATACACACTCAACACCCTCTGTGTGAGATTAATAATTAGCGAGTTACTGTTCTCTCCCACATTTTTTTCAAGGTTGGGCCTGACATCTCGTTCCCTGACCCCTTCCTCTTGTGGCGACCCCTGCTCATAGATCTCTGTCTCCCTATATGTTGGGGTTGTGCTATGGGGAAAGGAGCAAAATGTGTCTGTGAGTTAGAGGTGGTGGTAGCATGGTCCTGTGTAGGTGTCTTCCTTCTGACCACAGCTTCAACAGCTGCCACCTGTCCTACTCCATTGTTAGTGAGATCTATATGCCCCCTAAAGCCAGTGTTCTCTAAACCATGTACAATCTCCTTATGGTTACTAGCAGCTGTAGAAGGAGATTCAACACAGTTTAATGACGTTGTAGTATTATTAGACACGTTATTAACCACTCTCTTATTAAAATCATTATCATTGTTTTCAGAATTGTTAACCACATCCATTATTGGAGTCTTATCAGACACAATATTATTAAAAGCATTTATGGTATTGGCAGCATGCACATTATTATGAGGCCTAGGCCAAGTGAAAACATGATTATTCTTAAAATCTATAGCATCTCTTAAACTTTTATTTTTCTTTTGCTCTAACAAGCGCTTCTCAAATAAAGAAACATTGTCAAGCACCTTGTCAAGCATTAGATCCACAGTATCATTCAAATACTTCAATTTTATACTATCATAAAGTTCATTAACAGTCCTCCTTAACGTCTCCTCTTCCGATGTATGAAAGTCTATTAACAGTCTCATGTAGTTGAAACTGAGCTCTAAGTTAAGCTGTTGCCACTTAAACAAAAGTTCTGGAAACGTATTACCTGAAGTAGGCATTTTTGACACTCGCAATCCATGTGGCACTATCTTCTTCACTAAACACGCCTCAAAGTGCTGGCGTTGTATTTGAAGTCTCTTCAGCTTAATACAGTCCATTTCTAACTTGTTTAAGTCCTCCGTTAAATTAAAACTAATACCATCTTCCGAGTTCTCCATAGCAGGTTCCAAACAAGGATCATATAACATTAATAGGTTGTCTCTTCCCCTCGCACAATCTTGAATCTTTGCCTTCATTTTGGAGAATTCAGAGAAATTGGAGAATAACAGCCATTGGACCCTGTGTATGATTCTGTGTTTTAGTTCAACTGTTATTTATATCATAGCAACAGGGTCTGAGCTCCGTTGGCTTGGTGCGGTGTTGTTTTTACTTTTACTGTTTACTGTTGTACCTATGTACAGATCACAGAATATATAGTACTGCATGCATGTCCTGTGTCTTCTATGCTCACTGTTCTTCTAAATCTGAACATATGCTTATTGAGGATTGTGACACTCCACCACTGAACCAGTAATCAAGGAGCCTCAATCGTCACCACTGGCGACAGTGGGGGTCATTCTCTGGGAGGATGACAAACACCCACACAGTATTTCTAGATGCAACTCTCTGAATCAAGTACAATTTCCATTAAGAGCACACAGACACCACAGTCACTCCAGGGCTGGTTTCTCCCTCTTTCTCCACATCCTCAGTAAGACTCCCCACTGGCACAGCTATAGAGTTGAGATCTCAGTTGAGTGGCCAAGCCAAGACTTCCAGCACCCTCTCTGTCCAACCAGTGCTTTGTGTCCCTCCCCATGTAGCTGACACATGCACTCTTTGTGGTTTGATACACACACACACACACACACACACACACACTCACACACACACATACACACATGTTTACTAGCTATGTCCCCTTCTGCCCAGGCTATAAGGTAGTTATCATTGCCACCAGCCAGCTCCTTATCAGCTACTTTAAGGCCCTTACAAGGGTACCCAATATACTGAATGTAATATTATTATTAACACAAATGGTAGTTTGAGCAAGAGGAAGGCTATTAGGAGTGGCCCACACAGTGTCACCAAATAAATTTGCAAGTACTGTCAAAACTTATTTCTTAGACAGATCAGCCACAATTGAAAGGTTTAAATATATTAAATAATAAATAATAAAAGAACAAGATGAAAGTAAATGTATATTCAGAGTGACATCCGAGTTCAAAACCATGGAAAATATTTAAACAACATTGCAGGACAGTCTCAAATAAATAAAGGAAATCATCTAAACTAGGATTCACTCTATTCCTATCTTATCTAAGAGAATTATAATATTCCCTACTAACTTATTAGAACAAGGCAGATGTGTGGAGAATGGTTTTCCTTGATGTTGTCATGTCCAAGACAGAGTACATAATGCACTGTCTCACTTAGAGACTTCTCAAAATAATATCTAAACTATTACTCCTGAGATGCTTGCAGAATGACATCACTTCTTGTCAACTGACTTTAGTTCCCAAGCTAAACGTCCATTGCTAGAAGCTGTCAGCATTTGGAATCTATCTATAAAAACATACAGACAAGGGCTTTTTTTCTCAGATCTTTGGAAGATGCTGGAAGTCAAAAAACAATTACATTCCTTCATGCTTTCATGACTAATAATTAGATTACCCTAAAGCAATGCTTAATGTTTCCTAGCATAGGCTTTCTGTCTCTAGCTGCACTGAAAACTGAAAGATAGCCTCTTTATTGCATAGACTACAAAGTAATTTAATTTCAGCTATTTTTCTGAAGTTAACTTCCTGTAGTCCAGTTTCCACTGTTAAAATATATACATTTAAACAGTTACAGTTACAGTAGTGCATGTACATTTCTGTGCTTTTCCAGTAGGGCACACTGTGGTTACATTTTAAGTACAAACACTTTATAAAATACATTTTTTAACACACGTCCAGTTTGATATACACATGACATACAGTTATAATACATTTGTAACACAAGCTTCTTACACCAATCATTTCAATATTCACCAGTGACATATAATTATTTAGAAACTTCCAGATAGCTGTGCTAGCAGTATCTCCCTTTGTCACAAGGATATTCAGAAGTGTACTTCAGACATTCACCAATGACATTGGTGAAGTCTGCGTATGGTCTGGTGTGCTCTACCCATGAGTCTGCTGTTCTAATGTCAAAGGCATATTTGTCAGTACCTCACTAAACTTTACTCTTGTTGCTTTTACAGGGGATATTACTTTCCTTAATGGTGTAAACCTTCAGCTGGCCCTGATCTTTAACCTGTTAAAACCTTCTCTACCATGAGACTGTTCTCTATGTGATGCTATGAATGACTCAGTTGCTGAAAGGTGCTTTTGAAATGTACCACCGTACACTAAATTGGATACTTTTGTTAAGGAATTTTTTCTTTTCTTTTATTTATTTATTTATTTTTTGTGTATTTGACACTTGTTTACTGGGAAACTTTGGCTAGGTTGTTGCCCATTTTCAGTGGAGGATCAGGGAGAAGAGCTCCAAACACAATTTTTATTTATTTATTTATTTAATATTTGTTGACCAGGAAAGTCCGACTAAGACAGAGACTATTTTCAGCAGAGGCCAAGGGAGAAACGCTCCAGATGCATGTCTTTAGAATGAATTTAGAATTTAGAACACTAAGTAATAATGGCAAAGACATATCCATGAGTAGATATCAGTGCAATTTAATATTGGTTTAAAAATAAACGGTACGACATAGGAACACAGCTTTGGTATCTACAGTAATCAGGGGATAAGAAATAATTCAGTTTAAATATTGTCTAGGGATAAAGTATACACAGTATAGGATTGTTTGATGTGTACAGTAGCTGTATGATGTGCTAGGATAATACATAATTTAGGTCTGACAGGAAAATAAAGTCATAAGAGAGAAGAGGGAATTCATGAGAGAGTTTGAGAGAGTTATAAAGATGGATAACATGAGAAGAATGAAAAAAGAAGGAGAGAGAGTGGAAGAGGGTAGCTGGGATAAGTGAGCGGAAGAAGGAATAGGGTGTAAAATGAGTAGAGTGAGGGGTGATTGATAATGAGAATAAACTGCAGTTAGCATAAAAGAGGGGCAGATAGAGGGATGGAGAGGGAAAATAAGGGGTAAAGTGTAGTTAGGAGAAGGTGATTTTTATTTTCCATATTAAAGTTGGTAAATTTCCATTCAGTTTAGCTGTTAAAGCAAGGTGTTGCTTTTTTCAGCTGCATTTAATTTCAACTTAACATGTGTAAAGACATTTCACATGTTACTCAGCCAGACAGATGACCACCTCAGATATTTCACACCTCAGTAGCTGTATCGTTGTTGACTTAGCTCAGTTCTTCAGTTCACATAACTGTGACATTTTACACCTCAGTAGCTCTATCACTGGTGACATAACTCAGCTCAGTAATTCAGTTCACATCACTGTGACATTTCACACCTCAGTAGCTGTATCACTGGTGACATAACTTAGCTCATTGCTTCAGTTCACATCACTGTGACATTTCACATCTTGGCAGCTGTATCACTGGTGACATGACTTAGCTTGGTGCTTCAGGTCACATCCCTGTGATATTTCACACCTCTGTAGCTGTATCACTGGTGACATGAGTCAGCTCAGTAATTCAGTTCACATCACTGTGACATTTCACACCTCTGTAGCTATATCTCTGGTGACATAACTCAGCTAAGTAATTCAGTTCACATCACTGTGTCATTTCACACCTCAGTAGCTCTATCACTGGTGACATAACTTTGCTTAATTCCACAGGTCACATCCCTGTGATATTTCACATCTCACTAGCTGTATCACTTCTGACATAACTCAGCTCAGTAATTCAGTTCACATCACTGTGACGTTTCACACCTCTGTAGCTGTATCACTGGTGAAATAACTTAACTCAGTGCTCCAGTTCACATCACAGTGACATTTCACACCTCGGCAGCTGTATCACTGGTGACATAACTCAGCTCAGTAATTCAGTTCGCATCACTGTGACATTTCACACCTCAGTAGCTGTATCACGTCTGACATAACTCAGCTCAGTGCTTCAGTTCACATCACTGTGACATTTTACACCTCAGTAGCTACATCACTTCTGACATAGCTCAGTAATTCAGTTCACATCACTGTGACATTTCACACCTCAGTAGCTGTATCACGTCTGACATAACTCAGCTCAGTGCTTCAGTTCACATCACTGTGACATTTTACACCTCAGTAGCTACATCACTTCTGACATAGCTCAGTAATTCAGTTCACATCACTGTGACATTTCACACCTCAGTAGCTTTATCACTGGGATATGCCTTGGCTCAGTGCTTCGTTTCACATCACTGTGACACGTCACATCTCAGTAGCTATAACACTGATGGCAGGACTTTATTCAGTTCTTCAGTTCACATCTCATTTGAATTGATCCTTAGAGAAGGCTTACTGACTTGTGGAGGCATACCACAGCATAAACAAGTTATTTTTAAAGTCATAGGGGTGGTATATTCTTTTAAGCTGATGAAATGTGGGATACTTTATTTGTTTGTTTGTACATATTTTCAACCCCCTGCTATAAAGCCCGCTTTAGCGCGCTTTTGCGTGATTTAGCATGGAGTTGCCCATAGAGCACCATCGGGCAGCGCCAGTTAAACAAGGTTAAACTATTTCTGGCTCCGTAAAGTCTGCTCTTCAATTTTTCCCTTAGAACTTCTCTACTTGCAATCTAAACAGTCTATTCTCTATCTCAAAAGCTCAGCACTTGCTCCTAAAGCATTTTTATATAGGTAAAGTACTTATATACTAAACAAAGTACTACATTAGCCTAGAATCCCCTTGAGTACCCATTTCCCTATAGGTCCCTTCTGACTCAGTTACACAGCAAACTTTTTCACTTTTTCTAGCATGTCGAAGGGTCAGTTGCTAGCGTCCTCTCCTGTTCAGCTGGTGAATCTGGGCATCTTGAGGCAATGTTACAATTGCCTCATGTACACAGACAACCCACTCCTTCTCCCACAAAACACAAATACATGTGAGAGATGCAACTATATAGCCAAACTGGAGGCTGAGCTCTCTCAACTCAGGACTGGCAAGACCAGACAGGAGGAGAAGGAAACCACACACACCATAAACCCAGTTTCACATAGAACTATCACAACTGCAAAACAAACACATAAACACACAAAGACATACTCGGAGGCACTGATCAAAAATCTACCAAAACTACAGAGGCCTCCAAAGCAGACACCCAAGCAACTGCCACCTCAAGACATAAGACATGCAACACATAGTTCTCAAAGTCAGTGTGCTAAACAGTCACAGCCCTTAAGGCCAAACACAATGCCAGACACACTTGTTATAGGTGACTCCATAGTCAGACACACTGACGTCCCACTCACCAGACTGAACAAGGAAAAGATCACAGTAAGCTGCCTGTCAGGCACTAGAATCCGCCACATAACACAAGCACTCAGGTCACTCCACAGCAAGTACAAGTATGACTCAGTCATTGTCCATGCCGGTGTGAACAACCTGAGATGTACCTCCCTGGACTACATGAAAAGAGACATAGAGGAGCTCTCAGATTATGTAGCCCAGGCTGGTATGACCCTGACCCTGAGCAGTATCCTACCCTCACCAAGAATGATGCCACAATACAGAGACAAAATGATCAGCTTTAATAATTGGCTTAATTACTGGTGTCATTCTAAGGGGGTCCAATGTCTGTCTGCCTGGGATGACATGCTTGACAAGCCACGCTGCTTCACAAGGGACGGCTTGCACCTGTCATCCCTGGGCTTCCGGATAATGGCAAAGGCTCTTGCCACCCCCATAGTGCCTTTTTTAGGCAAGGCTCAAATGATAAACCTACCGCCCTACAAAACAAAAATGGAGAAAAACTAAGGGTAATACTGCTCAATGCCAGAAGTCTAAACCTCAAGATGTACACCCTCGAAGCCCTCCTCAGTATGGAGAACATTGATGTCTGTGCTGTGACTGAAACCTGGTTCAAGGCTCCTGAGAGCACCCCAGCACTATCAGGTTATACCTCATATCATGTGTTCCGGCCCCAAAATCCGGACCGAACCACAAAAGGAGGGGGAGTATCCATATTCATAAAGGATACCCACACCTCCAGGTTAGTGGCAATGCACGAAGCATCGGAGACCATCCAGGTGCAATTAACCATAGGTAAAACTGCCCTACAGTTTGTAGCATGCTACAGACCACCCTCTCAAACTCAGGAAACCCACACAGCCTTCCTGAAGACACTGGAGAGTATAAATGTCTCTCCAAACACCATCATATTGGGTGACTTCAACTACCTAAACATAGACTGGGAACATTACTCAAGCCCCAACACCCTAGCCCAAAGGTTCCTGGAGTTCATAAATTCAAATGCTATGGAACAACTAGTCACCATTCCCACAAGAGGAGAAAATATACTAGACCTGATCATCACAAACATGGGGACAAAATGCTCCACACCGGAAGTATATCCCTCATTTGTGAGATCAGACCATAAATTAATCTCACTGGAGATCCACATCCCGCCCCCAACCCCAGCAAAAAAGACCACAGTGAAGAACTTCTCAAAGCAAACTTCACACTTCTTAAGACTGGAGTGGTATCCTTCAAGGCCCCGAGCCAGTGGAAACCACAACCCACACTGCTGAAACCCTTACAAATGCCTTCTCTGAGCACCTCCAGGAATGTATGGATCAAGCAATCCCTAATAAAATCAAGACCCTTTCCACAAAAGGCAGGCGCCCGGTCTGGTGGACCCCAGCCATAAACAAGCTCTACAACAAGAGGAGAAAGCTACTACATGACAGAGCAAAATCCCTAAAAGGGAAGCCATCTCTGATCAATACTAGCAAAAAACTACGATCACTCATAAAATCATCCAAGGCCAACTTTGAGAGAAAAATCGCTAATGACACAAAAGGCCTTCTTTAGCTATGTTAGAAACCTGGGTGGAAACTCGCAGATATGCTCAGAATTAGTCCAAAATGATACAAAAATCACTGAACCCACAGACATTGCCAACATACTGGCAGACAGGTTCAGTGCAAATTTCTCCCCTCCCTCCCCCCCAAAAGGAGAAATATGTATCCCACCAGAGTCTAGCCTCCCAAACATCTCAGATGCCCAGGTGAGAGCTGCTCTCTCTAAAGCAAAAAACACAGCATCAATGGGACTGGACGGTGTCCCCGGCTGTGTGCTACACAAACTCAATGAGGAACTAAACCCACACATAAGGCTGCTGTTTAATCTTAGCCTTACTACAGGATCGTGCCCAAAGAATGGCGTGCAGCAACTGTGGTCCCACTCCACAAAGGCGGTGCTTCTCGGACCCTGAAATTACCGCCCCATAAGCTTGATGAGCCTTGTCTGCAAAGCTATGGAGAGGATCATAATGGAACTCATAAATAAAGACATTGGGGACCTACAGACACTGGATCCTACCCAATTTGTCTTTGTCAAGGGCAGATCCTGCCTCTTGAACTTGGTCGACTTTTGAAACAGTCACTAAGGCCATTGATGAGGTAAGCAGTTCACACAGCCTACCTTGACCTAGCAAAGCGTTTGACACAATACCCCACTCGGGCATCATAGAAAAGCTCACCAGCTTAGATGTAAACCCATATGTCACAAGATGGGTTGCAAACTGGCTCAAGGACAGAACAAACAGGGTTAGAGTTGCTGGTGCCATGTCAGACTCTAAGCCGGTCTGGCGGTGTCCCACAGGGCTCAGTCCTGGACCCCTCTTGTTCGGCATTTATTTTTCTGAAGTGCAGGCAAACATAGGGGATTGTGGCTGACAAAATTTGCAGATGACTGCAAACTGGGCACCATAATTGACACTCCATCAGACACAGACATCCTCCAGAGAGGTCTCATAGAAATGGATAACTGGTGCCAGAGCCATGGCCTTAAGCTAAATGCCAAAATGTATAGTCATACCCTTTGGGAAAAACAAGGTAACCCCTAATTACCACATAGGTGGTAATCCATTAAACACGGAAGAAGTTATCAGGGACCTGGGGACCCAAGTTGACAGTAACCTCTCTTTTGACACTCACATTGCCAAAGTGGTTAGGAAGACCTTCTACATTGCCCACCTGATCATGAAGGGATTCACATCCAGATCAGGAGAGGTCATTGTACCCCTGTACCCTTCACTTATCAGACCAATGATTGAGTACAACGCCCCATTCGGAATGTACCTTACCCGACACCTGCAGCAGTTGGAAAGACCCCAAAAGTTCCTCACCAAAAGGATAAAGGGGCTCAAACATATGTCATACGCTGCCCGACTGAAGAAATTCCAGCTCTATTCAGTCGCATACCGTCTGCTCACAGGTGATCTGTGCCTGACATACAAGGCCATGTCCAACCCAGAATTAATGGACATGCTCCACCTCAAAAAATCCAAATCCACCAGAGCCACGAGAGCAAGAGACTTAAACCTCAACACAGATATAAATAGGACGTGCTGGAGGGATAGATTCATCTCCCAGAGACATCTCCCTACACTATGGAACAGAATCCCAGTCCATGTGAGGCAGAGCCCCTCACTGACTCTGTTCAAGAGAAATCTTGACGAGTGGATGGGAGATCGTAGGTTTACCCCGGGAATCATCTCTGTGTCACTGCTGGACAGAGGCACAGCAAACTAATGGGTATAGTATTCTCATCCTAAGGGGTGGTGAAAGCCACACACACTCTGGCTAGGCTTATAAATGCCCTAGGGCAGATAGCCTAGTATGAACCTATGAACCTATGAACCTATATGTATGCATGTAGTTTTTGTTTGTAGCCAACTTATATGCACTGATGACCTACTGGGACTTTTGTCTTCATGAGCTAAACTGCTGTGTTTTTTTTCTTTATCTATCTGAAGAGCCCTAGATTTTATGCAGTAAGGGTTGAGCAGGCACCCTCTGAGTTATGTGCACACACTGTCTTGTGGTCTTTAGTACACAGATTGACCACTTGTAACACATGCTTATCACTTGTGCACAAAGTTCAGCATAAGGAGACTCCATCATTTCATTCTGTAGGCACATTATCTAGGGTGGCCATGGTGGTGCAGCAGTTAGCGTTGCCACCTCACAGCAAGAGGTTCTCTGGTTTCATCCTTGGCTGGGGTGTCTTCTGTGAAGAGTCTGCATGTCTTCCCTGTGGTCGCGTGGGTTTCCTTCGGGTGCTCCAGTTTCCTCCCACATCCCAAAGACATGCTGTAGGTGGATTGGAAACTCTAAATTGGCCCTAGGAGTGTGTGCGTGTATGTGCCGTCTGTAGAAGGTTGGGCCCCTGGCTGGCAACTTGACACTGTAAAACTCCACTGCCAATCATGAGCGGACAGGTGATCTGCTGTGGTGACCCCTAACCGGGAAAAGACAAAAGAAGAAGAAGAATCTGAACAGCCCTAGAATTTATGCAGTAAGGGTTGAAAAGGCACCCTCTGAGTTATGTGCACACACTGTCTTGTGGTCTTTAGTATACAGATTGACCACTTGTAACACATGCCTGTCACTTGTTCACAAAGTTCAGCATAAGAAGACTCGATCATTTCATTCTGTAGGCACATTTGACTTTGTGTTTCTCATAAATATTCCCCCAAACCAAAACTAGTCTCCATCACATTTCCTTCTGTACTCCATCATCTGCATTTTGATGGCAGTTTCTGCCAGTTTCAGGACTAATGCAGATGTCCCTCAATTAATTGTCAAATTACTTGCATATCTTACTAAATTAGATGAGTATTCATGTTATATAGTCCAGTACCATGTAAGAAACTCGTATATTGTTCTAAAGTAATTCTGTGTATTCTGTATAATTGACGATGGATGACTGAATTTGAACAGTTAAATGGTAAGAGCTATAGCCCTGTCTAAATATTTGCTGAAGATATATCTATTATACATTTGTTTATTTAGCATAGTTTGGTGAACATTGTTCTGTTGTTATGTTACTGTGTTGAAGTTTTTGTCATGTCTTCCCAGTGTTCTGGTTGTCATTTAATTTGCATTTACTTCTGCCTAGGGAAGTAAATACTGTGGGGAAAAATAGCCAGGGAATTGTTATGGTTAGGCTTGTATAGGCCCTGGGGCTGATAGCCTAGTACCAACCTATGAACCTATGCCTAGGGTTGTAATTGGAAAAATGCTGTACAGATTTCTTAATTTTCCAGGTTAATTAATATAAAGTAAAGAATGCATATAGGTTATACTTAAGGCTTCTGAACTTCTGCATCAAGACAGCACCTGGTGCTACACACCTTCCATACGTATAATAACAATGTGGCTATGCTTCTCTTGAGAACTGTAATGCTGTTCCTGCCAAGAGAGACTGAAGACGTAACAGTACAAGAACATGTACAGTAGTGATTTGACTCCAGAATTATCACTATCCATCAGCTATGAATGATTAAAGCTGTTGTAAGCACAGTACAGATATTCCTGATACACTTTTTTTTAACAGTAGTTTCTGCTGATTTTGATTTCCAGGGTACAACATACCAGCGGAACGTCTTTGGCTTCTTATTAATATAGATGAGACAGTCCCATCTGATGGCAGTGAAGGAGGAATGGTGGTGCAACAAAGTCAGCTTCCTGACAGTGGTATCTACAGTAAGTACACGTTCAGATAATTAAATGGCCAGCTTGCTGACAGCGACATCAGCAGTAAGTGCAAGTTCAGATAATTAACTGGTCAGCTTCCTGGCAGCAGTATTAGCAGTAAGTACAAGGTCAGATAATTAACTGGTCAGATTTCTGACAGCTGTATCAGCAGTAAGTACAAGGTCAGATAATTAACTGGTCAGCTTCCTGACAGCTGTATCAACAGTAAGTACAAGGTCAGATAATTAACTGGTCAGCTTTCTGACAGCTGTATCAACAGTAAGTACAAGGTCAGATAATTAACTGGTCAGCTTCCTGACAGCGATATCAGCAGTAAGTACAAGGTCAGATAATTAACTGGTCAGCTTACTGACAGCTGTATCAACAGTAAGTACAAGGTCAGATAATTAACTGATCAGCTTCCTGACAGCGATATCAGCAGTAAGTACAAGGTCAGATAATTAACTGGTCAGATTCCTGACAGTGACATCAGCATTCAGTACAAGGTCAGATAATTAACTGGTCAGCTTCCTGACAGCTCTGTCACCTGTAAGTACAAGGTCAGATAATTAACTGGTCAGCTTCCTGACAGCTGTATCAGCAGTCAATACAAGGTCAGATAATTAACTGGTCAGCTTCCTGACAGCAGTATAAGCAATAAGTGCAAGGTCAGATAATTAAGTGGTCAGCTTCCTGATAGTATTAGCAGTGAGTAAAAGGTCAGATAATTAACTGGTCATCTTCCTGACAGCAGTATCAGCAGTAAGTACAAGGTCAGATAATTAACTGGTCAGCTTCCTGACTGTAGTATCAGCATTAAGTACAAGGTCAGATAATTAACTGGTCAGTTTCCTGACAGTAGTATCAGCAGTAAGTACAAGGTCAGATAACTAACTGGTCAGCTTCCTGACTGTAGTATCAGCATTAAGTACAAGGTCAGATAATTAACTGGTCAGTTTCCTGACAGTAGTATCAGCAGTAAGTACAAGGTCAGATAACTAACTGGTCAGCTTCCTGACTGTAGTATAAGCATTAAGTACAAGGTCAGATAATTAACTGGTCAGTTTCCTGACAGTAGTATCAGCAGTAAGTACAAGGTCAGATAACTAACTGGTCAGCTTCCTGACTGTAGTATCAGCATTAAGTACTGGGTCAGATAATTAACTGGTAAGTTTCCTGACAGCAGTGTTAGCAGTAATTGCAAGTTCATAGGTTGATACTAGGCTATCGGCCCTAGTGCCTATACAAGCCTAGCCATAACAGTTCCCTGGCTATTTGTTCCCACAATATTTACTTCCCTGGAACCCTATCTAGCAGGGTGACTGACATGATCTCCGGGGTGAATTTCCTATCTCCCATCTAATCGTCAAGGTTCCTTTTGAAGAGGGCCAAAAAGGTGCTGTGCTTGACATGTATGGGCAGTCTATTCCAGAGTCTGGGGAGTCTCTGGGTCAGGAACCTATTCGTCCAGCATGTTTTGTTCATTGTGATGACAAGGTTTAGATCCCTGGAGTGTGTGGCTCTGAGGGATTGGGATTGCTTTAATTGCAGCATGTCCAACAGCTCTGGGTTTGACATGGCCTTGTATGTTAAGCAGAGATTGCCTCTGAGTAGACGATATGTGACAGAGTATAGCTGAAGTTTTTTTTAGACGGTCAGCATAGGCCATCTGCTTTAGACTTGTGATTCTTTTAGTGAGGTATTTCTGCGGCTTTTCCAGTTGTTTCAGATGTCTTGAGAACTACATACCAAATGGGGCGTTGTACTCTATAATGGGTCTAATGAGAGATGAGTACAGTGGGACAATGACCTCCTTTTTTCTGGATGAAAAGCCCTTGGTGATGAGGTGTGCCACATAGAAGGATTTCCTGACTGTTGTGGCAATGTGATTATCGAAGGTGAGACCACTGTCCACCTGTGTACCTTAAGTTTCTTATCATACTTTTGGTGTTTAGTGTACTGCCAACTATGTGGTAATTCAAAGGTACATGTTTTTCCCAAAGAGGATAACTGTACATTTCTTGGCATTGAGCTTGAGTCCATGGCTCTGGCACCAAGCATCTGTTTCTGTAAGGCCAATTTGTAGAATATCCATTCATTTGAGGATTCAATAATGGCTCCCAGTTTGCAGTCATCTGCAAAGTTTGTTAGCCAGAGTCCCTTAGTGTTGGCCTGTACTTCAGAGAGGTAGATGCCAAACAAGAGCAGTCCCAGGACTGAACCCTGAGGTACCCCACTTGTCACTTGTCTGGAGCTGGATTTGGAGTCGACTACGTTTACAGTGTGGGTTCTGTCAGTAAGCCATTTGGCAACCCATCGTGTGATGTAGGGATTAATGCCCAGCTTAGTAAATTTATCTATGATTCCAGGGTGGGGGATGGTGTCGAAGGCCTTGGCGAGGTCCAGACAGGCTGTGTGGACCACCTTACTCTCGTCTGCAGCTCTGGAGACTGATTAGTACAAATCAATCAGGTTCAGGAGACGAGATTGGCCCTTCATGATCACAAACTGGGTGGGGTCCAGTGTTTGAAGGTTGCCAATTTCTTTGTTTATATGTTCCATGATAATACATTCCATGGCCTTGCAGATCAGGCTCATCAGACTGATGGGGCGGTAGCTCCCAGGATCCAAGGTGGATCCCCCCTTGTGCAGTGGGATAACTGTAGCTGTGCACCACTCAGTGAGCATGAAGCCTGAGGTAAGGCTATGATTAAACATGACACTTAGGTGAGGTTCCAGTTCATTTTGTAGTTCAAGGTCAGATAACTAACTGGTCAGCTTCCTGACAACGATACCAGCAGTAAGCACAAGTTTAGATAAATAATTGCTTGGGGGTGTTCCTTTTGTGTGCATGAATAAATAAAGAAGTTTGAAGTGACATAGGATGACAAGTGCTTGCTACCAATAGGGACATCTGTGTTGCACAGATCAGCCCCCCGTGGAGGCAGCCATATAAACCTGACAGATAAGTACATTCTTTGGAGCTTTTGGTACAGCTTGATAAGGATTTGATTGTTTCTCAAAT
>NC_056732.1:1848269540-1848293229 GCF_019279795.1 Protopterus annectens | reverse complement strand
GCCCTTAAATCATCTAACCCCACCCTAGGTCCCATGGTACCACCCCGCTCTAAGGATACTGGCTTGCTGCCTTCCACCTGATCCCTCCCAGTATCCCACCCTTTATCTAGCTAGGCCCAGAGCTCTCTGTCTCTCTCTTGCACTGACTTCACCACTTGGAAACTGAAGAGATTTAGTATCTGAACAGAACAGCCCTCACTCCTCCACTCAGGAAAAAGCTTGACAGTGAGGACCCCAGACTGAAACACCACAGAACCATGCTCTGAGAGCGAGAACATTCTCCCTACCACTGCAGCTACCCCACAGCAATCAGGTATTTGTACTTTAGCCACTAGGCCTGCATTTAACAAAATTCCTGAAAATTGTTATCCAACGTTCTGAGGTCTCAAACTTTACGTTCATTTTTCCTGCTACTTGTGCACATCCATAAGCTCTGTAAAAATGAACACTGTGACTTGCTTTCACTGTCAGCAATTTCTCTGGTTGTATGTACTGTTCAAAAAATGGGAGTCACCTAGCTTAGCTCTAAGTGACAATCTCCCCTAAATATAAAAAGGTCAGCCATCATCAGGAAGAATGGGACCTGGTCACATTAATCATGTATACGTACGAGGACTTGGTCACATTAATCATGTATATGTAAGGGGACCTGGTCACATTAATCATATATATGCAAGGGGATTCAGTCACATTAATCATGTATATGTAAGGGGACCCATTCACAACAATCAAGTATATGTAAGGGGACCCGGTCAGATTAATCATGCATGTGTAAGGGAGACTGGTCATCTTAATCATGCATATGTAAGGAGGGCGGTCACCTTAATCATGTGTATGTAAGGGGGTCTGGTCACCTTAATCATGTGTATGTAAGGGGGACTGGTCACATTAATCATGTATATGTAAGGGGACTAGTCACATTAATCATGTATATATAAGGGGACTGGTCACATTAATCATGTGTATGTAAGAGGGACTGTGGGGGTGGCCACAGTGGTGCAGCGGTTAGCGTTGTCACCTCACAGCAAGAGGTTCTGTGGTTCGATCCTTGGCTGGGGTGGCTTCTGTGCGGAGTCTGCATGTCCTCCCACTGTTGAGTCGCGTGGGTTTCCTCCGGGTGCTCCGGTTTCCTCCCACATCCCAAAGACATACTGTAGGTGGATTGGCCCTAGGCGTGAGTGAGTGCATGTATGTGTGTGCCTTCTGTGGAAGGTTGGGTGCTGGGCTGGCAACTCGAAACCTAAAACTCCACTGCCAATCATGAGCGGACAGGTGATCCACTGTGGCGACCCCTAACCAGGAAAAGCCGAAAGAAGAAGAAGATGTAAGGGGGACTGGCCACATTAATCATGTGCATGTAAGGGGATGTGGTCACATTCATAGGTTCATAGGTTCGTACTAGGCTATCTGCCCTAGGGCATTTATAAACCTAGCCAGAGTGTGTGTGGCTTTCACCACCCCTTAGGATAAGAATGCTACGCCCATTTAGGGTTTAGTTTACTGTGCCTCTGTCTAGTAGTGACACAGAGATGACCCCTGGGGTAAACCTACGATCTCCCATCCACTCGTCAAGACTTCTCTTGAATAGAGTTAGTGAGGGGCTCTGCCTAACATGGACTGGGATTCTGTTCCAGAGTGTAGGGAGCCTCTGGGTTATGAATCTGTCCCTCCAGCACGTCCTATTTATTTCATTTCTGTGTTGAGGGTTTAAGTCTCTTGCTCTTGTGGCTCTGATGGATTTGGATTTTTTGAGGGGGCATGTCCATTAATTCCGGATTGGACATGGCCTTTTCACGTTAGGCATAGGTCACCTCTGAGTAGGCTGGTGTCTCATGCGACTGAATAGAGCTGGAGTTTTTTCAGTCGGGCAGCATATGACATATGTTTAAGACCCTTTATCCTCTTGGTGAGGAACTTTTGGGGTCTTTCCAACTGCTGCATGTGAGGTAAGATACATCCCAAATGGGGCATTGTACTCAATCATTGGCCTAATAAGAGATGAGTACAGGGGCACAATGACCTCTCTTGATCTAGATGTGAAACCCTTCATGATAAGGTGGGCAATATAGAAGGTCTTCCTAACCACTTTGGCAATGTGAGTGTCAAATGAGAGGTTACTGTCAACCTGGGTCCCTAGGTCCCTGATTACCTCTTCCGTACTTAATGCATTACCACCTATGTGGTAATTTGTGAGTACCTTGTTTTTCCCAAAGGATATGACTATACATTTTTTGGCGTTAAGCTTAAGGCCATGGCTCTGGCACCAATTATCCGTTTCTATGAGTCCTCTCTGAAGGATGTTTGTGTCCGCTGGAGTATCAATTATGGCGCCCGCGCCCAGTTTGCAGTCATCTGCGAACTTTGTCAGCCACAATCCTCCTATGTTTGCCTGTACCTCGGAAAAATAAATGCCAAACAAGAGGGGTCCCAGAACTGAGCCCTTTGGGACACCGCTTGTGACTGGCTTAGAGTCTGACATAGCTCCAGCAACTCTGACCCTGTGGGTTCTGTCCTTGAGCCAGTTTGCAACCCATCTCATGACATATGGGTTTACATTTAAGCTGGTGTGTTTGTCTATGATGCCCGAGTGTGGTATTGTGTCAAAGGCTTTTGCAAGGTCAAGGTAGGCTGTGTGAACTGCCATACCTTCATCAATGGCCTTAGTGACGGTTTCAAAAAGTGACCAAGTTCAAAAGGCAGGATCTGCCCTTGACAAAGCCAAATTGGGTAGGATCCAATGTCTGTAGGTCCCCAATGTCTTTGTTTATGAGTTCCATAGTGATCCTCTCCATAGCTTTGCAGACCAGGCTCGTCAAGCTTATGGGGCGGTAATTTCCAGGGTCCGTAGAAGCACCGCCTTTGTGAAGTTGGACCACTGTTGCCCGTCGCCACTCTTTGGGTATGTATCCTGTAGTAAGGCTAAGATTAAACAGCAGCCTTATGTTTGGGTTTAGTTCCTCTTGGAGTTCCTGTAGCACACAGCCCGGGACACCGTCGGTCCTATTGATGCTGTGTTTTAGCTTTAGAGAGGGCTCTCACCTGGGCATCTGAGATGTTAGGGAGGCTACACTCTGCTGGGATAGTTATTTCTCCTTTTGGGGGAGGAGAAATTTGCACTGAACCTATCTGCCAGAGTGTTGGCAATGTCAGTGGAGTTCAGTGTATTTATTGTCATTTTGGACTAACTCTGAGCATATCTGGGAGTTTCCACCCAGGTGTCTAACATAGCTAAAGAAGGCCTTGTGATTGTCTTTTGTGTCTTTTGCGATTTTTCTCTCAAAGTTGGCCTTGGATGATTTTATGAGTGATCGTAGTTTTTTGCTAGTACTGATCAGAGATGCCTTCCCATTTAGGGATTTTGCTCTGTCATGTAGTAGCTTCCTCCTCGTGCTGTAAAGTTTCTTTATGGCTGGGGTCCACCAGACCGGGTGCCTGCCTTTGGGGGAATGGGTCTTGGTTTTATTTGGGATTGCATGATTCATGCATTCTTGAAGGTGCCCGTAGAAGGCATTTGCAAAGGATTCAGCAGTGTGGGTTATGGTTTCCACTGGCCCAGGGACCTTGAAGGATACCACTTCAGTCTTAAGAAGTGTGAAGTTGGCTTTTGAGAAGTTCTTCACTGTGGTCTTTTGGGCAGGGGGTGGGGGCGGGATGTGGATTTCCAGTGAGATTAATTTATGGCCTGATCTTACCAATGAGGGATATACTTCCGGTGTGGAGCATTTTGTCCCCATGTTTGTGATGATCAGGTCTAGTATATTGTCTCCTCTTGTGGGAATGGTGACTAGTTGTTCCATCGCATTGGAGTTTATGAATTCTAGGAACCTTTGGGCTAGGGTGTTTGGGCTTGAGTAATGTTCCCAGTCTATGTTTGGGTAGTTGAAGTCTCCCAATATGATGGTATTTGGAGAAACATTCATACTCTCCAGTGTCTTCAGGAAGGCTGTGTGGGTTTCCTGAGTTTGAGAGGGTGGTCTGTAGCATGCTACAAATTGTAAGGCAGTTTTGCCTATGGTTGGATTGCACCTAGATGGTCTCCGATGCTTAGATGCGTTGCCACTAACCTGGAGGTGTGGGTATCTTTGATGAATATGGATACTCCCCACTCCTTTGTGGTTCGTCCAAGTTTTGGGGCGGAAAGCATGATATGAGTAAAACCTGATAGTGCTGGGGTGCTCTCAGGAGCCTTGAACCAGGTTTCAGTCACTGCACAGACATCGATGTTCTCCATACTTGAGGAGGGCTTGAGTGCATCTTGAGGTTTAGACTTCTGGCATTGAGCAGCATTACCCTTATTTTTTCCACTTGTGTTTTCTAGGGAGGTAGGTTTGTCATTTGAGCCTTGCCTAAAAAAGGCACTATGGGGGTGGCAAGAGCCTTGGCCAATATCCGGAAGCCCAGGGGTGACAGGTGCAAGCCATCCCTTGAAGCTTAGCGTGGCTTGTCTAGCATGTCATCGCAAGCAGACAGACTTTGGACCCCCTTTGAATGACACCAGTAATTAAGCCAATTATTTAAATTGATCATTTTGTCTTTGTACTGTGGCATCATTCTTGGTGAGGGTAAGATACTGCTCAGGGTCAGGGTCGTACCGGCCTGGGCTACAAAATCAGAGAGCTCCTCTATGTCTCTTTTCATGTAGTCCAGGGAGGAGTGCGTCTCAGGTGGATTCACACCGGCATGTACAATGACTGAGTCATATTTATACTTGCTGTGGAGTGACCTGAGTGCTTGTGTTATGTGGATTCAGCTCCCGACAGGCAGCTTACTGTGACCTTTTCCTTGTTCAGTCTGGTGGCGGGGCGTCAGTGTGTCTGACTATGGAGTCACCTATTACAAGTGTGTCTGGCATGTTGTTTGGCCTTAAGGGCTGTGACTGTTTAGCACACTGACTTTGTGAAATATGTGTTGCATGTGCTATGTCTTGAGGTGGCGGTTGCTTGGGTGTCTGCTTTGGAGACCTCTGTTGTTTTGGTAGATTTTTAATCAAGCCTCGAGTATGTTTTGTGTGTTTATGTGTTTGGTTTGCAGTTGTGATAGTTCTATGTGAGACTGGATTTGTGGTGTGCGTGGTTACCTTCTCCTCCTGCCTGGTCTTGCCAGTACTGAATTGAGAGCTCAGCCTCCAGTTTGGCTATATAGTTGCATCTCTCGCATATATTTGTATTTGTTGGGAGGAGGAGAGGGTTGTCTGTGTACATGAGGCAATTGTAACATTGCCTCAAGATTCTAGATTCACCAGCTGAACAGGAGAGGATGCCAGCAACTGACCCTTAGACATGCTAGAATAGTGAAAAAGATTGCTGTGTAACTGAGTCAGAAAGGATCTATAGGGAAATGGGTACTCAAGGGGAATTTAGGTGAAAGAAGTACTTTCTTTTGTTTAAGAGTGCTTTACCTGTATAAAAATGCTTTAGGAGCAAGTGCTGAGCTTTTCAGTTAGAGAATAGGCTGTTTAGATTGCAAGTAGAGCAGTTCTAAGGGAAAAATTGAAGAGTAGACTTTCAGAGCCAGAAATAGTTTAAACTTGATTAACTTGGCTGCCCTATGCTGCTCTATGAGCAACTTCAGCTAAATCGCTAAAGCATAAAAGCGGGCTTTATAGCAGGGGGTTGAAAAGAGCCAGGAACTGACCCAAAATGGCCAATAAACTACAAGTTGCTGGGCTGGAACCAATCCTCTAGGGACAAATAGGTTGTTCAGTGCTCCCCACTCCCACTGGTGAACAAAGAAGCTTCCTCCTATCCAAATAAGGATATGGATAGCACAAGAACTAAGACAAAGCCCAGAGATCAGCAAAATCTGAAGACTGGACTATTCTAGTTCAGAAAAATGGGAAAACAAGGATATATTTTTTTTTTTTTTTTCTTTTTTTACAGAGAAAGGAGAAAAAGATATAATAACAAACAGTAAATGCTATAAAACGGCTAGCGCACTTGAGTGTGTTAGCCTAACAATTAAATTAAACAAAAAATAACTTTTTAAAGTGCTAACAGTATAAATTCAACACAAGTACAGTAAAAACAATTTGCAGAGCTGTTTTTTAAGCGAAATGCAGTCGAGATGCAGTAATTTAAGCGAAAGCCAGAAAAAATACTTATAAATCCAGGAAAGTCACTCTTTCACTCTCTGCTGCTTGTAGAACTCTGCAGTCACTCTTTCACTCTCTGCTGCTTGTAGAACTCTGCAGGACACACGAGGAGCTGTGCTGAGTCTATTACAAGTAAAAAGCGTGCAAAAGCGGGCTTTATAGCAGGGGGTTGAAAAGAGCCAGGAATTGACCCAAAATGGCCAATAAACTACAAGTTGCTGGGCTGGAACCAATCCTCTAGGGACAAATAGGTTGTTCAGTGCTCCCCACTCCCACTGGTGAACAAAGAAGCTTCCTCTTATCCAAATAAGGATATGGATAGCACAGGAACTAAGACAAAGCCCAGAGATCAGCAAAATCTGAAGACTGGACTATTCTAGTTCAGAAAAGCGGGAAAACAAGGATTTTTTTTTTGGTTTTTTTCACAGAGAAGGGAGAAAAATACAGTAACAAACAGTAAATGCTATAAAGCAGCTAAGCACTTAGTGTGTTAGCCTAACAATTAAATTAAACAAAAAATAACTTTTAAAAGAGCTAAAAGTATAAATTCAACACAAGTACAGTAAAAACAATATGCAGAGCTGTTTTTAAGCAAAATGCAGTCGAGATGCAGTAATTTAAGCGAAAGCCAGAAAACATACTTATAAATCCAGGAAAGTCACTCTTTCCTCTCTGCTGCTTGTAGAACTCTGCAGTCACGCCCTCTCTCTCTGCTTGTAGAACTCTGCAGGACACACGAGGAGCTGTGCTCAGTCTTTTACAAGTGAAAAGCGTGCAAAAGCGGGCTTTATAGCAGGGGGTTGAAAAGAGCCAGGAATTGACCCAAAATGGCCAATAAACTACAAGTTGCTGGGCTGGAACCAGTCCTCTAGGGACAAATAGGTTGCTCAGTGCTCCCCACTCCCACTGGCGAACAAAGAAGCTTCCTCTTATCCAAATAAGGGTATGGATAGCACAGGAACTAAGACAAAGCCCAGAGATTGCAAAATCTGAAGACTGGACTATTCTAGTTCAGAAAAGCGGGAAAACAAGGATTTTTTTTTTCTTTTTTACAGAGAAGGGAGAAAAAGATACAGTAACAAACAGTAAATGCTATAAAACGGCTAGCGCACTTGAGTGTGTTAGCCTAAAAATTAAATTAAACAAAAAATAACTTTTTAAAGTGCTAACAGTATAAATTCAACACAAGTACAGTAAAAACAATATGCAGAGCTGTTTTTTAAGCGAAATGCAGTCGAGATGCAGTAATTTAAGCGAAAGCCAGAAAAAATACTTATAAATCCAGGAAAGTCACTCTTTCACTCTGTGCTGCTTGTAGAACTCTGCAGGACACACGAGGAGCTGTGCTGAGTCTTCATGTCTATGTAAGGGAACTGGTCACATTAATCATGTCTATGTAAGGGTGACCTGGTCACATTAATCATGTATATGTAATGGGACCTGGTCAAATTAATCATGTATATGTAAGGGGAACTGGTTACATTACTCATGTGTATGTAAGGGGGACGTGATCACATTAATTATGTATATGTAAGGGAACTGGGTCACATTAATTTTGTATATGTAAGGGGGACTGGTCACATTAATCATGTACATGTAAGGGGGACTGGTCACATTAATCATGTATATGTAAGAGGGACTGGTCACATTAATCATGTATATGTAAGGGGACTGGTTACATTAATCATGTAGGGGGACTGGTCACATTAATCATGTACATGTAAGGGGAGGTGGTCATATTAATCATGTATATGTAAGGGGATGTGGTCACATTAATCATGTATATGTAAGGGGATGTGGTCACATTAATCATGTATATGTAAGGGGGACTGGTTACATTAATCATATGTATGTAAGGGGGACTGGTCACATTCATCATGTATATGTAAGGGGGACTGGTCACATTAATCATGTATATGTAAGGGGGACTGATCACATCACATTAATCCTGTACATGTAAGGGGGACTGGTCACATTAATCATGTATATGTAAGGGGGACCGGTCACATTAATCATGTATATGTAAGGGGACTAGTTACATTAATCATGTAGGGGGACTGGTCACATTAATCATGTATACTTAAGGGGGACTGGTCACATTAATCATGTATATATAAGGGGTATTGGTCACATTAATCATGTATATGTAAGGGGGACCGGTCACATTAATCATGTATATGTAAGGGGGACCGGTCACATTAATCATGTATATGTAAGGGGACCTGGTCACATTAATCATGTGTATGTAAGGGGACCTGGTCACATTGGTCATTTGTTTATAAGGGGGACCGGTCACATTAATCATGTATATGTAATGGGACCCGGTCACATTAATCATGTGTATGTAAGGGGACCTGGTCACATTGGTCATTTGTATATAAGGGGGACCGGTCACATTAATCATGTATATGTAATGGGACCCGGTCACATTAATCATGTGTATGTAAGGGGACCGGTCACATTGGTCATTTGTATATAAGGGGGACCGGTCACATTAATCATGTATATGTAATGGGACCCGGTCACATTAATCATGCGTATGTAAGGGGACCTGGTCACATTGGTCATGTGTATATAAGGGGGACCGATCACATTAATCATGTATATGTAATGGGACCCGGTCACATTAATCATGTATATGTAATGGGACCCGGTCACACTGGTCATTTGTATATAAGGGGGACTGGTCACATTAATCATGTATACGTAAGGGGGACTGGTCACATTAATCATGGGTATGTAAGGGGACCGGTCACATTGGTCATTTGTATATAAGGGGGACCGGTCACATTAATCATGTATATGTAATGGGACCCGGTCACATTAATCATGTGTATGTAAGGGGACCTGGTCACATTGGTCATGTGTATATAAGGGGGACCGGTCACATTAATCATGTACATGTAAGGGGACCTGGTCACATTGGTCATGTGCATATAAGGGGGACTGGTCACATTAATCATGTATATGTAAGGGGGACTGGTCACATTAATCATGTATATATAAGGGGTACTGGTCACATTAATCATGTATATATAAGGGGTACTGGTCACATTAATCATGTGTATGTAAGGGGACCGGTCACATTGGTCATTTGTATATAAGGGGGACCGGTCACATCATGTATATGTAAGGGAGACGCTCACATTAATCATTTTTTTTTTTTTAGTTTTATTTTATATTTGTTAACCGGGAAAGTCTGACTGGATACATATCCATTTTCAGCAGCGGCCCGGGGAGAAAAGCTCCACATTGAAATTTAGTGACACTTAAAGTTGAGGTTACAGAGAAATTTAAGAACATTTAAACAAAATCAGTGACAAATTCAAATCGAGGTTATATTAGATAAGAATAAAAACATTGTTGGTAATGGAAAAAATATACAGCGATAATCACAAATTAGAAGTGTGTCTGAAAGAAAAAGGATTTTCCGTTAGAAAGTGAGGATGATAGTTAAGAGACAGGTGGTTAGGTAAGAAGGAATTTATTTAGTATGGGCAGAATAATAAGTTTTCTTCCTGATAATGGAATAAGAGAATTCTAATGGTGTAGAGAAATGTATAATAGGAGGGTGTGGCAAGAAAATAAAAGGGTAATTGCCCCTGTGAGCTAAGTTTGGTTTACTTTTGTCTAGGTAAATTATGGGTTAGTCGGGGTTTAGGCATGGACATAGCCATTCACTGTTCATGTACATCTTTAAAGATATTTTGAATTGGGGCAAGGAGCATGTGGTGGTTAGTTCAGCAGGAAGGGAGTTCCATTTTTTTCCAGCAGAGTTGGAGAATAAGGAATCTCCAGCTGAGTTGTAGGCTTTGGTAGGTTGTACTAGCATTCTGTTTGATGAGCGGAAGGATGCTAGTTTGCTGTAGGGGGTAATAATATTAGTCAGAATAGGGGTACTGGTAGGTTGATAGAGGATTTTATGAATAACTATGAGTTGGTTATAGTATATCTGATTGGGTAGTTCTAGCCAGCCTAATTTGTGAAGATTTTGACAGTGGTGGGTTCTGTAGGCTGAGCCTGTGGCAAATCTAGCTATATTGTTATAGCAGCTGGTGATTTTGTTGCGGTTTGATTTGGATAGATTTGTGAGGATGGGTGAGGCATAGAGAAGGAATGACAGAAGATGTGTGCGAGCTATGGCGGTTCTGGTAGCTGGGGTTAAGAAGTTCTTAATCCTACACATGGAGCCTATTTTTTTGTTAACTGTTTTTATGGTTTTGTCTATATGGGCATCGTACTTCAGATTATCATCAGTGGTTATCCCTAGTAGTTTAGTGCAAGGTTCAGGAGCAATTATGGTGCCATTGTTAGAAGAGACTGCAATTATTGGTGATGTTAGCTTACGGGTGGGGGAGAAGAGAAGTAGTTTGGTTTTGTTTGGGTTCAATAAGAGACGACAATTATTGAGCCAGTTTTCTAGTTTGTTGAAGGTGATTTGGGATAGGGATTGTAATTCTGTGGGAGTGGAGGCAGAGCAGATAAGCGTAGAGTTGTCTGCATACTGTATACAAGTTGCATGTGGGATAACTTTGGGTAGGTCATTGATTAATAAAGAGAAAAGGAGGGGACCCAGAATAGAACCTTGGGGTACTCCAAGGGTGACAGGTAAAAGGGGGGATAGATTGTCTTTACACAGAACAGCTTGTTGTCTACCATGCAGGTAAGAGTGGAACCAGCTGATTACTGGGTTATCTAAGGACAGTGATTTGAGACAGTCTAAGAGTAGGTGGTGATTTACCATATCGAATGCTTTTGATAGATTGAGGAAGAGGGCAGAGGAGAGCAGATTCTGATTACGGTTAGGATTTATTGTTTGAGAAAAGGACAGAAGGGCAGTGGTTGAACTATGGGCTGGTCTGAAACCATGCTGGGATGGGGCTAGGAGAGTATTCTGAATAAGGTGGGTTAAAAGTTGCTTCTGTATGCATTTCTCCATTATTTTGGCTAATGGAGATAGTATGGCTATAGATCTGTAATTAGAGAGTTCAGTGGAGTTTCCTCCTTTATGAAGTGGAATAATATGAGCAATTTTGCAGATGGAGGGGATGTAGGATTCCTGGATGGTACGACTGATTAAGATGGAGATAGGATAAGCTATTACATCAGCAGCCTTTTGTAGAAACTCTGCAGGAAGTAGGTCGGCTGCCAGGGTGGTAGGTTTTAATTTCTTAAGTAGGGATTTGATATAGTCTGTGGGGATAGGATCAAAATTGAAGGGGGGGTGTATACCTGAGTGGGTGAGATTGTAGCAGAGGAAGAGGGAGATAGATTATTAGCTAGGGACTTGACAGTTTCAGTGAAGAAAGTGTTAAAGGTATTAGCAACACATTTAGGGGGTTAGCTGTAAGGCAGCTGAGGGGGTGGGGGTAGAGGATTTACCCGGGTGGAGCAGTTTATTCAGACGTGACCAGAATTTTTGAGGCTGATTTTGGTGCTTTTGCTGTAAATTGAAATAGTAGTTTTGCTTGTCTAACACAAGAGACCTTTTTGCTTCATTTCTTATTTGTTTGAATGTTATGTGGGCTTGTGGGGATTTGGTGGCTCTCCAGGAGGTCCATGCTGTGTTTCTAGTAGTAAGTTTTTGTCTAGTAGTATTGGTTAGCCATGGCGCTATTTTGTTATTGGTTCTGATTCTACATGTGGGAGCATACCTGTCTTAGATGGCCAGGAATCTAGTGCTGAATTCAGAGACTGCTTGGTCAAGGGGAAGTATTTTAAGAATGGCCCAACTGCATGAGCTAAGATCGGCCTGGAAACTAATTAGGTTAAGGTTCTTTGTATACCTAAGGGTTTTAAAGGTGGTTTGGTGGGGCATGTCATCCCTTTTCCTGATTCTGTAGGTTAGGAGGTGGTCGCTCATGTCTTCAGGTAGGATGCCTGATTTGTATTACTGAGGTTTGTTATTTATTAAGATTCAGTCTAGGATGCTTTCCTTTTTGTTGGGCTTGTTGATTCTGGTGGGGGTAGTAATAGTTTGGGAGAAACCATTTAAGTTAATACGGGTGGTGGGGAAGTTTGCTGAACAAGTTGTCCAGTCGATGTTGAAGTCTCCAAGAATGATTGTTTCTTGGGGGTGGGTGGTGGATAACCATTGGAGGGTGCTTTCTAATGTGTTTATGTTGTTGCCTGGGGGACTATAGCTACATACTATGTTTATAGATTTGATTTGGACTCTTGAGATGATTGTTTCGGCGTTGGTAGTTATTAGGTCTTGTGGGGTGCTAATTGTGGTTAGCTCGAGAGAGGATTTATATAGGATGGCTACTCCACCTCCTTTTTTACCTTTACGGTCCAGTCTTATTATATTGTAGTTAGGGGGCAATATTTCATTATCAGGGATAGTGGGTTTGAGCCAGGTTTCTGTAAGGCAGAATAGATCAGGGGAGTGCATGCCCAGGAGGGCATGCAGGTAGTTGAGTTTCTTATTTATACTTTTGATATTTAGGTGACAGACTAGAAATTACTTGGGGGCATTATATGAGCTTCTTAGGTTGGTAGGAGTACTATTTATGGGGTTATTGGTAGCTGGTGAGTTTGCGCCAGGATAGGATGGATGTCGCCGTCAGCTATGAGGTTAGGTAATATACTCCTTATGAGTTTGGTGAACTTTAGTAGGAGTTGGTAATTGTTCTTAGTCCTTGGGTTTAAGTAAGTAGGTAGTATAGGATGGACAGGTTTTGGAGTAGTGCAATAGGTGAAGAGGTGGGGTAGTATTGATGGAGGGGTGCGTGTTTGGATGTTAGCAGATGCAATAGATTGAGGATACTGAGAGTTAAGTAGGTGGTGGAATTCATAGGCGGTGAGAAGATAAAGTATTATAAGTGGGGGTAGGAGGTAGTACAATGGTCTAGGTTTTGGATATAAGGTGGGGTAGTAGATGAGTTAAGAGAGTATGGGTGTGGTGATAGAGGAGATTGAATGTTGGTGAATTGGGAGTAGGGGATGTTTGTCTAGAAAGGATGAGTTGTGATAGGATAAAAGTGGTTAGTGGGAATGGCCAACTAAGTAGGGGGTGTGGTTAGGGTAGTATAAGTTTAGGAGTACTGGGGGCAGGTGGAAATTGGGGGCAGGGTAGGGGAGTGGAGTGAGCCCGCAGGGCGAATGGAGTGGGTAGAGCTAGAGAAGGACTAAATTCAGGGGAAACAATCAGTGGAGTGCTGACTGTTAGGGTAAGTTTGAAAGGAGATAGTAAACTGTGCAGTTGAGAAATTTATGGTAAAAAATGGGGTAAAATTGGGTCTATCAGGTAAATATAGTGTGAGGTGGATGTCCGAGAGTAAAATTATAAGAATGGGGAATAGTTATGCAAGGAGAATACACCTGGGAAGAGGGTGCCATCTAGTGGGCAAAGGCTGTACTGCACCCAAGGCTACTCGCAGGGCTAGCGGCTTTAATGTGTTAAGGTAGGGTGACAGAGGAGTAGTATAAGGAGGCTATAAGAGTGGACGCTATGTTGGTTGGGAGGAGAGAAAGGTTTGGCTGCTGGCTGTCCTGGCTAGGGAGTTTACAATATGCACCTGGGGTGATATAACAAGTGTATCTTTAACAAACAGTCAGTATAAAACGTACTTTCTTGTAACCTTTTAGGGGAATGAAGCCCAGAGAGGTTTGGCTATGTTCCTTAGCTTGGGGAAGAGGCAGCAATCCTGGACAGGGTAATAAACCCAAGACCTAGTACAGGTCAGGCGGTTGTAGTGCTGGGTACTCAAAGAGAGAGAAACAGTGGTGATGTAAGCAGTAGGACTAACACACACTCTACACAAATTACTAGTAAAGACAGTACATTTGCAATCACATTAACCAAGAATACACTCATTGTTCCAAATATTCTTTTTAGTTTAGTACAAATATGTGCAAGGTAGATGCAGCTTCTAGTGAGACTTTAATACAGTAAAAGGTCTAACTATCAGCTTAACAACTCTACAGGTCCGCTAAAATAAAGCAGTAGAAGAATACATTAAGCGACCATCCATAGCATGGTGCAGATTACAGCAGCCCAGAATTGAGAGAGGGGTGTTAGATGCTTGAGTACTTGTTCACTAAATACTGCTTGAACTTTCTTGTTAAGGAAAGAATCCCTATGTAGTTAATACTATTTAACTGAGGCCAGCATAACATGACAGCTAAACCAAGTTCAGCATTCTGGTCAAGGGAGTAAATACAGCTATAATACCCCATATTGTAGTACACATTTGTAGACCAGACTACAGAGCGGAATGCTAACACGGTGATATCTTGTTAAAGTAGGTACCGCTTCCTCTTAGAATGTAATCAATCAGCTGTATTTAAGCGAATTAGCCCTAGGAGTCTTAATACAGCTTTAATATCCTAATGTATGTCAGGTAAACCACTCAATTGGAGGCTAGACAATGGAGCTACTCTAACCCGGTGTTCTTGAGTTTAAAAAAGTATCGGATCCTCTTAGCGTGTATTGATTGTATTAACCAGAGCATACGCAGTCTACCGCGTTAATTATACAGCTATAATCCTTGTAGAAGTAGAACAGCGACCAAGATAGTTCGCTAAGCAGCCCTTGCATATAAGATAATCAGTGCTGGAATGCTATCCTGACCTTGCTTTAGCTGTATGGACATAAAATAGCCTCAAATTATTTATTTGCTTTGTTAAGCCATCACAGACACCCTGCAGAAACTGTAATGCTACCCTGACCTTGCTTTAGCTGTATGGACATAAAATAGCCTCACATTATTTAATTGCTGTGTTAATCCATCACAGACACCCTTCGGTAACTGTAATAATACCCCGCTTTGGGACTGTTTCCTAGCTAAGCTCCACTATCACCCCACTTTAGAAACAAGTAGGTTTAGGTAGGTTCAGGTACACTTTAGGAATGGCTAACAAAGTGCCGTTTAGAAGTGCTAATTAGTTCCTTGAGCTACAAACATTCAAAAATTCCTTGCCTTATATAGAGCAGCTAGTACACCGTTCCAAGTGTACAAAATAACATGCATTGATACGGAAACCAATTACTCACACTGTAGTATGTCCTCATTAGTCAAATACAACACGCATCAGCTCCACGTGGTACAATAAGTAAAATATAGTTTCCACGAGAGATAGAGCAGCTAGTACACCATTCACAATAAGATAATATGGCTTGTATTTATACAGAGACAGTTACACACACTGTAGTAAGTTCTCGTCAAGCAAAATACAGCAATTAAGATCACTTACACAAGGCAGGAACGCACAGCAGCCTGGGGTAACTCTAAGATTAAAGATGGCGCCACTTGAGATCAGGTATGTTTATGGGTTAGGTGAGGAAATAGGGTAGAAAGGGGAGGAGTGTAGTGGGTTAGTGCAGGTACAGACTGGAAGTGAGCAGTACACTGCTCCTGCAGGGTAGGCTGGAAAAAGATAAAGCCTATAGTGATTCAACAGCTGACACAGGTAGATTTGAGAGAGGGGGGTGGGGCATAAAACGAGGAGAGAGCAGACAGATAGGTAGGCAGGGGTATGAAGGTATAGTCCTAGCAGGGAGGTGACTGAGTTTAAGCAAGGTAGTTTAGGAAGCAGAGAAAGAGCCAGAGAAGGACTAAATTCAGGGGAAACAATCAGTGGAGTGCTGACTGTTGGGCTAAGTTTGAAAGGAGATAGTAAACTGTGCAATTGAGAAATTTATGGTAAAAAGTGGGGTAAAATTGGGTCTATCAGGTAAATATAGTGTGAGGTGGATGTCCGAGAGTAAAATTATAAGAATGGGGAATAGTTATGCAAGGAGAATACACCTGGGAGGAGGGTGCCATCTAGTGGGCAAAGGCTGTAATGCACCCAAGGCTACTCGCAGGGCTAGCGGCTTTAATGTGTTAAGGTAGGGTGACAGAGGAGTAGTATAAGGAGGCTATAAGAGTGAAAGCTATGTTGGTTGGGAGAGAGAAAGGTTTGGCTGCTGGCTGTCCTGGCTAGGGAGTTTACAATATGCACCTGGGGTGATATAACAAGTGTATCTTTAACAAACAGTCAGTATAAAACGTACTTTTTTGTAACCTTTTAGGGGGATGAAGCCCAGAGAGGTTTGGCTATGTTCCTTAGCTTGGAGAAGAGGCAGCAATCCTGGACAGGGTAATAAACCCAAGACCTAGTACAGGTCAGGCGGTTGTAGTGCTGAGTACTCAAAGGGAGAGAAACAGTGGTGATGTAAGCAGTAGGACTAACACACACTCTACACAAATTACTAGTAACGACAGTACATTTGCAATCACATTAACCAAGAATACACTCATTGTGCCAAATATTCTTTTTAGTTTAGTACAAATATGTGCAAGGTAGATGCAGCTTCTAGTGAGACTTTAATACAGTAAAAGGTCTAACTATCAGCTTAACAACTCTACAGGTCCGCTAAAATAAAGCAGTAGAAGAATACATTAAGCGACCATCCATAGCATGGTGCAGATTACAGCAGCCCAGAATTGAGAGAGGGGTGTTAGATGCTTGAGTACTTGTTCACTAAATACTGCTTGAACTTTCTTGTTAAGGAAAGAATCCCTATGTAGTTAATACTATTTAACTGAGGCCAGCATAACATGACAGCTAAACCAAGTTCAGCATTCTGGTCAAGGGAGTAAATACAGCTATAATACCCCATATTGTAGTACACATTTGTAGACCAGACTACAGAGCGGAATGCTAACACGGTGATATCTTGTTAAAGTAGGTACCGCTTCCTCTTAGAATGTAATCAATCAGCTGTATTTAAGCGAATTAGCCCTAGGAGTCTTAATACAGCTTTAATATCCTAATGTATGTCAGGTAAACCACTCAATTGGAGGCTAGACAACGGAGCTACTCTAACCCGGTGTTCTTGAGTTTAAAAAAGTATCGGATCCTCTTAGCGTGTACTGATTGTATTAACCAGAGCATACGCGGTCTACCGCGTTAATTATACAGCTATAATCCTTGTAGAAGTAGAACAGCGACCAAGATAGTTTGCTAAGCAGCCCTTGCATATAAGATAATCAGTGCTGGAATGCTATCCTGACCTTGCGTTAGCTGTATGGACATAAAATAGCCTCAAATTATTTATTTGCTTTGTTAAGCCATCACAGACACCCTGCAGAAACTGTAATGCTACCCTGACCTTGCTTTAGCTGTATGGACATAAAATAGCCTCACATTATTTAATTGCTGTGTTAATCCGTCACATACACCCTTCGGTAACTGTAATAATACCCCGCTTTGGGACTGTTTCCTAGCTAAGCTCCACTATCACCCCACTTTAGAAACAAGTAGGTTTAGGTAGGTTCAGGTACACTTTAGGAATGGCTAACAAAGTGCTGTTTAGAAGTGCTAATTAGTTCCTTGAGCTACAAACATTCAAAAAAGTCCTTGCCTTATATAGAGCAGCTAGTACACCGTTCCAAGTGTACAAAACAACATGCATTGATATTAGAAACCAATTACTCACACTGTAGTATGTCCTCATTAGTCAAATACAACACGCATCAGCTCCACGTGGTACAAACAGTAAAATATAGTTTCCACGAGAGATAGAGCAGCTAGTACACCATTCACAATAAGATAATATGGCTTGTATTTATACAGAGACAGTTACACACACTGTAGTAAGTTCTCGTCAAGCAAAATACAGCAATTAAGATCACTTACACAAGGCGGGAACACCGGAGGCAGGAACGCACAGCAGCCTGGGGTAACTCTAAGATTAAAGATGGCGCCACTTGGGATCAGGTATGTTTATGGGTTAGGTGAGGAAATAGGGTAGAAAGGGGAGGAGTGTAGTGGGTTAGTGCAGGTACAGACTGGAAGTGAGCAGTACACTGCTCCTGCAGGGTAGGCTGGAAAAAGATAAAGCCTATAGTGATTCAACAGCTGACACAGGTAGATTTGAGAGAGGGGGGTGGGGCATAAAACGAGGAGAGAGCAGACAGATAGGTAGGCAGGGGTATGAAGGTATAGTCCTAGCAGGGAGGTGACTGAGTTTAAGCAAGGTAGTTTAGGAAGCAGAGAAAGAGCCAGAGAAGGACTAAATTCAGGGGAAACAATCAGTGGAGTGCTGACTGTTGGGCTAAGTTTGAAAGGAGATAGTAAACTGTGCAGTTGAGAAATTTATGGTAAAAAGTGGGGTAAAATTGAGTCTATCAGGTAAATATAGTGTGAGGTGGATGTCCGAGAGTAAAATTATAAGAATGGGGAATAGTTATGCAAGGAGAATACACCTGGGAAGAGGGTGCCATCTAATGGGCAAAGGCTGTAATGCACCCAAGGCTACTCGCAGGGCTAGCGGCTTTAATGTGTTAAGGTAGGGTGACAGAGGAGTAGTATAAGGAGGCTATAAGAGTGGACGCTATGTTGGTTGGGAGGAGAGAAAGGTTTGGCTGCTGGCTGTCCTGGCTAGGGAGTTTACAATATGCACCTGGGGTGATATAACAAGTGTATCTTTAACAAACAGTCAGTATAAAACGTACTTTCTTGTAACCTTTTAGGGGAATGAAGCCCAGAGAGGTTTGGCTATGTTCCTTAGCTTGGGGAAGAGGCAGCAATCCTGGACAGGGTAATAAACCCAAGACCTAGTACAGGTCAGGCGGTTGTAGTGCTGGGTACTCAAAGGGAGAGAAACAGTGGTGATGTAAGCAGTAGGACTAACACACACTCTACACAAATTACTAGTAAAGACAGTACATTTGCAATCACATTAACCAAGAATACACTCATTGTTCCAAATATTCTTTTTAGTTTAGTACAAATATGTGCAAGGTAGATGCAGCTTCTAGTGAGATTTTAATACAGTAAAAGGTCTAACTATCAGCTTAACAACTCTACAGGTCCGCTAAAATAAAGCAGTAGAAGAATACATTAAGCGACCATCCATAGCATGGTGCAGATTACAGCAGCCCAGAATTGAGAGAGGGGTGTTAGATGCTTGAGTACTTGTTCACTAAATACTGCTTGAACTTTTTTGTTAAGGAAAGAATCCCTATGTAGTTAATACTATTTAACTGAGGCCAGCATAACATGACAGCTAAACCAAGTTCAGCATTCTGGTCAAGGGAGTAAATACAGCTATAATACCCCATATTGTAGTACACATTTGTAGACCAGACTACAGAGCGGAATGCTAACATGGTGATATCTTGTTAAAGTAGGTACCGCTTCCTCTTAGAATGTAATCAATCAGCTGTATTTAAGCGAATTAGACCTAGGAGTCTTAATACAGCTTTAATATCCTAATGTATGTCAGGTAAACCACTCAATTGGAGGCTAGACAATGGAGCTACTCTAACCCGGTGTTCTTGAGTTTAAAAAAGTATCGGATCCTCTTAGCGTGTATTGATTGTATTAACCAGAGCATACGCAGTCTACCGCGTTAATTATACAGCTATAATCCTTGTAGAAGTAGAACAGCGACCAAGATAGTTCGCTAAGCAGCCCTTGCATATAAGATAATCAGTGCTGGAATGCTATCCTGACCTTGCTTTAGCTGTATGGACATAAAATAGCCTCAAATTATTTATTTGCTTTGTTAAGCCATCACAGACACCCTGCAGAAACTGTAATGCTACCCTGACCTTGCTTTAGCTGTATGGACATAAAATAGCCTCACATTATTTAATTGCTGTGTTAATCCGTCACAGACACCCTTCGGTAACTGTAATAATACCCCGCTTTGGGACTGTTTCCTAGCTAAGCTCCACTATCACCCCACTTTAGAAACAAGTAGGTTTAGGTAGGTTCAGGTACACTTTAGGAATGGCTAACAAAGTGCCGTTTAGAAGTGCTAATTAGTTCCTTGAGCTACAAACATTCAAAAAAGTCCTTGCCTTATATAGAGCAGCTAGTACACCGTTCCAAGTGTACAAAATAACATGCATTGATACGGAAACCAATTACTCACACTGTAGTATGTCCTCATTAGTCAAATACAACACGCATCAGCTCCACGTGGTACAAACAGTAAAATATAGTTTCCACGAGAGATAGAGCAGCTAGTACACCATTCACAATAAGATAATATGGCTTGTATTTATACAGAGACAGTTACACGCACTGTAGTAAGTTCTCGTCAAGCAAAATACAGCAATTAAGATCACTTACATAAGGCGGGAACACCGGAGGCAGGAACGCACAGCAGCCTGGGGTAACTCTAAGATTAAAGATGGCGCCACTTGGGATCAGGTATGTTTATGGGTTAGGTGAGGAAATAGGGTAGAAAGGGGAGGAGTGTAGTGGGTTAGTGCAGGTACAGACTGGAAGTGAGCAGTACACTGCTCCTGCAGGGTAGGCTGGAAAAAGATAAAGCCTATAGTGATTCAACAGCTGACACAGGTAGATTTGAGAGAGGGGGGTGGGGCATAAAACGAGGAGAGAGCAGACAGATAGGTAAGCAGGGGTATGAAGGTATAGTCCTAGCAGGAAGGTGACTGAGTTTAAGCAAGGTAGTTTAGGAAGCAGAGAAAGAGCCAGAGAAGGACTAAATTCAGGGGAAACAATCAGTGGAGTGCTGACTGTTGGGCTAAGTTTGAAAGGAGATAGTAAACTGTGTAATTGAGAAATTTATGGTAAAAGTGGGGAAAAATTGGGTCTATCAGGTAAATATAGTGTGAGGTGGATGTCCGAGAGTAAAATTATAAGAATGGGGAATAGTTATGCAAGGAGAATACACCTGGGAGGAGGGTGCCATCTAGTGGGCAAAGGCTGTAATGCACCCAAGGCTACTCGCAGGGCTAGCGGCTTTAATGTGTTAAGGTAGGGTGACAGAGGAGTAGTATAAGGAGGCTATAAGAGTGGACGCTATGTTGGTTGGGAGGAGAGAAAGGTTTGGCTGCTGGCTGTCCTGGCTAGGGAGTTTACAATATGCACCTACATTAATCATGTATATGTAAGGGGACCTGGTCACATTAATCATGTATATGTAAGGGGACCTGGTCACATTAATCATGTGTATGTAAGAGGACCTGGTCACATTAATCATGTGTATGTAAGGGGGACTGGTCACATTAATCATGTACATGTAAGGGGGATGTGGTCACATTAATTATGTATATGCAAGGGGATGTGGTTACATTAATCATGTATATGTAAGGGGGACTGGTTACACTAATCATATGTATGTAAGGGGGACTGGTCACATTAATCATGTATATGTAAGGGGGACTGGTCACATCACATTAATCATGTACATGTAAGGGGACTGGTCACATTAAGCATGTATATGTAAGAGGACCTGGTCACCTTAATCATGTAAATGTAAGGGGACCCGGTCACATTAATCATGTATATGTAAGGGGACCCAGTCACATTAATAATGTATATGTAAGGGGACCCGGTCACATTAATATTGTATATGTAAGGGGACCCAGTCACAATAATGCATGTGTAAGGGGGACTGGTCACCTTAATCACATATATGTAAGGGGGACCTGGTCACATTAATCATGTATATGTAAAGGGGACCAGTAACATTAATCATGTATATGTAAAGGGGACCAGTAACATTAATCATGTATATGTAAGGGGACTGGTCACATTAATCATGTATATGTAAGGGGACTGGTCACATTAATCATGTATATGTAAGGGGGACCTGGTCACATTAATCATGTATATGTAAGGGGACCTGGTCATATTAATCATGTATATGTAAAGGGACCCTGGTCACATTAATCATGTATATGTAAGGGGACCTGGTCATATTAATCATGTATATGTAAGGGGACGTGGTCACATCATGTATATGTAAGGGGACCCGGTCACATTAATCATGTATATGTATGGGGACCCGGTCACATTACTCATGAATATATAAGGAGACCTGTTCGCATTAATCATGTGTATGTAATGGAACCTGGTCACACTAATCATGTATATGTAAGGGGACCTGGTCATATTAATCATGTATATGTAAAGGGACCCTGGTCACATTAATCATGTATATGTAAGGGGACCTGGTCATATTAATCATGTATATGTAAGGGGACGTGGTCACATCATGTATATGTAAGGGGACCCGGTCACATTAATCATGTATATGTATGGGGACCCGGTCACATTACTCATGAATATATAAGGAGACCTGTTCGCATTAATCATGTGTATGTAATGGAACCTGGTCACACTAATCATGTATATGTAATGGGACTTGGTCACATTAATCATGTGTATGTAAGGGGACCTGATCACATTGGTCATTTCTATGTAAGGGGGACCGGTCACATCATGTATATGTAAGGGGACCTGGTCACATTAATCATGTATATGTAAGGGGGACTGGTCACATTAATCATGTATTTGTAAGGGGACCTTGTCACATTAATCATGTGTATGTAAGGGGACGTGTTCATGGTAACATTAATAATGTATATGTAAGGGGACCCAGTCATAATAACCATGTATATGTAAGGGGACCCAGTCATAATAATCATGTACATGTAAGGGGGACTGGTCACATCATCATGTATATGTAAGGGGACCTGGTCACATTAATCATGTGTATGTAAGGGGGACTGGTCACATTAATCATGTGTATGTAAGGGGGACTGGTCACATTAATCATGTGTATGCAAGGGGGAACTGGTCACCTTAATCATGCATATGTAAGGGGGACTGGTCACATCATCATGTATATGTAAGGGGACCTGGTCACATCAATCTTGTGTATGCAAGGGGGACTGGTCACATTAATCATGTATATGTAAGGGGGACTGGTGACATTAATCATGTGTATGTTAGTGGGACAGGTCACATTAATCACGTATATGTTAGTGGGACTGGTCACATTAATCATGTATATGTAAGGGGGGACTGGTCACATTAATCATGTATATGTAAGGGGACCTGGTCACATTAATCATGTATATGTAAGGGGACTGGTCAAATTAATCATGTAGATGTAAGGGGACCTGGTCACATTAATCATGTATATGTAAGGGGCACTGGTCACATTAATCATGTATATGTGAGGGGGACGGTCACATTAATCATGTGTATGTAATTGGGACTGGTCACATTAATCATGGATATGTAAGGGGGATTGATCACATTAATCACGTATATGTAAGGGGGACCAGTCACATTAATCATGTATATGTAATGGAGACCCGTCACATTAATCATGTATATGTAATGAGGACCGGCCACAATCATGTGAATGTAAGGGGGACTGGTCACATTACTCATGTATATGTAAGGAGACCTGGTCACATTAATCATGTATATGTAAGGGGGAACGGTCACATTAATCACATATATGTAAGGGGGACTGGTCACAGTAATCATATATTTGTAAAGGGACCTGGTCACATTAACCATGTGTATGTAAGGGGGACGTGGTCACATTAATCATGTGTATGTAAGAGGACGTGATTGCATTAATCATGTATATGTAAGGGGACCCAGACACCTTAATCATGTACATGTAAGGGACGTGGTCAACTTATCATATATATGTAAGTGGAATGGTCACATTAATCATGTAGATGTAAGGGGACCTGGTCACAATAATCATGTATATGTAAGGGGGAACAGTCACATTAATCATATTTATGTAAGGGGGACTGGTCACATTAATCATGTATTTGTAAAGGGATCTGGTCACATTAACCATTTGTATGTAAGGGGACG
>NC_056732.1:1848229478-1848269040 GCF_019279795.1 Protopterus annectens | reverse complement strand
TATTTTTTTTAACACATTAATCGATGGTTTATAGGTAGAAATTTTCAAATCTATTTGCTAATAATTTTTTATCAAGTTTTTATTAAATATAGTCAATATTTATATATTTTAAAATTGTCATCCTAAGTAGTAACTTAGAGTGGCTAGCAATGTACATAGTGTATGTGTATTCTTCTTTTTGCCGCTAAGCCAGTGAATATTATATTTGTTTGAAGAGCTTGTAACCTTGTAACTCTGTGTTCCTGTTACACTAGAGGGAAGGGCTAAAAAAGCAATCAGTTGCCTTAGGGATTAATTGTTGTTTTTGATTGATTAATTAGCCATTAGGTTTAGTATTTAAATGATATCCACGTCTAAGTTGTTGTCTGAGGAAGTCTGTACACTGTATCGACGAAAAGCGCTTCATTAAACCAGTTGTGACCAGCTTTCGCTTGTGGTTATTCCTTTTGCCCAGCAGTTCTTTTCTTTGGATTTGTTAATTTTCATTCAGACAATTTAGCAGTGTTATGAGTTGATGGTATTGCCAGACAAGGTGTCTCAGGTTGGCCTGGAATAATGAGATGCTTGGTATAGGAATTCAGTGCAGCTTTTAAAAGGAAAGTGTACGGTAGGGCATTGAAAGAGTTTGATAAATTTATGTTGCAGCTGCCTGAGGAGGAAGGAGATTAGTCAGAAGGATTGTGGTTGAAATATCTGGCTTATGCTTGGGAACAAAGTAAGGTAGTTCAGTCAGTGAAGGTGGACTTGCTCAGATAAGTATAGTTGCAAAGATGGCAGGGTTATGTGACTTTACTAAATCTTGGATTGTGGTTCATATGTTGAAGGGTTGGGGTAGGGTTGACAGTGTGAAGACTGGCAGAAGATAGCCATTCGAAGGTTTTGTTGCAGGGATTAGTGCTGGCAATTGGAGATTCATTGGACTATACTTTGTGTGATGTTTGTTTATGGATGTATTATGGAGCTCTTAGGGTGTCAGAGTTGTTGGGGTTGATAGTTTGGCAGGATATTCCATTGTTTTTTGCTTCTGTGCACATTTGGTTGTGTAGATCTTAAATGGATCAGTTGGAGAAGGACAGGAATGAATGTTGGGTCTGGTGGGTACAGCTAAGAGGTTGCTGTGGTCTCATGTCGGGGGTCCTCAGGACTTTGTTTTGATTGGTAGTGGGCAAGATGATGATGTGTAATTAGTTTGTATATATGATGAAGAGAGCTTTTTTGTGTTAGTTTTCCAGGATTGAGGTTTTCCACTCATTCTTTGCACATTAGAAGGGTATCAGATATAGCGATGGAAGGCAGATCAATTGAAGTAATTAAGAGGGTGGGCTGTTGGTCATCAAGTGCTTTTTTATCTTATATTAGATAATTGGGTACAGTGAATGGCTAGAGCTACATTTGGCAAGTAACAATCTGGGAATAATTCCAAGCTACAATTGGTAGTTAGGATAATTGACGATCTGTTTATTTTAAAGAGGTTATATCAGGTATGTGTATTGTGTGGTCATAGGTAGGATCATGATTATTTTGGCTTTGGAGAGGGCTCATCAGTTTGTTAATTTTAGGCTAGTTAGACAACTGGCTGTTTTAGGTATTTATATGATGGCATTGGGATGTCAATGACAGATATCCAGTATGTAGTTTGGACCTCTTTACTGTACACTTAGGTTTGTTTTTTTGAGGGTTTGGTGAAGGTTTTTGAGTAAATGATGGGGGAAAGCCTGTGTCAGGCTGGTTGGAGGAGAAGAGTGGCAGGCTTGTCCCTCTTCTGTTCCCCATCTGGTTTTGCATGTTTAATTTAATGATTTGGGGAATAAAAGTGGGTGGTGGGATGCAACTTGATAAGTAGAAGTAACTGCGCAGAGGTGAAGACACTGCTTGTTTGGTGAGGGTGAACAAGGTTACACTGGCCTAGTAAAAGGGGGTTGGATGTTTAATTCAATGAGTTGGGGAAAAAAAGTGAGTGATTGGACACTGCTTGATAAGTAAAAGTAAGCGAGCAGAGGTGAGGTTGCTGCTTATTTGGTTAGGGTGAGTGGGGTTATACTGCCCTAGTAAATGGTTATATGGATGTTCATGCTGTGATTAATACATTAAAATATTGTTCAATAAAGTTATTTTTATGGAAGTTTTTTGTGCCAAGGTTGAGAGCTATGGTGATAACTGAACTCACTGAATATGTTTGGGGGCTGTATTCCCCCATTATTGGCTTTGTTCAGGTGTTTTGTGCTAAGATGTTGACAGCTATGGTGAGAACTGAATTTACTAAATGGTAGCCATTTAAGGGTCATTCTTCCTTTCTTTCATAAAAATAGATGATTTGGCATAATGGTATGTTGCTCTGGCCGTTTTGTAGAGGGTCCTTTCAATACTCGGCAGTGAAATGTATGGTTATAACACAGTATTTTATTCTAGCAACTTTCCAACATTATACAAGCAATGTTTAAAATGTGTCCCTGGTTTTTGGGCTTTTGTCCCCCCCCCCCCCCAAATAAATTTTGGCTTTTTCCAGATTTCTTGTGCTGCAAAGTTCAGAGATACAGCTGAGTGTCGAGTAGACTTTACAAGGAGCTGAGAGCTGCAGGGGAACAAAAGTTTAGTGCTGCTTATGAAAAGTTTGCTTACATTGTAAATAGCACAGCAGGTAGTGTACTTGCTTTTAATGCAGAAGGCTGTGGGTTCTACTCCCACAGTATGTAGATCCATTGTTGATACTGTACTCTGTTGTAAAGGGGATGGATGCTGCAGTCCTCTTTGACGAAGATACCTAGTAACTATGAACCTGTTATCAATTTGCCATCCATTCCTTATTGTGATATTATTAGCATTATCATTTTTTTAATGCAACATAGTCAATTTATTCCTCAAGGGCAACAGGCACTTTATTTGTTGATGAAACAATGACATATAAAGTTGTTTCCTAGCAGTAACCTCTTCATTAGTTAACAGGTTTCTTTAATGTGGAATTAGTTAGATGTCTTTTACTTCTTTAGAGATCATGCATATTTACTGATACTGGTGGACTGTAGACGTCTGAGTAGACTTTTATGATGGAAATGTTCTGAATTGGGCAGTTTTGTCATTATTGGTGCATGCATTTTGTTTCATTGTTTACTGGAAAAATGTTCAAAACAATACATTTAAAATGCCCTCTAACAACTGTACTGTATTGTACAAGGAATATAATTTAATAGTCAGGAAGGTGTATCAAAGAGCATGTGTATGTTTCATGTTTAAGGGGTCTATGATTTGAAAACAGCCCAAAATTAATCTTTATCTGCCACTGGCAAAATGTATTTTCTTTGAATGTGGGTTTCAATGCTGTTTCAATGAATGTGAGTTTCAAGGACAGAGAAGTTTTAATGCTAAGTCTATTTTCATTGTGAGACTGCATTGCTTTGTTTAGCAGATATCTATTAGGGTTTATGCTGTAAAATATAAAATAAAACTTTCAAATGAAATCCATATCATCACAGAAGTAAAGCAGTATGCACATTACAGTGTTTATGGCAAATGGGGTGAAATAACCAAGGAATGGGAAATTGCAATGGCTGCAGGGGGGATGCTCCATTCGACCATGATTTTGTGAGGGGGGAAGGGCAGCAAACTCAGACAGCCTCGGCTGAACTATACCTCTCAACTGTCCAGAATTTTGCAGAATGAATAGATTTTTGCTTCTTATTTTTGGTTTATTCCTCATAAAATTTGTGGTTTTCTGCCAAATCATTTAGGAATGAAGTCACTAAATAATGTCAGACATTGAGTTTCAGACATCATAACCTTCAGAAAAATGCATGCTAAAGCAAGACCTGTTATTCTTTCAGCTGTCTTTTTAGTACTGTTTGTATGTTCCCCCAATATATTTGGCCTTGTCCAGATTTCTTGCATTAAGAGGTTGAGAGGTATGTGCAAATAAATCGATTTATAGAATTTGGAATATCCAAACCTCCCAACTGTCTCCAATTTTGGCTCAAAATGTTGCTCTCCCCCTAATAATCCCTCTGCAAAATGGCAATTTTGGAAGAAAACGTGGAGGGTTTACAATTATAAATAACTGTAATGATCAGAGTTATACATTACTTTTATTTCAGAAATGCATGTAGATGCTCTTATTTTGTCAGCTGCTCAAGTTAACAGTGTTAATATTAAAAAGGTGTCCCTTCTTTGACAGGTTCCCAGCTGTACTGTGGCAATTTTATGTTTTTGCATCACATTTTTGGTCTGTTTTTCATAAAATTGTGGCTTTCTACCAAATTAGTGGCAAATCATTAAAGATTGAAGTTAGAAAATAATGGCAGACATTTGAGTTTCAGACTTCATACCCTTCAGAAAATTCATACTAATGCAAGACCTACTACTGTTCTATTATCTTTCTAAGTTTATAAGAGCAGTATTTAAAAATTGTCCTTATTTTTGGGCCTGTGTCCCACTTCTAGTTCTATGTATGACTTTGTCCAGATTTCTTGCTCTGAGGCTGAGAGGTATGAGTGTCAGAGCCATCACTGTCAGCCAGAGACATTTCAAATTATGACATACTTGTTGCACTCCACTACCCATTGTAGTGGCTCTGGATGTGTCCAAGCAAGGCAAGGAGCAGTTATGCAGTCTAAGTGTGCAGAGTATTCCCCCATCCAAGGTACACCACAAGTATGACCGTGGCTTTTCAACTGTCCTTGATTTTGCAGAATGTTCTGGTTTTCCTTCATATTTTTATACTGTTGATTTATGCTTCTTATTATTCAGAAAATGCATGCTGTCACAGTGCCCTGTTGCTCTGTATTAAAGTAGCAATATTTTAATGACCATCAGGTAAGCTTGTCAGAGATTGTAAGATGCAAGTAAGCTTTAATAAGCATACTGTTAAAGAATTACCAACATTGAAAGCCTTTTCATTGTTGCCATGCAGAGAATATTTACATAACTAGATAACGTATAAGCCTTAGGTATTGAAATGCATATGACAGTATTTGTAATAAAGGACAGGATTACAGTATTTTCAGAAGCTCATTACATTTATTGGAGACTTGCAGTTATCTTTGCAGGCTTTACCCGTAAACTAAACAGAATGCCAATCTATCATGTGTGGTCCATAACTTGTGCAGTAATCCTTTAAGCAATTTATCTTGAGCTTGTTTCTTGTTCGCTGTTCATTTTTTACTTTGATCATGTGTTCACCATGAAACAAGTAGATAGCTGTTGTCAGACAGCAGGTCTTTTTTGGATAAGAAACATTTTTGTTGGTGGTATCACAGAGATTGCTACTTTCAGCATGTTACTTGGTAATTTTATAAAGCTGAATATAAATTATAATTAGAACTGCAGTTCAAGGAGAAGTGGTTTGAGCTGAGTGCTGCTGTTTTTTTTTATACTTGATTTTGACTGGCATTCCACTAATGTATTTAAAAAGCAATTTATTTTTTCATGCCTCACAACTTTTGTGTTTCCATCTAGATATTAAGTAAGTTGTCATGTAGCCAATGCATTTAAATATTTTTTTCTTCTACACTTCATTTTGTCTTGATTGGACTCTCGTAATGATGGTTTGGCACCCAGGGCAGCGTATTTAATTAAAGTTCCAGTTGATGTGGTTTTGTGCATAGCTCCACCCCTTTCTAGTTGGCCACAGCCCTTCTCATTGGCCCTACCCAGTCAGCTGTCTCCTGCAGCCCCCCCCTTTAATTTGAAGTCACCAGCCGCCACTGTCTTTGTACCTAATGTTATGGAAATGTTACTGGCTGAGACAAACTTTATGGATATGTTACAGGCTGAGACAAACATACACAATACTGTTTTCATCCTGTGTATCTAATGTTATGGATATGTTACAGGCTGAGACAAACATACACAATACTGTTTTAGTCCTTTGTACCTAATGTTAACTTACATTTTCAACAAACATTAAGGAACTTAAACTGGAAAAAAGATGATTTGTTTCACTTTAATGTCATATAACAAAAAATGATTGTAGTTAGAAGGAACACTTTATGGACATAGGGATTTCAAAACTCCTAGCTAACTCTTGTGACCCAAAGGATGAAAATGCTAAACATTTTACATTGTGGCAGGCAGGTCAATATTACAATATCGAGAGGGTCAATATCTTGACAGAATGTGAACTGATTAGACAAAAATGTTGGCAGATTACATGAGGCAAACTCATACTGAACTAAAGAATAAAAGGAGAACAGATGAGATTACATTCTTAAAAACATTAATGTCTTGGCTGATCATACCAAAGGAAAACATTCAAAAGAATATAACTGTTTATAATAATGACAGGGCATTTCTTTTGAAAGTCAAAGTGCCCATCTATGGGGGGATGCTTCTGATGTACAACATCTGTGTTAAGGCTCCAGGGAGCACAGAATGCCAGGGTAGTTCAGAAATAACTTTATTGTTACTATCGACACTCCTGACTCACATGGCAGACTGGATCTAAAACAAGATCCCACCATGAATCTGCAAACAGGAATCAGCAAGCAAGCTTCCTCAACATCAGGAATTTACAGATGAGGAAGAAACAACTCAAAGACACAATAAGGAGGACACGTGTAACAGAACAAAACACACGAGAGGTTTTAGAATAACGTTTGGCACAGTAACTGACTGCACATATCCTTCTTGAAACTTGGGCTCACCTGATAACCATGACATTTTAAATGAACAGCCACTGATATTTTGGTCAGTTTCTGACTGTACTTGAAGCTGGGGGGTTGAAATGTGCCCCTCCTATTTTGTCTCACTCTACATGCCTTATTTAAATCTAACTTGAAAGTTACATTTATTATATTGTCTTCCAATAATAGTTGGAATTAAATTAATGTGAACTATGATGTTAGCATGAACTCTTTTTTCTGTGCCGATGAGAATGAAGTTGTTGATGCTTACCACTATCTAGATACTGCTTGTGTTAACAACAAAAGTATGTACATGCCTCCCTTTCATAAGGAAAATGTCAAACATATTTCTAGTGTGGCAAACTACGTTATTTGAAATATTTATATTTTTTAATGCTACATATAATTGAATAAAACTGAATAAAGTATTTGCAATAGCTTAATATCAAACACATCTAGTACATAAACTATCCAATAATATAAGAGGACATGACCACTAACATGGGTTATTCCTGATGTCAAGAAAATCAGCATTTGTTTGTAACTGTACACGTGTTCTTTCTTTGTAACTGTTTAATGTCAAGTGATACCTGGAAAAGTGCTATGAACATTGAAATGGTTACCAAACTTACAAAAAGGCACAGCAGAACATACACTGCACTGAGATAAACAAACATGAGAAGTTACTAAGTAAACGGTTACGATTAATTTACTTTAATTAGATGAGTAATAAAAACGAACTTTCACTAGATTGGTGATATGTTATTCTTCTAAGGTTCATAAAAATTTAAACAAACCTCTGCCACACAGTTGTGTCTTTTTGTAACTATATCTCAGAAAAATAGGGATATTTATGCATGACTTTATAAGTACATGGCCTTATGTTTTTATGATATATATATGGGTCTACTTTCATTCATTGAAAGTATACCCTACTCAAACTCAAGAAGCTGACTCTGATTCAGCGAAACTGCAGTTTCACAAAAATTTACTTTCGCAAAATGCACATTACTGAAGCACACAAACATGAAAATAAATAGTAACAACACACTTCTGCAGGGGGGAGGGCAAGCCTCCCCGTGTCCTCCACAGCCCTGCTTCTTATATACACTAACTCCAAGATCACACTACAGCGGGGAAAAGACAATATTGCCTTATCTTCACTGTACATCGATCTACAACAACAAGCTCCCCTGCCATACACCAGTAAAGAAACACCATACCTGCACCACCACGAGATCCTGGAACCGGCAAACTCTGTTTGCTGAACTGCTTTTTCATGAAAGTGCATTTCTGGATAAATGTACTTTCGCAAAAACAGACTAACTGACTTTCAATGAAGTATAATTCCGATGGGTCAAAGTAGACCTCATATATATATATATATATATATATATATATATATATATATATATATATATATACATATATATATATATATATATATATATATATATATATATATATATATATATATACACACACACACACACACACATACATGCATACACATATACACACATGCCCGCGCACACACACACACACACACACACACACACACACACACACACACACACACACACACACACAAACTCAATTAATTTCCTGAACAAAATTAAAAAATCTCGCCTGGAATGTCAACTATCTTGGTTAACACTAGATATGAATACTGTAAACAGAAATATTCAGCATGAACAAGGTGTAAAAAATATTAACTGTTGTTAGGAGACTCCAAAGTGAGTAACAGATCTCCTTATGTTCTGTCTTCAGAACAATTATTTTTATGTTGACAGCAATATACATTTAAATCAAGACTGCAGCAACAGGTGCCTGATGTATGTCTGCGTATACTAAGCTGGAGTTCATTTAGTTGACTATCATTTCACTGAATCACAAATCTGTGAAAAAAACATTTTACTGAATTTTGTTTTATTGTGCATCACAGAAAAGTTGCAATCATTGGTGTGGTTTATGCACCAGCAGTGTGTCACTGTGGATTTTTCTCCTTCCTCCATGGTTGTGTAACCACTGAGTTAAGGTATTTAAATAAAGTGGAGAAGTGGGGGCAAAGCCCTCCAAATGAGGTACAGGGGGCTTGCCCCACAAAATACTTTTAAGGTACAAATGTATAAGAAATTTTCTGAGAGATGTGATTCAACAAATTTGTTTTTCAAAGAAATGTGTGTTCAGTGATTTGGGATTCAGTGAAATGAGATTCAGTAAAAAAGATTTGTCCTCCATATGGTTAAATACTACAAACAACCTGATTTTGTATACAAAGCACACATCCATCTGACTGAGTAATTTATTAAAGACGTTTCTAACAATACATTTACCCCAGGATTCACGAAGCCTCCGTGTAAGAGTTATAACTCTTACACGGAGGCTGCAGTTAAACCGAGTGATGTCAGCATGCTCTGCATATTCATGAGAGCATGCTGAATCACACCTAAGTCGAACACGGCCGTGTAAGACAGTAGGGGGCGTGTCCGTAGGCTGAGCCCTGCAAGCGGACACGCCCCCAGAAGTTTAAAAGTGCCCAAAGTAGACACCCACAACAGAGTCCACGGAAATGTGCATAAACACAACACAACACATGCCCCTACAGACTATTAAACATAAAACAATCTAAATGAACATGTCAAATTTTTTTTAAATTGTAAAGATGTTTAACCGTGAGTCTTCGTTTGCTGGCGTGCCGTAAGCGCAGCTACAGTTAGCAGTCAATGGGAAAGCATATAAGAACTAAATATGCAAAATAAGCCAGGAAGCAATAGCGAAGTGGTAGAGATGCCGGCTGCAGAGCAGGCATGCATGGTTCGAGCCCCCTCAACACCAATTTTTTTTTTTCGCAAAATAAGCAGGAAACAAGTCCCTGACACATATATGTACACATAAAACCAGAATATATGTAAAATGCAATGTAATAGCCTATTTATATTGAATAAATGTGAGTTAAGAAATGAATATAAACTGCCAGATGTGCCCATAGCTGAGCTACAGTTCAACAGAGTGAGGTTATGTGCCCGTAGATAAGCATAGGTTTAACTGGTGCAAAATGAGTGCCTGTAGCTGAGCAGTGGTTTACCACGCTAAATATATGTGCCCCTAATTGAGCTAAGCGGTATATGCGTGCCAATAGCCAAATGAGTGTTAAACCGGCATTACCCGTTTGCGAGCTGCGCTCGTGCAAACGAGCTAACCGGCGAACAGCGGTGAGCAAGCCGTATCAAAATGCCTTTACACAGACACACCCCTCAACATGTCTAGACAGTCATGAAAAATAAAAAGCAGTGGCCAGGTTCGAACCCAGGATACTATACACCATAGTCAAGGTACAGAACCACTAAGCCATGACAGCAGTTCCTAGAAATGCAATATTAGCTCATATATAGGAATGAATACAAACTACAGCATGACAATGCAGGTTTACTGAAGTTGATACAATTCCAAACTGGCCAATCACAGATATGCGGAAAAAGCGGACTATATAAGCCCCATAGGCAGGAATACACAGCATAAGCGATTGTAGAACAGACCTGCAGTTAGAATGTCAGGTGTAGGTGAGGGTAGCTTTTCGGCGCAGAGGTGGGGTGTTGAGGAGTCCAGGTACATGGCCTGGCTCCTAGTCCACAACCATGAGGCCCAACTCATGCAGGGCCAGGTCCTTTGGGGAGCGTACAAGGCTGAGGCGTGGGACCAGTTGGCTCATGAACTCACCAGTGCCACAGGAATTCCTAGGACAGTTGAGCAGGTCCGTCACCACCATGCGGACCTGAAGAGACGTAAGCAGGACCAACTGAACCGTTGGATCCAGGAGGCCCGGCAATCACCCAACGCCCCACCACTGAGTAAGTATCAATTAATTATGTTTGTAGAAAGTTAAACTACCTGAAATCATGGAGATGTGTATTCCAATATTACTTCATTTATATTACGTGTCCGTTCTGCGAACCGCAGAGCCTATGCCGATAGGCTGGATGCGATTGCCACCAGGCAGGTCAGTAATCCACTACTAGTAACTGTAAAGATATATAAATGTATGACAGTCAGCATAAGAGTGCAGTGTAGCCAGGAAGGAATTAAATCTGCAAGTCACAGTGTGAAAGTGTATGCAAGTATTGCCTGATTACAACAGTTCCCAGCCTGTAAGTTGAAACTAATCATGAGACTGTCCAACACATATTTTGAAATAAAACTGCCCTGCCTGTAAGAAAATAGTACACAACCTGCAGCAGCAGGTAAAGTATAGCTGCAGAAGAGGATGAAATCACATGTGTGAAATATATCCCTGTGGAAATACTGAAACATGACAGAAGTGAGAGTGCTGGAAAGAACTGTAATAACTGCTGTTAAAACATGTCAATAAAGCCTAGAAGTACCAGTCTGAATAGTTACATGAAAGCAAGTGAGAGAGTGTGAGAAAGTGTCAGGAATACAGCACAACATTAGTAATAACCCCTGAATAAACTATACTGCAGTCAGGACATAATTAAATGCATGTGAGACTCAGAACCAAACAGAAACATCTGCTCAAAGTGTTGCTGCATGTGGAATGTGTACACCAAAATCTGGATATGTTGCTCCCAGTCTGAAATATGCAGATAGGATGACTGTCTGATATACCAAACATCCACACCTGTCTACAAGTATAGAAAGCACAGTTAACAGGATGATGTATCTGCACAAAGTTCGATATGAATCGTGTATGAACAGCAATAAAATGTAGAGTTATGTTGCAGTAACAGTCCCATCTGCAAGGTTAAGTAGTTAACATATAGGACACTGTAGTTAGAACAGTAGTGTGTATATAACTGTAGCTATTAGAAATGTACAGCATATGTGGTTGTATTGAAGGTGTTAATAATATGTTTGATTTACCCCACCCTCTAACCATCTATAACCCATTCCACGGGAAAATGGTATGTGCAATCACAATTACTACCCCTGGACATCTGTCCTGTTGGGTCATATATATTTGCATGTCTGTTGATGCATCCGCCCGTTCATACATCCACACCTGATGGCCTGTTGCCATCAATCAACCCTACATGTTGTTGGACTGTGTATTACTGTTCAAATTATGCATGTGCTATACTGCACGCTGTTCAATGGTGTGAATAACTGGGTGTTTGGTTAATGGGAATACTAATGCATGCTGTTACAACTAACTGTGAATGGTATTTATATGTCACTAACCCAAACTGTCATGACATAATGCAAAACATAGAGCGACAGGGAAGGCGGGTTCGGCGGACCCACCTCTCCCACCTCAGCTGGCGAGTGCACCTGGCACTAGTGCCCAGTCCGGACCCTCCTCCGGTGGTCCTGTGCCACCTGCGGGTGGAAGCGCTGCAGGGATGGGGCTCGCCCCTCTGCAAGTGTGGCGGAGGAGATCCACCACTCACCCTCCGTGGCGTCCGGACTGTAGTGCGTACGTAGATTCGCGACTCTGTCCTTGCACCCCTACGCCAGCTCGCAGCACGGGTGGCGCAACTAACGGGCATGCCCGTTGCCCGCCACAGCCCCAGCACAGCCCGTCCTGGGCAGTGAAGGAACAGTGGCAACTGCCTATGGGTGGGGATATCAGTTCCACTGCTGCCATCTGTGGGCTCATGGGCTCTGGACATCCAAACCTCCGTCCCGTCAATTGTGTAACCCCCACACGTGTCATACACCGCCCCTGTATGCGTCTTGTTTGTCTTGTCTGTTAACCTACCCAACCTACCTCCCCAGCTGTACCGACTACCTTCACCTGACATACCACTCTCAGCTGAAAAAAAAAAGGGCACTCTGTACCCACAAAAAAGTTCCTCCCATACTTAGCTGCCCATTCCGCACACATGTCTACTGGACATGGAACCCATCAATTCCAATTGGCTGTACAACAGGTATTATTGTTGTCCTGACACCTCTCTCAGGGGTGGAAGGTTTCAAATGTCACACCAAATTACATACATAAGCACAGCTGTTGCTGCTGAAGAAATGGGCAGCTATGGGCCTTACCTACAACCCTCCTGCACATCCCAAGCTTGTTTCCCTACTGTCTTACCCTCTTTGTGACCCCTTTTCACCACTTTCCTGTCTCCCGTTTTCTTTTCTTTCAAAGAAAATAAGCGGGTGTCGCCAAAGGGTAAGCACGTTTAAGCGGTTGTAAGCGGGTGTCGCTGTGTCTTGGAGCTAACCGCCAGTGCGCATCGTGAGCTCAGCAAACCAGCGCTAACCCGGTTACAACAGCTTAAAAGTGCCTTAGTCACTTTGATTGACAGGTCCTGTACTCAGTTCCAAAGAAAAATAAAATCTCACTGCGAGTCCCGAACCCAGGACCTTGGCAACTATAGTCTGCATGACTTACCACTAAGCCATGACTCTTATATAGAAACACTGTGCTAAAGTAAATATATCATTTAACAGTAGGAATGAATGTAAAGGGAATATAGATATGTAGTACACAAAGCAAGACATTTAGAATCACAAACAAAACTGGTGGATTTCCATAATAGTAGTGTGTGAACAGAAACAGCCATGCTAGTTGAAAGCTAGTAGGTAATAATGTCACCATAGCACCTTGCAAGACACACACATACTCATAGCAGGATAAGCACTGCCCATACCCCACAACCTCCTACAGGAACACATCTGGACCAAGTAATAAAATATGTGGAGCAAAGGCCCAAAACCAGGGACACATTACAAATAAAGTTACAACAAATGCAGACAGTTCAGAAAGTAACAGGGTCTACACCTTGTGGGATGTTTGGAAGGGTATGCAGTCTGGAACTTGAATGTTTGTCACCATATTCTGACTTGAGCCCAGACTGACTTGCCAGATAAAGGTGTGCATGAGATAATGACCAAATTATGAGGCAGAAATGTGGACAGCCTGCAAATATCTGTACACATGACGGGTCCAACACCACCATATTTGAATAGTTAAGAACCCAGACATAGCAACAGTGAATGTCTTACAGGGATGCCCCACAGACCCCATGTGAAATGTACAAACAGTAGGCAGAAAGGTGTAACACATGCAATGGTAACTATGGAGTCCGGAATGTATTCACCACTCGCATGGCAGAAAAAGTGTAGTAATACATATGCTCATGCTAACCCACAGTCACAACTGCAGCATACCAGACATTTTAATGGGTGTACCCCACTGATATGTACCATTCCATGAGGCACATAACTGATAAACCTGAAAGCCTCTGGGGCCTGCTCAGCAGCATACTCACATACCCTAATAGATGTCAAGGCCCACACCATGGACAGACCACACTGCATGCTGTAACACCCTAGCAGATATAGCAAGCATTCCAGGGTGTGAATGTACATGGAAAATAGGAAAGCTACAGCAGCACACTACAGTCATGACACCTAGCAGGCACACCAGTACTGACAGTAAAGGGCAACTATTGAAGCCTTAGCAACAGAGTGCAAGCAAAGGTGAAAGGAAAGCACACACACACACACACACATTAACAATAGTAGTAGTTGTAGTTGTTAGTGTACATACACAGTCAGTACAGGAAACTGGAGAAATGAATGGAGGAATGTTAATCCACAACCCACCGAGAAAAATGAGAGATACCAACCTTTACACTCACAGAATGTTGTCCACAGCATAACAGCATGGTCCCTGCCCTTAACATCTGAAAGGGCTACGCCTATTTCACACACCCTTTTATAGCACAGTTCTGAAATCACAGTGAGAACTGCAATCAGTACGCAACAGGCTGCATGCAATTAGCAAATGCTGGCTAACAATTGGTGCAGAGGCCATCACATGGGCATATGCAGATACCTACAAAAGTATACTGTACTCCATGTCCACGCATGCAATACTTTCACTGCACCCTGAGAGAGAAAGAGAGACAGAGAGAGAGAGAGAGAGAGAGAGAGAGAGGACTAGACTGCAACTAAGCAGGCGGAAGCGAATCCCTCAGCAACAGCTACCTGGAAGCTGACAACTGTGAAGTGGAGCAGCAGGACAGAGAGCCAGACAGTAGCAGAAGCAGCTGGGACAAACACAGGTACTGTAAAGTAATACTATAAAGGTGTACATACTGTGAACCCTCCATATGTGCCATTGGTCTGTATCCATATGTATATGAAGATGTGTAAAGGGCAGGAGACATACAGCACCTATCAGTGAAGGCTGTACATACATTTGTATGTGTGAGCATCTATGTGCACATATAAATGTTGTTTGATTGTAGGTTGTACTGCCATGTACAAATTAGGTTACACAGCTATGTATGTTTAGCAGTATGTTAGTGTGTGTATACAGTAAGGTAGACAAATATGCTGATATACCTGTCTAACATATGGCTATGTATGTATGTCAACATATGTATGTGTATATATATATATATATATATATATATATATATATATATATATATATATATATATATATATATATATACATATGATATGCATATATGTATACATACATAGAGAGAGAGATGTAGGACTACATAGACAGATGTCGATAGAATATTGTAGCAACATATCTATGTAATGCACACATGCAGAGATAGATATATGTAGATACATATACATAGACAGACTGATCTGACCACCTACAGGTATGATTGTATATGATGACCTGCAACACAGCCTGTCCCCCCCCCTGTCGCCCACACCCCCTCTGCGCCCCCCCCTCCACATCTACAGCAGAATATGTACATCAATATATATATATGTGCAAATGTATACAGACATATTTACACATATATATATATATATCTATATACATATAGACATATCTTAATACATATATATATGTATAGAGAGAGAGAGATGTATATAGAGTCTGAGTGAGGCACATGTGTACAGATGTATTGCAACAGGTGCCTGGTGACAAAGGCACGGAGTGAACACCAGTGTCAAATCCGGAGTAACATACCACATTCCAGATCACCTACACCAGTAACCACCATATATGTGAGTGTCCGCCCACCACTGCATGTGTCAGGGGTGGGCAGGGTCAGACATGTGTACAATAGTGGCCCCAATGATAGTCACAGTGGCACACTATCCCTGGAATAGCTGCACATGGTATGTGTCCGCAGACATGGTGAGTCAGGCATGGACATGTAGGTCGGTGTACCCCCCACAGCACATAATGGATGCCATGGTATGGACCTCACATGACAGCAACAGATATGGAGAAGGACACAGTGACATGTACAACACTGTGACAATGCACCCAAACACAGTACCAATGCACAGTGACTGACAACACCACAGAGTACACATATGCTACCCACGTAGAGGTTACCACCCCCAGATGCACATATGGAGGTCACACCCATGACAGATGTCCAACAACCATTGTAACACCGCCCACCATCCACAACCTAAATGTCTGCTGTGTGTCGTCTGTGCCACTGCAATAGTGTGCACATGTGTAGGTACGGGTTCAAACTCACAGAAAGGACACACCCTGCAACAAACCACACAGTGTTAAGAAGCGAGACTCCCCATGTGTACATGTCACACATACCCCTGCTGAATGTTAGTCAGATAGGTAATATGCCATATGAGTCACCCTGTGTGACTGTGTGACAGCAGCAGGTACCATCACACCACGTCACAATGGTCAGGTTAGCAGAACAGTACGCTGCTGTAGACACAGGGGCATTAGCATATTGTATAGTATTGTATTACAATGTCATGTATTGTGTTGTATTGTATTGGTATGGTGAGGTGCCTCCTTCATGGAGTGGAACCACTGGTGCTGTGCGCCAGTGTACGGGTACATACCCTGTAGTCAAGGTAGTGTAACATAGCACTTCTATATGTGTGTTTAGCTCCTGTCAGAGGTTATGTAGCATGCAACTGGGGATACCAGCAGGTCCCATCCATGTCGTGTATTCTGCTGACCTGCGGGTGTCTCTCACCTGGACATCTGTGATGACTTGGAGGTTAGGGTCAGCTGGGATAACTATGCCTTATTACAGGGGAGAGGGCGGGGTGACACCTGCACTGACCCTGTCCGCCACAATGTCGTCTAGCTGTGGTGTCAGTGAAATGTGTGTTGTGTACTACCTATGGGCATAGAGGATGGCTCCTGACCAGGTCGCTAACATAACTCAGGTAGGCCTCCTGGTCATCTGTAGTGTCACGCTTGACGTCTCACTCAACATTGCCCATGTAGTCAGTATGATGGGTAATAGATCCTTACCAGTGCTGCTCAGACATGCCCTCCCTTCAGTGACTGATGCTCTGTCTTGCAGTAGCTTACATCTTCTGTAATACAATCTGTCTATGGCTGGGGTCCGCCAGACAGGATGCTGTCCCTTTGTGGATAGTGTCTTGGCCATATATGGGAATGCATGAGCCATGCATTCTTGGAGATGTCTGTAGAAAGCAATTGTGTAGGGGTCAGCATTGTGGGTTGTCTCTGCCACTGGCCCAGTGGGCTGTAAGGATACCATATCACTGTTACAAAGTGTAATGTCTGTATCTGTAATGTTGTGCACTGTAGCCATCTGTGCTGGTGGTGGAGGTGGGATATGTATATCCAGGGCAAGCAGGGTGTGGTCAGCCCACAGTACTCGCCGATGTACGCCATACAGTACCTAGATACAAACCCCCAGAGTGTGGAGGTGCTCCTGACCTGCATTGGTGTTCTGACTGCTGGTGTTTGGTAGTATGTCGTACGGAGCCTGGCAGGTACTGTTGCACAGTTGCTGGCCGAGCACTGATACCTGGCCATCTACATGTGTATCCACCAATAGACAGACAGATGCTACATATGTGAGATATGTGGTATCATAACAGTCAAGTAGCATGTGTAGTATGTGTGCCAAAGTCTGCTGACATATATTGCTGATACCAGGTTATCTTCTTTCTCAGGTACATGGCCCACCCAAGGCATCCCACATACTCTGCGGCTGAGGATGAGGAGATACACCAGAGCCTGGTGCGGGACTATGCAGCACTCTTTTCCCGCACCAGCCAGAATCAGCAGGTGAGGGCTGCACTGTGGCAGGACCTTGTCCGTCGGGTAAATGATACAGGCATGCATAATAGGACATATGAGCAGGTACGACATCACTGCAGTGATTTGATTAGACATGTCCGTCAGCGTGCGTCAGATATCCACAGGCAACAGGTCGCCACAGGTGGTGGGGTGGCTACACATCCCCACTCACCAGACTGGAGGGACTACTCCTGAGTGTAGTGGCTCCAGTCCACCTGCAACAACAGCAGCAGCAGACATGCATCATGATGGAGGCTGGAGCCACACAGCAGCAGGACAGTCAGCGTGCAGGTAATATGTGATATGTGTAGTTGACTGTTGTGTACACTGGTAGTTAATGGATGTGTGTGGTGTGTCCGTGGTCTGTAGCTGCCACCATAGTATTTAATGTGCAAGCGTGATATCCTCAATATTAGCTGCAGACCTGTGAAAGGCGACTGTTGTACTCCTGACCTGTATCATACTCAGTAACATTGGCACAGTTGTGCCCACTAACATTAGTTTCCTCATGTCTGCAGGACCCTCTGGTATCACTGCATTGCAGCCTATCCATGCTGGTGAGTGTCTATTTACAATACCTGTAAAAGTGTTGATAGTAATAGTACTATTTGGCACACTTAATAGTGCTCTTTGTATGCATGTAGGTGTGTCTGTGTATGTGTGTAGATATCACGCATACTGAGTACTGTACAATTGTGTGAAACTGTGTGCATGTGCATGTGTGCATGTGTGCACCTGTGCATGTGTGCATGTGTGCACCTGTGCATGTGTGCATGTGTGAATGTGTGCATGTGTGCATGTGTGCATGTGTGCATGTGTGCACCTGTGCATGTGTGCACCTGTGCACCTGTGCATGTGTGCATGTGTGCACCTGTGTATGTGTGCACCTGTGCACGTGTGCATGTGTGCACCTGTGCATGTGTGCATGTGTGCACCTGTGCATGTGTGCATCGCTGGTAATGTGTAGACATTGTAAACTGTGTTTCCTGTTTCCTTCCCACAGGTTCTGTTGCTGCTCTGGTGTCATATAGCAGGGAACCTGAGTCAGGTGCCGTGGGTACTGATAATGATGACATTGGTGTAATGGCACAGGAAGGTATGCCAGGGTCCGCCATTGGTCAGCCAATTGACAGTACACAGCTGTCGACCCCATCAATGCGCACAGTTATCCTGCCAATACACCACTTGTCACCACTGTCCCTAGGTGATGGACAGCATACAGTGGGCATTGACCAGGGTAATGTGGTATCTGCGGCACATGCTTCCCCACACAGCAGCCATGGGCATGGCCCAGAGATGGTACCACACAGACAGATGTCCAGGGATTCTCATGGGAGCATCCATGGGCGTACTGCCCTGTCAGGCGATGCCAACAGAGGTCTTACAACCTCAGCTATGTTTCGGACTGTCATGCAGGCACAGTCACGTATGGAACGGTACACCAGACAGGGTCTGAGGGAGCTGGCAGCATGTCGCACAGCCATGACAGACAGTATGCGTGACATTGCGGCCGCCATCCGTGATTTCACCGATGTCGTAGACAGACGTTGTGGGGACATATTAGACCGGATCCACAACTACATGTCCATGAGCCAGGGTGATGGTGGGCGGTTGAGGCGTCGACGTGGCCGTATGCCAGCAACAGCAGCAGCTGGCAGTCGGCGGGACAACAGGGCAGCGGCGCCCCGTAGTGCCAGCAGCAGCCCCAGCAATGCTGGGTCTGTGCTGTCATCAGACCGCCCCAGGAGACCACGTGCACGTGGCTCTGGCCAGGCCCGACAGGGATCTGTGTCCAGTCAGCGAACACCTGCTTCTGATGACAGTACCCAGTCTGTGTTGGTACGGATACGGTCCGTAGCACCTGCAAGGCACAGGTACCGTGTCCGTGGCCAGAGACACTGATCTGTATGACCTGGCAGGTACAGTCTGTGGCTGTCCACAAACACCAGTATATGGCAGCCATGAGGTGGAACTGTGTGCATCCATACACACATGCAAATTGACAACACCTAGGGCTACCGCATACACGCACACACTGCATCAACATTGCCCCACCTTCTACTGCTGTCCCTCACCAACACACATACACATACATGTCAATTGGTGGTATGGGTGGCTGACCCAGGCATACCAAGTTCACACCCTGTGCATATGATGAAACTGTGCCACCTCCTGCATTCTGTAACAACTGTGCAGGTACAGGTTAACATGTTGCTGATGCACAGGGTGACCACATAGATGTGTAGTAATAGTATCATGTTGTTAACAGTACTGTGTGCTGAATTAATTGTGGGTATATCACGGCATGCCTGATGCAGTATTTGTGTGATTGTCATGTCCTGTTGTCTACACCCATGGTAAGTACCATAGTGTATCATCTGCACATGTTGGCATACTGGTGGTAATGATGTCAACAGCAGGCTACATACATAGGTAGCACAGGGGATGGGTAATGAATGTAGTAATACGCAATGATGGACATGTAAATTGCAAGTGGCATGTTGCCCACACTAGACTCTGCAATGCAGATGTGTGAGGATGTTGATATGTGTGCAGAACTACACAACTGGTACAGGACACACAGGAGCACACTAGCACTGCATGCACACATCTCATACCATGCTAGACAGCACCAACACACATAACTAACTGTCACAGGAGGGAGAGTCCCCATATATGTCAGGGATACTGTGGTGGCAGGCCAGGGAGCATACATCCTACTAAGTATGGCACCACTGAGAGAAGGCTCGGTGTCTGTTATTTGACATGTGTATTACTGCAGGTATGGGCACATGGGTTTCTATCCAGTTATTGTACATCCTGACAGTACATGCATGTTCCATACACTTGTGTGCACTGAGACTGGACCCTAGCCATCTGACCAGTGTATTTCCATGTACATGTGCATAGCGCCTGCATATTTGCAGTGTTACCTTATGGAACTGGTAGAGCTTGTTTGTTGTACAATGGACTACATGGAGCCCTGTTCACTGTATCTTTGTTTGCATGCATGTTTGCTTGCAATTACCCTGGAATACCGATCACACCTGCAATGCATAGTTATAGAGCTTCTGTGGACTCCTAGTGCCATCTGCATAGCCTACTATATGTATGGCCATGTCCCACTTGACAGGTTGCCACTGTTTGACCTGTTCACATGTACATTGCCTGTGACACAGTGCATATGACCTGCCTGGCATGTGTCCACGTGAGCAGTCATATATGCTACTGCTAAGTAGTCACAGGCACTACACCTTCACACATTCATCTCCTGTTGAACTACCTGCTTTGCTAGGGACAGCCTGCACCTGTCACCCTGGCCTATCAGATATTGGCAAAGCCTCTTGCTATCCACATAGTGCCTATGTTAGGCAGGGCTCACATGACAAACCCACCTTCATAGGTATCACAAGGGATAAGACACTAAGAGCAATGCTACCCAACGCCAGATGTCTAAACCTCCAGATGCATGCACCCAAAACACTCCTTGGCATGGGAAACATTGATATCTGTGCAGTAACAGATGCCTGGTTCAGGGCTACTGAGAGCACACCAGCACTACCGGGTGTAACCCGGTCGATTTCTTTGCTACAGTCACCAAGGCCATTGCCGAGGGGAAGGTGGTTCACACAGCCTACCTGGACCTTGCAAACGCCTTCGCAACAATACCCCACTTGGGCATTCTAGGGAAGCTCAGCAGCTTAAATATAAGCCCCTATGTCACTAGATGGATTGCACAGTGGCTCAAGAACAGAACCCACATGGTTAGCATTGCTGGAGCCATGCCAGACCCCATAACAGTTACAGGTTGTGTCCCAGAAGGCTCAGTCCTGGGACCCTCTTGTTTGATACATATTTATTGGAGGTACAGGCCAACACGGATGAACTGTGGCTGTCCAAATATGCACATGACTGCAAACTGGACACCATAATCGACTCCCCAGCTGACACAAGCATCTTCCACAGGGGCATCATAGCAACAGACAACTTGTGCCAGAGCCATGGCCGTCTGCTGAACAGTGTGTAGAAGGGGAATGTGCATCCTGTAGTCTGTTCACCTAGTTGCCAAAAGGGACATTGTCCTCACACACACTAACCCCCCTCAGCCAAAAACACACACTTGCCAATTGCAGGATTCAAACCCCTATCTGACTGTTATGACACGTGAGATGGGCGCATTAGCAGAGCACGCTATTTGCATTACTGGGGTTTTCTTCCCCTGCTATACTTATAGAGTGCTGACATCATCAGTGTTTAGAAAGGGGATGGGCATCCTGTAGTCTGTTCACCTAGTTGCCAAAAGGGACATTTCCCTCACACACTAACCCCTCTTAGACAAACACACACACTTGCCATTCACAGGATTCAAACCCCTACCTAACTATGTTATGACACTTGAGACGGACGCATTAGCAGAGCACGCTATTCGCATTACTGGGAGGTTTCCTTTCTCCTGCTGTACTTATAGGGTGCTGACATCATGGGTGTTTAGAAAAGGGGATGGGCATCCTGTAGTCTGTTCACCTAGTTGCCAAAAGGGACATTTCCCTCACACACTAACCCCTCTTAGACAAACACACACACTTGCCATTCACAGGATTCAAACCCCTACCTAACTATGTTATGACACTTGAGACGGACGCATTAGCAGAGCGCGCTATTCGCATTACTGGGAGGGTTCCTTTCTCCTGCTGTACTTATAGGGTGCTGACATCATGGGTGTTTAGAAAAGGGGATGGGCATCCTGTAGTCTGTTCACCTAGTTGCCAAAAGGGACATTTCCCTCACACACTAACCCCTCTCAGACAAACACACACACTTGCCATTCACAGGATTCGAACCCCTATCTAACTATGTTATGACACTTGAGACGGATGCATTAGCAGAGCCCGCTATTCGCATTACTGGGAGGTTTCCTTTCTCCTGCTGTACTTATAGGGTGCTGACATCATCGGTGTTTAGAAAGGGAATGTGCATCCTGTAGTGTCTTTTCCTATTTGCCAAAAGGGACATTTCCCTCACACAGACTTACACACACACCAACCTCACACACACACACACACACACACACACACACACACACACACACACACACACTGAGCACTTGCAGGATTTGAAACCCCTACCTAACTATGTAATGACACTTGAGACGGACACATTAGCAGAGCGCGCTATTCAGATTACTGGGAAGTTTCATTTCTCCTGTTGTACTTATAGGGTGCTGACATCATCTGTGTTTGGAAAGGGGAATGTGCATCCTGTGGGGAGGCAAACACCAAGCACACTATGGCTAAGCTGTCATTCCCTAGGGCAAACAGCCTAGTGTTGACCTCTACACCATTATGTTTAATTGTCAAATGCACATTATTTGTTGCTGATAGACTGTTTGCATATCTTTATTGCCATAGCATTCCCTGTTGGTATGAACAACTTCTGCATCTGTGGAAACTGTTTGCATATGGGAGGGATCCACTATATCACGTATGTCTCTGTAGTCATTTAACTGTGTGCACTGGGCAGACTGCTGTAATGTGGTTGGATCCTGGCATAACACATAACAATACCAGATATGTGTGTCCAACTGCTAAACCAAGATTTGGACTAAGTGTGTGAGCATGCCCAGTTCAGCCTTCCCATGGCATGTTGTCAAAGTGTGTGAGCATGCCCAGTGTGAGCATTCCATATGTTGGACTCTGCAGCCCACCACATTTGTGGATGTGTGTGAACTTCACAAACTATCACCCGTTTATGGTTGTGGGTTGTGTGTCATGTTGTGTAGTTACTGTACAACTGCTTTGTGTGTGAACACAACAGGATTATACTATGCCTGCAGTGTTTGCATGGGATACTTTGCATACAGTTGTCAACATCCTTTCACACTGACCTAACACTGTAGTACTGTATAGTGTACTGGTAGTACTTTGACTGTGGTGGACAGTAACCTGGCCTTTACTGCTATCACTGCTTTACATTTCGATAGTGGGCACAACAGCCTGGTTGGGGCCAGTTGTGTACATCTGACCATGTTGCATTCTGTTCAGATATGAACTACTTACACCAGGCTTGTCCAACATTGTTAGTGTATTCCACAACATAGGTGTACAATTGCAAACACTAGCGATGTGCCCTAGTCCATGTCTAATGCAAGTTGGAGAGTGTGTTTGTCCTTCCACACACATTGTAAGAGGAGTTTGCCATGACATATGTCATGGTTAGTATACTGTGCCTCTGTCTACCTGTGACATGACAGTGATACCCAGGATAAACCTACCATCTCCGTCCACCCATCAGGATTCCTATTGAGGAAGATTGATAAGTGACTCTATGGGTAGCCTGTGCTGAGTTCACTCATGGGTGGGAGTGGCTTCTGTGTTATGGATCACACAGTACAGCTTGTCCTATGTAAGTCAGTGCTGAGGTTCAGGTCTGTCATGTGCATAGCTCACTGCCATTCAGATTGTACTATGTGCAGCATGTTTATTGATGCCAGCAACACAGGCAACACATGGCATCTGTGTAGGCTGTTTGATACTCCTGATGAGGTACTGTTGGGGACTTTACAGTTGATGGAGGTGTCTGCTGAGGTACATCCCACAGGGGCTATTGTAGTCGATTGTACCACTGATGCAGGAGGACTGCAGAGCCACAATGACCTCCCCTTATGTAGATCTGACAGCCTTCATGATTAGGTGGGTATATGGTATGTTTCTGTGAACACTACAGCACATGTTTGTCCAATGCAGGATATCTATCACCCTGTGTCCCCAGGTCTCTCATTACATGTTAACTACATAATGGGTTAACACCTATGTGGTGATTGGTGGGCACTTACTGTATATCCACGGGGTTGACTATACACGTTTCTGCACTTAGCTTGCTGACATAGCTATGGCACCAGTTGTCTGTTTCTATGTGGCCCTTTTGTGGGATGCATGTGTCAGCTGGAGGATCATATGTGGTGAGCGGTTTGTAGTCCTCTGCAAACATGTTAGGACACAGTCCTTCCATGTTTGCCTGTACCTATGGGACATATATACCAGACGAGGGAGATACCAGGACAAAGCCTTGTGGGATACCAGTTATATCTGGTTTGTAGTCTGACATGGCTGAAGCATGTCTGACCATGTCTGTTCTGTCCTTGGTCTGGTTTGCAAACCCTCTACTGACATGTGGGTTTATATTTACGCTGGTGAGCCTATCTATACTGAACATGTAGGGTATTGTATAGAAGCCTTTGCAAGGTCCAGATACACTGTGTGGAGCACATTGCCCTCATCAATGACCTTAATGACTGTTTCAATTGTGTCAAACATGGTTAGGGGCAGGATCTGCACTTGAGAAGGCCACACTGGGTTGGGTCCGGTGTCAGTAGGTCCCCAACATCCTTATGTCTGTGGTACATGCTGATCCTTTCCATAGCTGTGCAATCTGGGCTTCTCAGGATTCTGGGGTAGTACTGTTCAGTATCCATTCAGGCAACACCTTTGTTGAGAAGGACCACTGTTGTTGTACACTGCTCTTTGGGTACATATTCTGTGGTGCGGCTGACATTGAGCAGTAGTGTGGTTTGGCATTCCATTCATCTTAGACTCCATGTTGCACTAAGCCCAGGTCACCATCTCATACCATTGCTGCTGTGTGTTGTGCTTTGGAGATGTTGTCTGTTACCTCAGCATCTGCTATGTCAGGGGGCCAGCAGTCTGCTGGGATAGATATTCTGCATTCGTGGGGGTGGGGGGGTTTGCACTGCACCTGTCGGGATGTATGTTGGCAATATGTGTGTGTGTTTGTGGTATTTGTGTGATTCCAGGCATATCTGTGAATTCGAACATGGCTCCTACCATCAGTTGTGTAAGCCTTGGGATTATCCTTCGTGTCCTGTACAATTTGTATCTACATAGGTTCATAGGTTCATACTAGGCTATCCACCCTGGGCATTTGTTAGCCTAGCCAGAGTGTGTGTGGCTTTGAGACCCCTTGCTATGTGGATATTATGGCCATGTATTATTTGCTTTGCTGTGCCTCTGTCTGGACATGACACAGTGAAGACCCCCACTGTAACTCTACAATCATCCATCCACTTGGCAAGATTCCTGTTGAACAGTGTCAGTGAGGGGCTCTGCCTAACATGGAGTGGGATTCTGGTCCAGGGTGTGAGCCTCTGGATTATGTATCTGTCCCACCGGCACATCCTATTTCATTATTTGTTGAGGTTGACATCTCTCACTCTCGCAGCTCAATGGATATGTGTTGTCTGGGGTGGAGCATGTCCATTACTCCTGTGTTGGGCATGGCCTCCTACAACAGGCATGCAATGCCTCTGTGTGGGCAGTCTGTGACTGGAGTCAGCTGGGGTGTCTACAGCCAGGCAGCATATGACATATATGTGTGACACTTTATCCTCTTGGTGAGGTACCTTTGAGGTCTTTCTAACTGCTGCAGGTGTCAGGTAAGGTAGATCCCATATGAGGCATTGTACTGGATTATGGGTGTGATTGGGATAATGTATAGGGGCACAGTGACCTCTGTTGCCATAGATGTGACTCCTTTCCTGATACGGTGTCACATGTAGACAGTCTTCCTAGCCACATTGGCAATGTGGGTGTCACATAACAGGTTACTGTTCACTTGTGTCCCTAGGTCCCTGGTTACTCCTTCCATACATAATGGTTTACCACCTATGTGGTATTTCGTGGTACCTTGTTTGGTATTTGGTGGGACATTCATACTGTCCAGTGTCTTTAGGACGGTTGGGGGGGGGTTATTGTGTGTGAGAGTGCGGTCTGTAGCATGCTACAGACTGCACAGCAGTCTTGCCTACAGTTAGTTGCACATGGGTGAACTCCACTGCCTTGTGCATTGTCAGTTACCTGGACGTATGGGTGTCTGTGCTGCCTATGGATACTCACCTCCTTTTATGTAGTGTTCCAGGTTTTGGGGCCATGACACATGGTACGTGGTATAACCTGGTAGTGCTGGTGTGCTGTCAGGAGCCTTGCAGCAGGTTTCTGTCACTGCACAGACATCGATGTTCTCTATTCTGGGGATGGCCTCGGGAGCATGCATATTGGGGTGTACACATCTGGCATTGGTCAGCATTTCCCTTATGTTTCTTCCCACTTATGTTTTCTCGGGTGGTGGGTCAGTCTTTTCAGCCTTGCCTAAAAAAGGCTGTATGGAGGTGGCAAAGGCCTTATCCACTATTCAGATGCCCAGGGGTAACAGGTGCAGGCCATCCCAAGGGCAGCTGCATGGCTTGTCAAGCATGACATCCCAAGCAGACAGACATTGGATCCCCTTGGAATGACACCAGTAAGTGTGCTACTTGCTATGACTGATCATTCCGTGTTTGTACTTTGGCATTATTCTTGGTAAGGGTAGGTTGCTGCAGACGGTGAGTGTCATACCGGCCTGGACTACATAATCGGATAGCTCATCTGTGTCTCTTTACATGTAGTCTAGGGCAGTACATCTCAGGTCATTCACACCAGCATGGACTATGACTGCATCATATTTCTATTTGCTTTGGAGTGACCTACATATTTCTGTTATGTGGCATATTGTGGCGGCCTACAGGCAGCTTACTGTACCCTTTCCCTTGTTCAGTCTGCTGTGCGGGACAGCAGTGCGTCTGACTATGGAGTCACCTATTACAACTGTATTGGGCATGTTGTTTCTCCTTCTGGCCTGTGACTGTTTGGCACACCAGCTTTGTGTGCTATGTGTTGCATGTGCTATGTTTGGAGGCTGTTTCATTGGGTGTCTGCTTTAGTGGCCTCTGTTGGTGTGCTGTGTGTGTGATTTCTGCCTCCGGGAATGTATTTCTGTGTTTATGTGTTTGGTTTGCAGTTGTGATAGGTCTATGTGGGTATGTGTTTGTGGTGTGTGTGGTTACCTTCTCCTACTGACTTGTTTTGGGTGTACTGAGTTGGGGGAGCTCTGCCTCCGGTTTGGATGGATGGTTGCATCTCTCACATATATTTTTATTTCTTAGGTGGAGTTGGTGGTTGTCTGTGTACTTGGGGCAGGTGTAACATTGCCTCAGGATTCACAGATTCCACTTGTTGTGCCTGGCCTTACTGGATTGCATGTGTGGGCATATTATATTGCCATACTACTGATCAGTAATTACGTCATTGTTCATGCTTGCTCTATCATGTAGTAGCTTCCTCATTCTCTTGCATGTTTTGGTTATGGCTGGTGTCCACCATGCCAGATTTAAACACTGTGTCTTGTTTTAATTTGGGACTGCATAATCCAAGCATTCCTGGCAGTGTTCATGGAATGGCTGTCTTACAGGTTCTGAGGCGTGGCCCATATTTTGCACCTGCACGGGACCTTTCATGGATTCCACATCAGTTTGGAGGTGTGCAAATAATGCTTAGCACATGTTTTCCACTGTGATTTTCCGGACAGGGACTGTGGTCAGGATTTGTATATCCAGTGTGATTACTATATGGTCTGGTTTTACCAGTGAGCAATACACTTCTCATCTTGACATCCATTACCCATGTTGCTGATTATCACATCAGTATGCTTGCCCTCTTGTGGGGGTGGTACGTTGTTCCTGGGCCTTTTGGTTTGTGGTTTCGATGAACTTTTGTCCTACACTGTTGCAGCTGGTATAATGCTCCCAGTCTATGTGTCTGGGTATTTGCAGTCGCCCAATATAATGTGGTTTGGAGGACTTGATATATTCATGTATTCCAGCATGGGCGGATGCAGTTCCTGGTGTTGGGCCAGTACTCTGTAGCAGGCTATACACTGGGGGGCAGTTTTAGCCACTGTTACTTGAGCATGGCTAGTCCATGCTGCTTTTTGTGGTGGTACCAACATGGGGGTGTGGTTATCCTTGACAATTCTTGCTGGTCACCCTCCTTTTGTAGCTTGTTCCAAGTTTTGAGGATGTACAGCACAGTATGAGGTGTAACCTGGTAGTGTTAGGGTGCTGTTGTGAGCCTTGACTCAGATTTCTGTTACAGCACAGTTATCAACATTCTCCACACTGGGTGGGCGTAGACTGCATGCATCTTGCTGTTTGAACTTATCCCTTATCTTATTCTTATCCCTTCTGGTACCTATGGAGATAGGTTTGTGTTTTGAGCCTTACCTATTCAGGGCACACTGTGCGTGACAACAGCCTTTGCCAGTATCCATACGGCCTGCACTGATAGGTGCACGCCAGTCCTAGCAGGTGGTGCATCATGTCATGCTCAGCATGTCATCCCAGACTGGCACACAGTGGGTCCCCTTTGCCTAACTGCATTACTTCAGCAATTGTTGCACTTCATCATCTCGTTGTCCTGTTGTGGCATGCTGCTTGTTGAGGGTAGGATGTTAGTCGGGGTCCTCAGGTGTGCATATGGTACTTGGTGTTACATTACTTAACACATAGCATTCATGCCTCAGGTGGTGCTGCAGGGCTGCCTCTGTCGGATGCACATATTACACTTCCCTGTACATGTTTGTGAGCAGGTTGTGTCACGTTAGGCATCCCTGTTACTATATGAGTGAGTCAGAGAGGGGTATCATTCCCAAGGTTCCTACTGAGCCAATGTATGTGCTATGCGTTGCCTCTTTGCCAAGGCCAGGGCATACTGGGCACGCCTCCTTCTGCCTACTGGGGCAGGCTCAGGTTGTTCCTCCTCCGAGTCACGCTGTGCCTGTGGTGGCCTTGGCGATGGTGGGCTGTTTGGCCCAGCCCTATGCTGGTCCTGCTGCAGCTGTTTTCGCAAGATCATATTATGTAGCATAGCACATACCATGACAATTTGGGTACATGTAGTTGGTGTGTACTGCAAGGCTCCACCAGATGTGTCCAGACACCGGAACCGTGACTTGAGCAGCCCAAACACACGCTCTATTACATTACGTGTTTGTGCGTGTGCCTCATTATGGCGTTCCTGTTCAGGTGTGTGTGCGTTTCTAATGGGTGTCATCAGCCACGGCTCCAGTGCATATCCTGCATCCCCCACTAGGTGTCCGTGCGGGATGTCCCCATTGGCAAATGTCTGGTACAGCTGCGTCAAATGCCAGATGTGGGAATCGTGGTAGCTCCCAGGACAGCCAGCACACACATTCATTATTATGCCCTGGGCATCACACACGACCTGGCAGTTGATGGAGGAAGCCCTTGCGGTTTATGTAGGCCCTACCCCGCTCTCCTGCTGGTGCTTTGATGCGTATGTGCGTGCAGTCTATAGCACCCAGTACCTCAGGGTATTCCGCTATTTGCTGGAAGAGACGCATGTTGCTGGCCAATACCTCACGGGCATTGGGGAAGTATACATGATCACCGACATGTGCTGACATGGCATCCAGGAACTGGTGCAGTACCCTGGAAGCTGATGCCTGTGATATCCCCATCATATCGCCAGTTGGTCTCTGGATGGTACCTGTTGCTAGTATTCTTAGGCCAACACATACCTTGGTTTCCACTGGGATGGGTTCCCCTCTGTTGGTTCTGTGTGTGAGGCGTGGCCTGCACAGCTCCACTATTTGCTGAAGGAGGTCTCTGTCCACTCTATAGCGCTCTACTATCTCCAGCTCATGTAACCCGTGGTAGGTGACCCTGGGCCTGTACACTCTTCTCCGTCTCCTCACTGCGGGTTGTCTGGCACCATCTGCATTGTCACCACCCTCAGCAAGTCGCCTATGTCTCATTATGACAGCTATGGCAGCCCCTAACATTTCTGCTCTGAGTTCAGCTTTTTCAGTTTTCACTTCTGATAACTTAACTCCTGTCTTGCAGTGTCTCTTGAGAGAAACATTCTGCACTGCTGTTTGCAGAGTTTTAAGTGCTGGGCTGGCCTAGTATTCTGCCTGTGTAATTGCCTGCATCTAATTGTTTTCACCTGCTAGCTCCAGCAGTATTCCCTGCTAACTTCCTAGTACATCTGTTGCTTCCTTTTTCCTCTGTTTCCTCAGGGTGGAGCCGTGTGCAAACCAGCAGAAACACGCTCACAGTGGCTTACACGCGCACATACTTACACAGTTCAGAATCTGCTTATTCGGTTTTAAATGCGGCACGCCAGCGCAAACAGTGTTAAACATCTCCAACACGCCCCACATGCTTAGTCTGCCTTACACGCGCACACTGCTACACGCCACAAGACACCGCCTTTACTGCTTCATGGCGTGCACGCGACACGTCCAGCAAGAAACTTTGGTGTAGGCAACAGTGTACACCTTCCATTTCTTGACTTTCTCATGTTTACTTAGTGGCACACCTCCTTCCTTGATATCTGTCTGACATCGGTCATGTAACTCTACCTTCCAATGAACTCCATCCCTTTCTACCATTCCCCCCTGTGATGTCACCTATCTCCTACTCTGTTTCTCCCCCTTCTGTAACTCTTACACTACTCAGAATGTGCTCATTTGCTATGTGACAGTGGAATTCAGTATCCTTACCCTCATTTGCATCAGATTGCCTACTAATGCTTAGTTACATCTCTTAGACTTGGCTTCCCCCCTTGGCAACCACTACACGGTGGCCATGTTGGTTTTCCTATGCTGGTCCCTCCATTGACATTCCATGTATTGCATAAAACCTACATTTGTAGGTTTAAAACCTTCGTTTTTATGTTTTATGCAGCGCAGCCCGTTTATGGGGCTGCGCTGTTTACACATCGACAATTGCCAAAAAAAAAAAAATTATATTTTTAATATTTTTGCATGGGGTTGCATTGCCAATGGCCACATATTTGGCCATTGGCATGCTGCCTATGACATATGCACCCTTTATTTGGAGCTGACATGGCTCCATTGCCGTGTTTGCAGAAACATACTCATTTGTCAACTGAGTACATTTCTGCAGCTAACACGGCTCTTACACAGGCTGTTCTTGGCTTCCTGGATCGCTAATCAGCCTCATTTGCATGCTATTCGGCTGCAAGTGGGCTGATTATTTAGCCACTCCGTGTAAGAGCCGTTTTAGACTGACTCTTACAAGGACTTTGGGCTGTTCCTGGATCGCGAAGGCTATATGGAGTCTTACACTACTCTTAGACTCCGTGTAAGCCTTCGTGAATCCGGCCCTACGTCTTTCATTTATGACCAACATTTACATAAATACTACAAATTTAATGGATGTAACACTGAAAGGTATTAATGGTAGAAACACTGCAACATCCCTACACAGTAAAATTACAGCATGTATCATTTATCTGCATAGGTACAAACTCTCGCCTACTAACCTCTCTCCCCTAGAGAAAATTACCAAGGGTCCACAGGATTTGCACTGAGAGGTATTTAAGGGAAACTAAAAGGATCTTCAAAGTATCCCTTTACTACACTGTAGCGCGGTCTCAGAGTTGGTATATTTAAAGAGCAGGGGGTGTGGGGTGTCAAATAAATTATTTCTTTTTTTTTTTGCATTTGAAGTATGACAACTTTGAACATATGGTCTTGACCATATAACGTTCGAAGTTGTCATGCTTCGACTATGTGATATAGACCCAATTTAAAATGTTACCCGAGTCTTGACTGATGCTAAATGAAAGTTTTATTCTTCTGTACTTGTATATGTTACTTTATATCTCTGTGATATATGTGGACCTTTTCTCCCCGGGCCTTCGCTGAAAAAGGACCTGTGTCCAGTTGGACTTTCCCGGTAAACAAATGTAAAATAAATAAATATATAAAGTCTCTCGGTTATCTAAGGGATACTGTACACTTTTGCTTAACAAGTAAGAGTTATCTAAGGAGATTACTAGAATGTCAAAAACTTCCTGAAAAGACTATGACTTTAGCTGAGTGGGTCAATGTTATTAAAAGACTTGATAATCAAGAAAGTCAGTCTTCTACTGCAATGTCATTAGGAGTGCACCAAAGCATAATTTCAAGAATTCTGAAAAACAGAGAAGAAATTATTAAAGAATAGCAAACAAATACCAACCATAATCGCAAATGCAAGAGGTTGGGTAAAGCTGACAATGTTGAGGATGCCCTGTTGTGCTGGTTTACACAAGCCAGAAGTTGAAAAATTCCCATTAGTGGGCCATTGTTAATGGAAAAGGCCGACCAACTAGCCAAAAGCATAGGGGCTAAGGATTTCAAACCAATGTCTGGTTGGTTAGAGAGATGGAAGGGACACCACAACATTCTGTTCAAAAAAACAGCATGGCGAAAAACAAGACTCAGATGATTTTGGACCTAAGCGAAGGGTAGCAGATGTTTTTTCAGACATGCTGAAAGAGTACAATCCACAGGACATTTTCAATGCTGATGAAACACCTACCTGGAGAATAAGGACCCACACAAATATTTCCAGCCACTCATCCTTAAAACTACTGAATTTTGCCATCTTAAAGTCAAACACCCTGCTACTAAGGGAAGCAAGAAAGTATGTGTTCCCCAAACATAGCAGTAAAGTTGTAGTTTGACTAACATAACTTCTATGTGCGTTATATTAAACATATATACTAACTATTAAATACATAATATACCAGTAATTTTAAAGTGACTTAGCCAGGATACCCAGCAGCCATACCCCTCTCTACTCCTTAATAAACACACTTTCCTGTCTCTGTCCTGCCTCCTGCAGCTGTTATCACAGCCTTCCCTAAGTCTATAATAGCTTTCTCCTATCTCTAGCTCAGCTGTAACACTATTTCCCTGTCCAGGTTGCTCCCTCTACTAGGCTTGTTTCTCACACTCCTATCTCTTCTCTTCCTCTTAGAATCTCACAATACATATCTCTGCTGTTTAAGACTGATCTTACATTTCCCTAGTCAATCCACCAATTTGCTAAATAACTGCACCCAGATATTCCCCCAGCTATCAGTAACACAGAATTTCCAGCTCTATACTTACCCTTTCCCTCCTGGTAGCAACCCAGCTATCAGCAGCTCAATTGTTCTCTCAGACCCTTCTTCCTTCAGTTGTATCCCACTCCATTCACCCTCCGGGCTCACTCTGCTCCCCTACCCTGCCCCCAATTTCCACCTGCCCCCACCAATCCTACATTTATTCTTCCCATCCCCTCCCATCCTCCCTAAATAACCAATAGATACATTTCCTCCTTACTCCACCCACATAGAGCCAGCCCACTTACTTACATTCACTCTATCCACTTCCCTAATCAATTACATTCCCCTTCTCTTCTTACAATTCTAAGAAAATCTGTTCCTCTTCCTAAACTCTCACTCCTGCATAGCCTTCTTCTCTGCTCCACAACTACATATAATCTTTCTCCCCTTGCACAAACATGCCTTTAATAATCCTCCACACCCACCTGTCCCCCTGCCTCCTCCTCCTTTTACTAATTCCCTTATGCTATACCACTTCATTGTCCTCCAATGCCTGCCCAATTCTACCTACAAAAATAACCTCCATACACTCCAACCTTTACCCTTACTCTCACTTCCACTCTATCTCCCCTTCCCTTTTCCAGCCTAAGCCTCTACACCTATTCCACACTAAAATCTTCTCCACCTTTGCTACAAAACAGACACATAAACTAATCTTAGATCTTCCTAAATTCTTAGTTTTCAAATACAAATGGCTCAAGATTAACTCCTTCAACAACCTAGTCTTAGCCGGTGATATCCACCCCAACCCCTGTCCCAATACCATTATTAATGCCTCCTCCCCCCTGTACCTCCCACCCCCTACAACTCCATAAAAATCTTCACAATTAACACCTAGAGTCTCAACAACAAAGTCCACCAATTTCAAGCTTGGCTAAGCCATAACAAACCAGACATCCTAGCCATATCTGAAACTTGGCTTAAGCCCCATATGTCCGATTCAGAGATCCTGCCCCCAGGATTTCACATCCTTAGAAATGACCAATTAAATAAAAAAGGTGGTGGCACTGCCTTAGTCTGCTCTGACCTACTCACTTTAATTCCCCTCCAAATTCCAATTCCTCAATTCAATAACACTGAACTTACAGCTGGACTACTAAAACTGAACAAACATAAAAACATCTGCTTTATTGCTCTCTATATATCTCCTGGTAACAACACCTCTATCCTCGAAGATATCCTCCACTGGGCATCTACTAACATTAAATACGAAACCTACATTCTAGGTGATGTAAATTATTGACTGGAACAAGGTCAATAGTCCCTCTACTTCCATATCCATTAACCTCTATAACTTCACTCAGAAAATCTACCCTATCACTCGACCTAACAAAACTAACCCTCCTGGATCTACTATTGACTGGATCCTAGTCTCTGATCCAAATAAAATAACCAACTCTGGCACAATTCCTGATTCCATTAGTGACCACTTCTCAGCTTTCATTCAGCGTGCAACTAACTCTTCTCCTCACCAGCACCAATACATTCTTACTCGCAACCTTCGTAACTTTAACCCCGCAACCTTTTCTAATATGCTTAACCAAATGGACTGGCAAATTCTTAAAACCCTCCCACTTGACAGTGCTACAGATTACTTCAACTCTGTCTTCCCAGACACCCTAAAATCTTTAGCCCCACTAAGAAACAAAAGAATAAAAACTAATTCAGCTCTTTGGCTATTCAAGCATACTAAACAAATTATGCTTCAAAGAGACAAATTGTGGAACCTTTACCAAAAAAATAACCTGCCAAATACCTTCCTTCAATATAAACAACTTCGTAAATATGTGAAACAGCTAATCACCAAGGATAAAAAATCCTACTATATTAGGCTCCAGTCTAATAACAAAAACCCTAAGCAATTCTGGAAATCTATTAATTCACTTCTCAATCCTGGCTCCAAGAATAATCCCTGTCCTGACCCTAGTAAATCAGACCTTGAAATCAGCTCAGATTTTAAATCATTTTTCATAGAAACAATATCAGACCTAACCAAGACATTCCGCAACAACAACCTTCCAGTCTCTCACTCTTCCTCATCTAATTCCCCTAACAATCACTCCCGTATGTTCAACCTCAAACCTGTCTCCACTAACTTTATAAAAAAACTTCTATGCAAACTTAAACCTTGCTCTAATGCTCCTGACAATATTCCCCCCTCTCTCCTAAAATGTGCTGCTGACTGTATAGCTTTCCCAATCAGCATCATTATTAACAGATCTTTAAAGGAATTATACGTCCCCAAACTCTGGCGCTCAGCTTATATTCTTCCTCTCCACAAAGGAGGCAAAAACACCAATATTTAAAATTTCCGCCCTATTGCACTACTCTCACCAATCTCTAAAATCCTTGAAAAGTGCGTTCACCTCCAACTTATGCCTTTTCTAACCCAAAACAATCTTCTTACACCTACCCAACATGGCTTCCGCCCACCAGGCTACAGCACCATAACCACCCTACCGTCTTTCCTAGAAACGGTCAATCAAGCCCGAGATTCTGGACACCTGGTCTCTACTGTATTGCTATATTTGTCCAAAGCTTTCGATACTGTTTCCCACAAACACCTCCTCTCTAATCTCTCAAATCTTCATCTCTCACCAAGCACTTTATCCTGGTTCTCCAGCTACCTATCAGACAGATCACAGTCAGTCAAATGGAAAAACACCACCTCCCCCTTCTTAGCTACTCCTACTGGTGTACCTCAGGGATCTATCCTAGGGCCAATGCTTTTTAACATCTTTATTAATAACTTTCACTCTGCAATTCCTGATGCCAAAATCATTCAATACGCAGATGATTCTACCTTGGTCTGCTCTGCCTCCAACCTCTCTGAATTGCTCACTAAAACTAAAACTGCTTTTTCAACCACCGAAAACTGGATGCACTAAAACCACCTATCTCAATGCCAATAAGTCTAAAATGTTACTGTTCCCCCCAACAAAGACTTATTCCTATAACAAAGATACTTTCAGAGTCCTGACTCAAACCAACTCACCTATAGAAGTGGTTCCATCTGCCAAACTACTCGGCATTACTATAGATGAATACCTTAAGTTCGACATCCACATCCTGCATAAAATTAAGAGAACCCACCAAAAACTTGGTATGCTATACAGGAATAATCACTTTCTCTCACACTCTACTAGGCACACTCGGGCCACTACCTATCTTCTGCCCTCCTTACTATATGGAGTTCCTCTCCTTACCAGCCTGTCCTCCTCTATCACCTCCAAACTAGAAAATTGCTATAACAAAATCTCTAAATTTGCCACCAAATCCAAACATTCCACCCATCATTGCCGCAACCTGCAATTTCTGAATTGGCTAGAACTCCCAAACTACCTAAACTACCTCCAACTCACTACTACTCATAGACTCATATTTCACCCTTCTAAATGTCCAGCTCTAGCCAATATCCTTCCCCTTTACACTCCTAATAGAACTCTCAGATCTGAACATCAAAACTTGATAGCTATCCATAAGCCCAAACATCCTGCTGGCCAACTCCTCCTCTCTTTCTCACCAAGTAAAAAATGGAATTCTCTCCCCTCTACTCTAAGAACTATACCAAACTCAGAAAACTTCAAAACCCAGCTTTTCAAAGACCTGTCCACTAAATGGAAATGTACCTGTCTTCACCCTACCTAAATTCTCCCAACTACTTGCCCATATAATGTTTTTGTTTCTTCTCTCCCCATGTTCCTAAGCTATCTAAATCTCCCGTAGCTTGTTTTTCTATGATTGTATCCAAGCTCTCTTCAATTCCTAGAGCTACCTAACCCTCATCACAACTGTGTAAATATTGTACATAGTTTCATACCTTAAATGTGTGCTTGTAAATGTTTTATGTTTCTACTTTAAAGGTGTGTATGTAAAGTGTTTTCCCCACATACTATGCAATGAGTGCTCTCATAAATGAACCTGTATAACCCTTAAGATCTTCTACAATAATGTTTGTCTGACTATTGTCCAACACTATGTACCTTTGTTGCAATTTGTTCTCGATAATGTATCTTTACATTTCTGTATTACTATATCTGTACTGTATACTGTATTTGGAGCTTTTCTCCCCGGGCCTCTACTGAAAACAGGTCCCTTGGGCCCAGTGGACTTCCCCGGTAATCAAACTGGAAATAAATAAATAAATAATAAATATATTGGAGAGCTATACCAGATTGTACAGTGACATTTAAAAGTGTTGGGGCTGCTGGATCAAAGGCTGTGAAAGATCGAATGACCTTACTATTAGCTTGTAATATGGATGGCAGTGAGAAGTTTGAACCTCTTGTGATCAGGAAAAGCAAAAAAAAACAAGGTGTTTCAAGAACATAAAGAAGTTACCAGTCACTTACAAAGCAAACAAGAATTCTTGGATGACTGGTAAAATTTGGAAAGAATGGTTTCTGAAAATTGACAGCTCAATAATCAGTAAAAGAAGGAAAACCTTGTTGCTGTGCGACAACTGTGCTGTGCATACCAATGATGTAAAGGTGGCGGATGTAAAACTTCAGTTCTTGCCCCCAAACACCACATCCCTTATTCAACCAATGGATCAGGGCATTATCGCTTACTTCAAAAACACTACCACTCACTGGTCCTGCGGCACATTGTAGATGTCCCAGACAGTATGTCCAAATCACAGAAAACAGCAGCTGAGCTTACCAAGAAGCCATCCATGCTGGATTCATTACACATGCAGAGAGAAGCATGGAATAAAATTTCACAATCTGTGATAGTCAATTGCTTCAGAAAAGCTAGTTTTGTTGTGCCAAGCCCAGATGACGGTCATAGATAACAGTGACACTAGTGACAGAGATCAGCATGAGAACTTTAGCAACACTTCAGGCACAACGGTGGATAATTTCAAATGATACATTGCAATTGAGGAAGAACTTGAGACAGAAAAAATGGCTGCTGATTCTGAATTTGTTTTATTAAACACTTGTTCAGTATCAGCGTTGCTTGGTTTGTTTTATGCTGCATCGATTCTGAATTTGTCCCAGAGCAGTGTGCGACTGACAATCAGAAAGAAGAGGAAGACACTGAGGATGAGTAGGATGTCTACACTACTGTGACATTATTCAATGTTCCGACATACAGCACAGATTCATGGAACAAAAAGAATAGGAGTCGTTTTCTACTTTTTATGATCTGAAGGACACTGTATTTCATCTGAAGCAGCAAACAGCTGTTCAGACATCAATAATTTTTTTTTCTAAACCATGAGGGACTGTATTGACTACTGTAAGTGCTTTATACAGTATATTATTCTATAAAGTTTCTGAAACATATCACTGTTTGTGCACATTGGCTTACCTAGCATAAGAAAATAAAAAAGCACATTGTAAATATACATAATACAATCTATTTTAGATGGAAGACATACCATACAGATTTCTAAGCTAGACACATCATTAAGTACACAGGCTGAATGTTAAGTAGAATAAAGTTAGAATAAAGTGAATATAGTAAATAAAGTAAATACATAAAAAGTGGTACTGAAGCCTATGGTAGTTAGAAAAATCATACACTAATAGCAGTTTGCAGAGAGGCTTTTTTTCTCCTGTAACTACAATACATACAGTAGCTGTAATTAAACCTGTTAATCAAAGACTTCCTGCTCACATAACAGCTGTAAACAGTAACTTTTCTATAAAGTTTCTGAAATCTATCACTGTGCATGTGTTTTTTGTGTTTGTTGGTGTGTGTGTGTATCCAGCATTAAATACATGTAAATCATACCAGCTTCGCTTATAAGCACACTCTCCTTAAATGCATTAACTAACCTCTATTCCGATGCAAAGCATTTAAGAGGAGGCACATTTACACATTTTGAGGGAGAACAGAGAATGGCAAACATCTCCAGCATGAAAGCAAGAGATCAAGTCAAAGTCAAGTCAAAGTGAACTTTATTGTCATTCTTGTTCAAGAATCTGGGCATCTCTGGGCAATGTAGCAATTGCCTTATGTACACTGACATCCCTCTGCTCCTACCACCCAACACCAAAACCTGTGTGACATGCACTTATATAGCCAAACTGGAAGCCAAGCTCTCTCCAGCCAAGACTGTACTAGACAGTCAAGAGGAGAAGGTAAACACCTGCACCACAAAAAACAAAAAGAACACAGGCCTAAACAACCCTCCT